>NC_041828.1:18999333-19315349 GCF_900964775.1 Scleropages formosus | reverse complement strand
CAATTATTTACCCATTTATACAACTAGGTAATTTTACTGGAGCAATTTAGGGTAAGTACCTTACTGAATGGCACCGCAGCCAGAGGTGGGGATCAAACCTGTGGGTCCAAAGGCAGCAGCCCTAACCACTACACCACCAGCTGTCTCTTGTTCAGAATATAGTAAATTGTAACCATATATAGCAGAAAATCTAAAAAGGCCAAGGTGGCACAGAGGGGTTGAAAATATGAACAATAAATAAGACTCAATGAGCTGGAAATCTCCAAAGATGCACTGGGAAGTGATCTGCTATCTGCTGCTTGAAAAAGAATAGTTTGAAAAGTTCAGTCTGATCAAGTCATGGAATTGCTTTGGCATCTGGAGTTATGTGTGTCCAGGGGATTCTGCACCTCCCATCTGTTTCAAGCAGGTACTGCTGACTGCCTTGATGACAGATGCTGCCAGTATTGGAGTGGACACTGAAAACAGGTTCCAGGTACTAGAAACAAGGAGCAAAGCTCAGCAATTTACATGTATTAATTTAGCAGACGCTTTTCCCTGATGCAACGTACATCTCATAGAAAATATGTGTTCATTACATTAGGAGAAAGAGAGAGACACTTAGGTGCAGATGTGTAATTAAGTGCAGTTAGTTTTTCCTTCCACCATATGAACCAATGCTCATCACATGAGTGGCTGCATAAAACTTTATCAGAATATCAAAGATTCCTGATCACCTTCCTAGAATTCTTATTTTTTTTAAAGATACATATAAACATTTATGATACATTACAAAAGGTTCTTCTTAGGATGATCTTAGAGTTATAGTGCATTAACATTTACAACTTTCATGAACTTAAGAGATTTTTAAGAGAGAAATTAAGATCCTTTTTAAATGTGGACAGAGTTTCAGCAGTTCTGAGTGATGGGAGGAGGTGGTTCCACCACAGCAGAACCAGAACCGAGACCCTTTTGTGCGTGGGACTACCAAGCGGGCAGGTGTGGAAGAGCGTAGCAGTGTGGTTGGGGTGTAGCAGATGATCAGGTCTTGTAGATATCTGGGAGCATTTGATACATTTGTAGGCCATAATCAGGCTCTTAAATTTGATCCGGGCAGTGCAGAGACTCTGTGAATATTGCACTAATTCCAAAGAGTAATTTTGTTCTACCATTTTGCATGGGAGGTTATGAATATGCCCGTCCTGGGTGTGTCCCCTCCCTCTCCAGCCTTGCGCCCTGTGTTGACGGGTTGGGCTCCGGCTTGCCGTGACCCCGCTCGAGCGGTTTCAGGCAATGTGTGTGTGTGTGTGTGTGTGTGTGTGGGTTATGAATATGAGCATGCTTAGAGAGGATATTTGAGTAATCAGTGTGCTCGGGACACTGTATAAGTGATCAGTGTGTTAGGTACAGTGTTTGATTGTGTTTAGTATGCTTGGCAGGATGTATGAGTGCTTATTGTGCTTGACAGGGTGTATGAGTGGCCAGTGTGCTTTTGGCAGGGTGTGTGAGCATTCGGTGTGCTCGGCAGGGTGTGTGATGAGTTATTAATGTGTTTGGAAGGCTGTTGATTCCGCAATGGTAAGAGCCATTGCAGTTTACGTACAGGCTTCCCTCATACCGAAGGCTACATTTATGAGAAGTCTGCCGTTCGAGCAAATCGAGTTTGTACCCTAAAATCTCCATAACGAACTGTCAACTGAGAGAAATACCGTACAAGAACTGAGTTTTCGATTCAGTGTAAAAGCCTCGCGATGCTGAGCGCTGCACAGGGTGAGCAGCCTCCATCCATGTGGGACATGGCTTCTACTGATTTAAAAAGTAAAAGAGTTGTAAAAGTTGAAAAAGAAAGCCTTAACTATCAGTTTAAAACTTGAAATGATGCGATCACATGGCCTGAAAGGAAAGAAGGCCACTTTTCTTCTCGCTGCGCTCTAGAAACCGACAATTTTGATCTTTTCCTCCCCTTGTATTGATTTTAAGTGCTCACTTTTGGCAGATTCTGCAGTGCAAGGACATCAGGTATTATCTAACCTGTACTCAAGAAGGAGAAAAGGAAAAGGAATCACATCGGGTTTCGCAGTCTGGCACGTTGTTACGGACAAATTGGCGGAAATGGCTACGTCTGCTTCAAGTCCTGCTAGCTTTCCGTTAAATGAAGAATTCGTATCGTGCATGAAATCCACAATACAAACACATATCATGGTGTCTGATCAAACGAGAGGTACGGAAGCTCAGCTCACAGCTCGATGATGTCATTGCGGAGCTGAAGAAGCTTTCATCCTCTATCCCTGCCATAGAAACCAAACGTCCCAAGACCCAAACGCACATGGATGGCTTTCAAAAACGTCTTGATACAGCTGAGAGCAGGAGTTCTGATGTCGATATAGCTGAATCACATGCTGCCATGAAGGAAGAAACTAACCTGTGCTGGGAGCAAGTAAACAAATTAGAATACAAGACGGGTGCAATAATCAGAAAATTGTGGGCGTACCTGAGAATGCCGAAGGGAATATTTCACTCATCTGACTTCTGTAAAACAAGTTGCCTTCCTGGGTGGCCTGTTGGCTTATTATCATCCAACTGAGATAGATTTCACTTGCAGATACTCCTTCGCTGCACCTGACCTGAACATCCCCAAAAAACTGAAAAGTAGCTGTTGTATTTCCTATAGGTGCCCTGATCAAATTCAAGACCCTGGTTATGGTCTGGGGTTCGAGTCCTGCTTGGGGTTCCTTGTGACGGACTGGTGTCCCGTCCTGGCTCTGTCCCCTCCCCCTCCAGCCTTGAGCCCTGTGTTGCTGGGTTAGGCTCCAGCTCGCCGCGACCCCTCTTGGGACAAGCAGCTTCAGCCAGCGTGTGTGGGTGTGGTTATGGCCGTGGTTATGGCCTGCAGAAGCATTAATGGAGCTGCTCCCAAATAGCTACAGGATTTGATCATTTGCTACACCCCAGCTAGACTGCTATGCCCTCCTTCTCTGCTAGCTTGGTGGTCCCACACACAAAAACTCCAAAAGCACGAAAGTTTTCGGTTCTGGCTCCGTTGTGGAGGAAAGACCTCACTCAGAACTCCTCATTTTCTGTCTACATTCAAAAAAGGTCTTAAAACTCACCTTTTCCAGACTTACTTATCCCATGATCTCTTATGAACATTTACACATTATATGAACTTGTTATATAACTTTGAGATCAAAACTGTTGAATAACAGATGAGCTTTCACGCAGCTACTTGTGTAATGTAAATGTTTAATAAAAAATGTAAAGGAAGGTGATTTGGAGTTATCGATTATTTGAATAAACCTTTATGCAGCTGCTTGTGTGATGAACATTGGTGTAAAATAATGAATGACCTGTTCTACAGGATCACGCATCTGTGTGTCTCTTTCTCCTAATGTAATGTACACATTGTATTTTCTATGAGATGTACATCACTTTGGAGAAAAGTGTCTGCTAAATGAATAAATGTATTACTGTAAGAAACCCACCTTTGTAACAAAGCATTTAAAACTAAAATAAGACTGGCTTAGATCTTTAATTTTCCAAATTTTTTTTTTTAACCGAAGAAGTACTTCCATTTAATTAAGAGAAATATTCCTTTTATTCTTTATTATCAACAACATGACACAAAGAGTTAGTTCATCCTGAGCTCTGGCTCTTGTTGTGGACAAAGTACTACAATATCGATTCCTCGGAATTGCTTTCCTGCATGGTGTTATTTAATTAGTATTTTAAAGAATTTGGTTGCCTTGCTGGTGATTCTAACTACACAATATACTGTAATGTAGTACTATCAGGTATGATATTGATTAACAATTTACAATTAACATTTTGTTCTAACTCATAAATCTCATTTTAAATTTGATTGTACATTTATATTTGCTAAAAGCTTCATTCATATAATCACATTGGCCCCCTTGAGCTTTCAGATCATGGACCAGTGCATTTGGACTTTGACTTTGAGAAGATGCCTCCAAGTTCTAAACAATGGAGCTCTAACTCTAATCTATCCTGTATAGATTTCTGAGGAATCTTTGGCTTTGTACTGGTGAGAAAATCAGCATTGACCATCTTTACTATCTTTGAGGATGGAGCAAAACCCACATTCTAGTGTCGCCTTATCCCAGCCTTCTGTAAAGGAAAAAAAAGCTGTAAAAGAATGCAATAAACTGTGGACTATGAAAAAATGAGACCTGTTAAATATATTAAATAGCTACTGTTCCTTACAAAACAAAGTTACTAGGAACTTGGAGTAAGCCTGGATGCCTACTGGTCTTTCAGTTGAAGTCACAGCAGAATAAGATGTCTATCACAGCTCTACAGATGCCCTCAGGCCTAGTTACACATGACCCCCAGGAGAGTTTTACAGGTCTCTTTGTACTCCTCAAGGGTAGGGTTTGACTGATGAAGAACAGTTGTATCTGGAAGGGTTTTCACTGCCAAGTGTCTCCAAAGAGAACCGTGCTTTTTAAATGTCCCATTTACTCGTGGGGGCATCTGAGAAAACTGTCCAATCAGTGCCTTCAGAAAAAGCCCCGGGGCTTGATGGTTACCTGCAAAAACGTTGTGCCCCTGACTCTTGTATTGCAACCTCCATTAGTCTTATTTTAAAGAAAGACTAAAACCCATTAGAATCCTCCTCCTTTTGACCTTGTGTAGCTGTTTGCTTAAAATCGTAACCAGAACTCTGGCTTGGAAGCTTGAGATTCTCCGAAAAATCATTAAACCTGATCAGACTGGATTTATCAGTCTATGCTCTGCTTTGATAACATACTTCACGTTGTAAATAATATGATACATTTTATTGCCAAGAAGCAGGAGCTTGTCTTGGTTATTTCATTTGATGCAGAAAAGACATTTGACAGGGTACAATGGGGTTGCTGTTCTGGAAAAAATCGGTAATAATTTTATTAGCCTAATTAAGTTTTTATATTCTAGCCCTGTAGTAAAAGTTAATACAAATGGCTTGCTGCCAAACATATTCTCTGTAGGAAGAGGCTGCCAGCAAGGCTGTCCTCATTCTCCATTGTTATTTACAGTTATGACTGAGCCTTTAGCAGAAGCTATTAGGTGCAATGAAGCTATTTCCATTATAGGTCTTTGGGAAGAGGACCATCGTATTGCCGTTATGCTGACAATGTACTCTTGTACCTGAAACCATGAAACGTCAGCACCAACAAGGTGATGTCCCCTTGTTATAAACTTTCAGGATATAAAATGTATCTCTCTGTAATGCAGCTGAATACGCCTCCAAATTCTAAATGGCGCTGTCTTTATCAACTGGCAAATTCTGTTTTTTTTGTTACCCCTTGATCTAAATCAGCTGCCATATCCCAACTATTGACCAATAATTTAAAGATTCAGGACAATATTGCTACTCGGGCCTCCATAAGGTTCAGGGAAAGTGTCGACAAGTTGAATTTGACTTTTAACGACCTATTAGCATGGCTTTCTTGGTAAAGCAGAGTGCAGAAGTGGTTTATCATTGCCTTCTACCATGCATATTTTGGGTTGCTAAGACAGGGAGAACATGCAAACTGCACAGTCCGTGAGCTGCATTCAAACCTACATCTGACCAGGCAGCTCAGGAAATGTGAGGCCCCAGCATAAAACATAAAACTTACATAAAACTGTGATATGAAAACCCCAGTCTCTAAGTTCTGTTGAGAAATTCCATATGTTTCTATTTCTTCCTGAAAATGTTGTGGTGTTCAACTCTCTCCCAGCCTGGGGAGCCATTAGGAGATATCTGCTCTGTTATCGCCCTTAACCCAGCTCTCCCCTTGACACTGAGACAAAATGGGCTGTGGCAATGGATGCCTAAGGCCATGGTGGATGTATAAAGGGAATATTTTTGGGAATGATTTAGTGTGGTTTGATTTATTATTGTAGGGGGTGCGGTGGGTTGGACCGGGTCCTGCTCTCCAGTGGGTCTGGGGTACGAGTCCCGCTTGGGGTGCCTTGCAACGGACTGGCGTCCCATCCTGGGTGTGTCCCCTCCCCCTCCGGCCTTACGCCCTGTTTTGCCGGGTAGGCTCCGGTTCCCTGCGACCCCGTATGGGACAAGCGGTTCAGAAAGTGTGTGTGTGTGTGTGTGTGTGTGTGTGTGTGAGATTTATTATTCTTTTATTGCAAATGAAACTGTACAGGTTGATCAGCAGAGGGGTTAAGTGTGATCACAGGACTTGATTCATTAGGTAGTGTTCCAATAATAAGCCTGTTTAAAAAATTTGAAAGCAGCTTTCGAAAGTGCATTAGAATATAGCAGATATATGACATGCAACTTTAATTGACAGTAAAAACCAGCATTAAAAAAATAATAAAAGGAGAACAGAACACATCCATCGTTGATGATCGTATGTGCGCTGTATGGTACAATGCTCTCGGAATCATGTAGTGTGAGGAAGAGACTTGAAACACAAGGCTTTGGGCTGTAGGAGGAAACCAGAGCGCCTAGGAGAAACTGATGCTAACATGAGGAGAACATGTGAACCCTGCAAAGACTAAGATTCCATTTGAACCCATGTTCAAGCCCTTGGCTCATGAGCTATTCGTTGCATCCACTTGTCCCCCAGGATAAAAAAGAACAAAATTAAAAAGAATGGCAATGGTAGTAAGATGAATCAGAAGGTGGAGATTTGGATTTAAATGTATCTAGTATACTTCTGGTTTTCTGGACTTGGGTTTGAATTGATTTGTCTGCTTAAAAAATAAGGCTGGAATTTTGGATGCTTGGGGGGAAATGGGTAAATCTTTGCTCAGGAACACATTATTTATCTATCCCATTTAAGATAATGCTAATAAATGTGGCTTTATAGGCAAATCTGCAAGAATAAATTACTCGATTATAAATTACAATGGAAGAGAAACCTGTTGGCTCCATGCTACTCATAGGGACTCTTCCGCAGAGCATTTCCTAGCACATTGCTCCAAAATCTGGCCATTCTTTGATCTGATCAAGTATTCTGGGAACCACAACATCACCAGTATCTTGTGACCAATGTGCATGTTCTTAAATGTTTATGAATTTATAACCCTTAAGGTTCATTAATGTAATATACTGTAGTATTTGTGGTTAGTTCTGTTGTAAGTTCAATCTAGAGAATGGATGTCAGTACATCAATAGCCTTAAGTGACCTTATTTCTTGTACTCATATTGATTTTGGCTGCAGCAGTTTGAATTAGATGACGGGTAGAGAAGTTGTACTTTCGAACCCTTGAGAAAAGGTTTCTGATGGTAATCAATTCTGCTGGACACTGTCAATTTAGAAATATATCTAGACTTTGTATACGAGTGTCAAAAGCTGAGATAACAGCTAAAATATTTCTCAGAATAAAGTCTACGTTTCTCACTGAGTGTGAAGGTCATTAATAGGTGGGTATCGTTGAATATTATAGTGTCGTTAGATGTGTCTGTCATCAGCATAAGGGTGAATGTTCACGACGCTGTGGCGTGTAAGAGTATCGTCTCTGCAAGTAGGTGCACGTAAAAAAAAGTACATTAATGGATTAATGGTCTCATCAGCAAACCCTGCACCTGATTTTTAACCTGAGATATGAGTGATGGATTACAGCTGTCAGTTTTCTTGCAGGATCAGAATATATTTCTTAATAAGGCAGTGAGCATCAAGAGCTCATTGTGCCATAACTCTGACGGCTGTATCTTTCAGAGTGTCATAACTACAAAGGAGAAATATTGACTACATATGAAAAAAAAAGGGGGGGGCAAGAAGAGAAGGGAAGTGTTGTATAACAATGTACCTCAAAATGACAGAGAGCACACATTTCTATAAAGGTGGTGCTGATGGAGCCCAGAAGGGTACATTTCATCGCTGATGCCCTCTGCGTGTTTCGTTTTTGCGTGTGATCAGTTTGCAATGAGAGCCTTCCATTTTCCTATAGGAGGAAGGATGCATTACTCCTTTGTTTGTTTGTGTCACTTTGTAGTCTCCTCACAGCCACACCAGAAACACACACACACACACACAGAGACCATTTAGAGTTAACCTCGGTACAGCCTCCGAGACAGATGTGCCTGATAATGTTGATTTGCCGGGAAACACAACCAAATGGTAAATTAAACAGGATAATAAAACTCCCACACCATATCAGATGGAAATGGAGCTGTGATGTAGAACGTAATTACATTTTTAGAAAGTACGGTGTGCACAACAGTCGTATTGAATTAGGGCAGTTTTAGCGCGGCACCGGTTTTTTTCTGCGTTATGTTGTGTGACTAAATTAGCTGTAATTGCCAACTGAGTGGACCGCAGCCACCATTTTCATTAAAACGGAGATGGCACATGAAATATGCATGAGCTCGAGCTGTTTTTTTTCCCATTGTGATAAACAAATGAATTGTTTTACATATGGGTCTGTGCGAAATAATGGGAAACCTGATAATGCAAATAGCAGGAATATAACACGTCACAGGTTATTAAGAAACATTAGAATAGATTTGCAATGCTCGAATGGCAATCTCTCCATTATTATTAATAACCAGCACTTATACAAATGAGCGGAGGACGGATGTAAACAGGGAGCTCTTGCTGCAGCTCATCGCCCACCTCGGCCTTTCGGACTCAACTTGCAGCCTGTTCTTTAACTGCTGTTAAAGCTGAGCGGAGCCGAGGTGACAGTCTCGTCATTTACAAAGAACGTCCAGGTTAGCCTCGGTCAGCAACATAGTAATATTGTCAGTTTATCGCTTTGATCTTCGATGCTGTAACTTTCTAATTATAACCTGGTGGTTTAGCTATACATGGAGAAAAATAATATATGAGTTAGGTTGAAGATAACTGATTTTATCTGCATTGTAAATTTTTAGTTAATTACTTTTTTCATGTGATAGCAGGACACCGCTTTAATGTATGGGACTGTTTGTGTGGGGGGTGGGCAATGTTATGGAGGTTCAGTAAGGTCTATGTGAGTTGACTGTACTTGATCATGATGTTGCATATTTTGAAAGATCTGGTTGGGTCCTTCACCTTTCCATCCATCCATCCATCCATCCATCCATCCATCCATCCATCCATGTTTATGAATAAGTACTTTGTGGTGGTCTGGAGCCTATCTTGAAAACATGACGCACACCCTTCATAGGACAGCTGTCCATCAAAGAACAATCTCTCTCTCTCTCTGTCTCTCTCTCTCTCTCTCTCCCACACACACACACACACAAAATTTAGAGTTGCTGGGTTTCATTGGTTGCTATTGAATGCGTGCTACTTGTGCTGTGTATTGCTCGTTTTTTTGGGTTAGTCTGTATTAATGACTCTGAGTTGACCTTGTAGGAAGAGCACAGTAAAAAAAAAAAAAAAAGTCTAACAAACGGAAATATATCATTTTACAACAAGCCAAAGCCAAATTTATTAAAAGACTATCAGTGAGAATAATATGTATGCCTTTTGCTTTTATCTTACTTTTTTCTTGAATTTGTCGGCACGGTGGTTAGCGTTGCTGTCTGTAGCCTTGGAGGTTGCAGGTGTAAATCCCAGCACCGCTGTAGTACCCTTGAGCAAGGTACTTACCCTGAAGTGACACAATTAAAAAATTACCCTGCTGTGTAAATGGACAAATAATTGTAAGTGGTTTTGGAGGAAAGTGTCAGAAAAATGTAAATGTGTTACATGGCAAGATATTACCATGGACACGTGCTGCTTTGTAGAAACAGGAGAAGTACTATAATGATATGCTTATGAATAGCAGAGATTTGCAGCAGCAAAATCTTTTAATAGATACTTTTCACAGTCCTTTGGCAGAGATTTGTCAATGGTACGATCTTTTAATTAACACGTACAGAGAGAATTTCACAGCTCAGCCAAGCTGCAAAGTGACGCGACCACAGACCACACACCACAGACCACCAGTCTGGTTTTCAAAGTCAAAGTCAAGTCAAAGTGGCTTTATTGTCATTTCAGCCATGTTCAGCTGGTACAGTATACAGTGAAACGAAAACACGTAACTCCAGGACCATGGTGCTACATAAGACATCAACTCAGAGCTACCTATACATGTACATTTATGCATTTAGGAGCTTTTCTCTAAAGTGACGTACATCTCGTAGAAATACAATGTGTTCATTACATTAGCAAGAAGAGAAGCTTAGATGCAGACATGTGATTCTTCAGTGCAGTTAGTTTGTTTCTTTCCACCATATGAACCAATATTCATCACACGAGTAGCTGTGTAAAAGTTTATTCGAATATCCAGGATTGCAAACCACCTTCCTATTAATATTTTTTTGAGATACATATAAACATTTATGTTATGTTACAGGAGTAGCTGTGTAAAGGCTTATCCAGGCATGATCATAAAGTTATGGTGCATGAACATTTACACCCTACATGAACTTAGATTATAGGAGAAGTGAGTCTGGAATAGATGAGTTTTAAGACCCTTTTTAAATGTGGACAAAGTTTCAGCAGTTCTGAGTGAGAGGGGGAGGTCGTTCCACTACAACGGAACCAGAACAGAGAACCTCCATGCTTTACCTTTCATGCGTGGGACCACCAAGTGGGTAGATGTGGAAGAGTGTAGCAGTCTGATTGGGGTGTAGTGGTTGATCAAGCCTTAACTGAACTGCTCCCAGCTATTTATAATACATGTGTAGGACATAACCAGGGTCTTAAATTTGATCCGGGCAGCTGTGGGAAGCCAGTGAAGAGAAACGAGTAGAGGAGATACATGGGAACTCTTCGGCAAGCCAAGCACAACTCAAGCAGGACTACATAAGGTGCACGTGTGCAAGACGTGTCCAAACAGCGCTAGAGAGTACAGTAATTACTCAACAACACAACAGACACAGTAAAGTACAGTTCACTTTTTTCAGCTAGAGTATTGTGTAAAACGGACTGACCGTACCCAGAGATGGTAACACTGGTCAGTGGTGAGAAATGACCTGTTAATCTCCGGAAAATTCTGTAGTGGATGAAAAAATGGCACATTTATTCAGGTAATGACAAGAAGCTTATTATTTCCCATAATCATGTGACCCCTGGAGAATGATTGAGAAACTTATCTCCAAAGCAGTTTGTGCTCACTAATTAGCTCCTGCCTAATGAAGCGCTCCACCAAGCAGTCTTGTTCAGTCTAATTACAAAACAGAATAAATCAGCATCCAGCTTGTAAACTGTTTGAATGAATAAATTAATTAACAGTGTTTGCTGACTGAGAGAAAGTTTAAATGTTGTTAAAGGCCCAACAGTAGCTACAGTGAACTCAACTCTTATGTAACAGTATCCCGTACGATGAAAAACGCAACAGTTTATGAAAACATACACCCTTTCTTCATATGAAAAGTTTATTATTCAGCAGAACAGCATTTTTTTGGAGGGAGATACACTCCATACGGGGGGGCACGGTGGCGCAGTGGATTGGACCGGGTCCTGCTTTCTGGTGGGTCTGGGGTTCGAGTCCCGTTTGGGGTGCCCTGCGATGGACTGGCGTCCTGTCCTGGGTGTGTCCCCTCCCCCTCCAGCCTTTCGCCCTGTGTTGCCGGGTTAGGCTCCGGCTCCCCGCGCGACCCCGCATGGGACAAGTGGTTTCAGATGGTGTGTGTGTGTACACTCCATACTTCTGACATAGGCTCCGCAGCACTCATTTCTTAATAAAAGATGAATGAACGGAAATGTAACACTGAAAGATAAACTGGAAATGGTCATTTTTGTTACGAATATTATGAAACATTTTTTGCAGTTCCCTTGCCATGCATAAGTTATTTGTCTGCGGTTTGCTGAAAGGTCATTTTTATTTATGATGGCTGGCAGCTGAAAAGGCGAGTCTTGTGAGTGGTGCGGAAAATGAAAACCAAAAGAAAATAGATTTAGAAATGGAAGATGAAATAATAGTGCATCACGAAAATAAAATTATAATATTGCACTGCATTTATATTATTTATGCTATATTATTGTAATCATTACATGAAGAATATTATTTAATTACATGAAAATATGTGTGAAAAGTCTATTACATACTGTATCATTCATTTCGCTAATTGTTTATATATCTTCATGGTTCATATAAATAAAATTAAAAATAAAATAAAATAAATAAATTTTTATAGTACTGTGCAGAAGTTTTAGGCACTACGTTGGGGAAAAGGCTATAAAGTGAGAATGCTTCCAAAAATAATGCTCTTAATTAATAAACTTCCTAAAAAACTTAGTAATTCGTCAACAACCGCTTGTCCCAAGCGGGGTCGTGGCGGGCTTGGCCGGGTCCCGCTCTCTGGTGTGTCTGGGGGTCGAGTCTTGCTTGGGGTGCCTTGCAATGGACTGGCATCCCGTCCTGGGTGTGTCCCCTCCCCCTCCAGCCCTCTGCCCTGTGTTGCCGGGTTAGGCTCCGGTTTACTGCGACCCTGCTCAAGCCAAGTGGTTTCAGGCAGTGTGTGTGTGTGTGTGTGTGTGTGTGTTTAATTTCTTTCTTTAACGACATATGAAAACCCTTATTGTAACGCTGTAACTTTTTGCAAAAGGAATGCTGGGAAATCTAAAATATGCTCTTTCACATTGACACTATTGCAGAAAACATTAAATAAAAGCAAATATTTTTGTGAAGCATCCTGTGCCTAAGACTTTTGCACAGTACTGTACATGATTCGTATCAATGGGCATTTTTGAGGACCACCTTTGTTTCAATTTGTCTGTTCGCTGATCAGTTCACTCCTCGAGGCGAACAGGAAATATTTATAGCTTTCATTGCATGATTATATTGATGTTTACAGTGGTTCAGTTCTGTAAAAACCCAAACGACATGAAATACAAGATCAGTGAATTTATTTTGACAGCTTTCTCAAAGCCCGAACTGTGTGAGAAGTGTTTATTTGGTAGAAAGTGACATGGGCTTTGTGGCTTATTCCTGCAAAGAGCACTCGAGTGTTTGTGATGACAATTCTGAAGCTCTGGTAAACCCTTCTCACTCTTCACTTTTCCGCCCGAGATGAGAATCTCGACCCGAGGTGAAGTTTTAAACGCTGATGCCAATCAGGGTTCGCTCACCTGGGACCGAAATTCTTATCCCAGATTGAAAATGCCAGTGTGCGAACACATGTGTTTACACCTTGGTTTCCCCAGGCTGGAACTGTTTGGATTTGAGTTGTCCGACAAACCAAACCTCATTCGGTGCAAATTTCAAAATCTTACAATTCAAAATAAGTAAGTTGTAACTGCCTTTTTAATTTTTGTCTTCATTTTAATCTTGCCCACCTTAAGCTGTTCCTGGTATCCGCACCATATTTCTACAGAATACATGATCCAGGGTGGTAATTTATTTTTAATCCCAAAGTGAATAACCCTAATAATTAAGTGAGACAGCAGGTATAACAGTAGTTAAAGAACAGCAATTTTGTCCAGACAGCCTCCCAGGAGTTTTAAACCGCTTTGGATAAAAATATGCTATGCAACTTAATACATGAATGCAACTAATTAATGACTTAATACATTTTTTCCAGGGGGTGTAGTGATAATAAAAATTATTTTGGGATTGTAACTGATGCAAAAAAGTTTACCAAATTGTACTGAATATAGTGTGAATAGATGGTGACTCTAAATTGCTAGTAGTGTGTGTGTGTGTGTGTGTGTGTGTTCCATTACTTTGTCCCATAGATGATTAATGATTATAGTGAGTTTACTGCGGTCTATTTGTCATTGCAGCTCCTCCTTGGATCAAGATGTTCGCTAAATACTACACAGTAAATGCTGTATGTCGCTTTGGCGATAACTGTCTAAATGAATAAACATAAATTTTTTTCGCGACCTCTAACATATGTGGCTCACAAAGGGTGCCATCACCAGAATCTTAAAATCAGAGCTCTGCAATTGCTCGCCAACTGCTATGATCTGCTTCCCACACCGTGCCATTACAGCCAGCTGACCCTGAGTGCAACCGTAAATGGGTATCTCCAGAGCGCTGAGCTGTCTTCATTTTACACATCATGGTCATCAGACACCTGATAGAAAGGCTGACTTGGCAACCAGACCTTCATTCAGTAAAGGAAGTTAATGAGATATTTAAGAATGTCAGCGAGGTTGTTCAGCATATTTCCAGGTTTGGGAATGTGGCAATTAGCCCGGCTCCATCTAAGCTGTGTCCATTATCTATGCTCTGTCCATTTCATTAGTCCAGCAGTGTGTGTATGTCCCCTCGTCCAGATGTGCTCATTAGCATAGCCACTTTACCCTGATTTGCCGGTATGCAGCAGTGTTGAATAGCATCAGTGTAAGTAAGTATAGGACACTCACTACCCGATTTTGGTACAGAATGCGGTACTGGATTCATTCAACTTGCTTCCACAGTGTTTACGGGTGTTGGCTTTGGTTTCTGAGGGTTAGAGGTGGTGCCTTTGGACTCAAAGGTTGCAGGTTTGAACTCCACCTCCAGCTGTAATACCCTTGAACTTAAAATTAAAATCACCCAGCTGTATAAATGGGAAAATAATTGGAAGTAGCTTTAGAGAAAAGCATCAGCTAAATGAATGAATGCAATGGAAATGGATCAATAACAGGATGATGAATGCTGCATATGCTGAAGTTATTGATTTTTCAGGATTGGAAAAGGAGGTTCTAAATTGTTTATTTTCGGTAAATTGAAAATACAGAATTTACATTTACATGTATTCATTTAGCAGACGTTTTTCTCCAAAGTGATGTACATCTCAGAGAAAATACAAAGAGAGACATACTTGCAGACATGTGATTCTAAACTTAATTTCTTTCTGCTTTATGCACCGATGTTCATCACACGAGTAGGTGCACAAAACTCAGGATAGACGATTCCTGATCACTTTCCGACAATTTTTTTTTTAGATACACAAACATTTACGTACATTACAGGAGTAGCGGCTGCGTAAAGGCTTATCCGGGTATAATCATAAAGTTACGGTGCATGAACATTTACACCTTGCATGAGCCTTAGAGATCGTGGGCGAGGTGAGTCCGGAAGAGGTGAGTCATCAGACCTTTAATAAATGGGGACAGAGTTTCAGCAGTTCTGAGTGACAGGGGGAGGTCGTTCCACCACAACGGAGCCAGAACCGAAAACCTCCGTGCTTTGCATTTCGTGTGGGTCGTTCAATTTTAATGTTGTTTCAAGTTGATCAAAGAAAATAGACTGGCATCCTGATCCTGAGTGGGCACCGTTTTCTTGACAGGCTACAGAACACAGCAAGTGTGCATAGGAATAAATAAGCGAGTGTTACAGTAATTTTTAGTTTATAGCTTCATCAGAGGTTTTCAAAGAACTTAACCCATAGATAAAGCCAGCAACATCTGTTTCATTAAGATTTTGCAGATAATGATGTCGAGGGAGTTTGGATTCCTGGACATGTTGAGTTACAAATGGACTTCCAGATCCAGTTGTGTTCGTAAGTTGAGGACCCGCTATACTTGGGCTCAGCATGGCTTATCAAACTTCAACATTAGGACCCATTATTATTGTTCCGTTAGTTATTTGTATTGAGTCATTTGTCTAAATTTGGTGATTTAAATTTCTCAGCTTGTGTTTCATTCCGAGAATTTATCACAATGATGCAGACAGTGGGTGAAAGTGCCTCCCCACCGCTCACTTTGCCCTCTCTGTCTAGTCTTGGATTCGTTATTTATACCAGTCACGTTCCTTACTGAACAATCTTTACAATAATCCCTCAATTTCCTCCAGTTTCTGCCCACTTTATCAGCTCTTTTTATCCATATTTATTTATTAAAAAAATGCCATTTCTGTCACTGCTTATCTCCCTGGAAAGATGCCCTTGTCTCTCTTGCTTCCTTGCTACTTTACTTTTTTTCTGCATCCTTCTGCCTTCCCCGATCCCTCACGCTCTTAAATACGGAATTAAAATCCAGCTTCCTGCCTTCTTTATTGTCACAGAATTCTGAACCACGAATGAATAAAAAAATAAATAAATAAATAAAAATTAAAATATATTTTGCAACATTAGAAACATTCTTTGTCTGTGCAAGAAACATTAGAAGTTAAGCGTGAAAGTTGACAATAGTGCCATGACCTCGCAATAGCCGGGTGTCGGCATTTTGTGTCGATTCATGAACAACTCCATCCACGACGATTTGTGATTAGCTGCTGAAGCAGGTGCTAATTAAGTGCTAATTGCATATTTAAAATGTCTTACTTTCAGTGCTTCTGTTCTGCATAAGAGAGAGCCATAATCAAGTTGCACCGGATCGGAAGTGAAATGCATTGTTTTCTGTATTTGAGAACACCTTGTATTTCATAACAACCTCTTCTAACTTGTTTGAGGAGATGATGGAAAGTTGAATATGAAAAAAAATGCTGATCATCTGCTGAAAATGTTAAGGCAGTATATAATGTGAAATGTATCCAGCAGACTGAAAGGCTGTCATTTTTAAATGCGTGTTCCGTGTCCTCCGAGGGAGTGGCTCATAGCGGTGGGGGTTATGGAATATCGAATATGGTACAGTAAATAATGGCAAGGCTTTTGGGGCAAGTGATTCTAAGTGAAACATGCTTTGTTTTCCAAGTTTTCCTCATCAGATCCTGGAAATTCAATGCAGTGTTGTGGCTGCCTGGGCGCAGAATCAGCAAATCATGTGTCGTATTTGGATAATTTGCTTTGCGTGGTTATGCTGAGACCCAGATTGGAACTACATCAAATCTTGTGTCTTTGGCTATTGAATCTGAACTGACTCCATCCGAGAAAAAGTTTCAAGGAAGTCCAGTTGGATGATCTCCGTTCTTCAGATACCCCAGACGTGAGATGAGATTTGGAACAAATCAGGTTTTGGTATTCTTCAAAACATGCAATGCATAAAATACTGTACAGTCGTTGGTTAATAATTACATGTTTAGGGCTCAATAGCCAAATGAGCATAACCTTTCATTTTTTGACCTATGCATAGGGTAAAAAATACTAGATTCTAGTGCTGAGCAAATGTTTTGTTTGCTGTACATTTTAAAGCAAATTTTAAAGTTTATCAGCCTTCATTTTGTCTGTGATAAAAGACAAATTAGCATCTCCAATACATACATACGTGTATATATATATATATATATATATATAAAATATACGGTATATATACACACACAGACACACACACTTTCAGAACCGCTTGTCCCATACGGGGTCACGGGGAACCGGAGCCTACCCGGTAACACAGGGCGTAATGCCGGAGAGGGAGGGGACACACCCAGGACGGGACGCCAGTCCATCGCAAGGCACCCCAAGCGGGACTCGAACCCCAGACCCACTGGAGAGCAAGACCTGGTCCAACCCACTGCGCCACCGCGCCCCCTACAATATATATATACATATATATATATATATATATATATACATATATGTATATATTTATATACAGTACTGTGCAAAAGTCTTAGGCAAATATTTGTTTTAGATGGTTATTTAATGTTCTCTGCATTAGTGTCAAATGGGAAAGAGCATATTTTAGATTTCCAAGCATTCCTTTTGCAAAAAGTTACAGTATTACAATAGGGGTTTTGTATGTCGTTAAAGAAAGAAAATACACACACACACTGTCTGAAACCACTTGGCCTGAGCGGGGTTGCGGTGAACCGGAGCCTAACCCAGCAACACAGGGCAGAGGGCTGGAGGGGGAGGGGACACACCCAGGACGGGACGCCAGTCTATTGCAAGGCACCCCAAGAAGGACTCAACCCACAGACCCACCAGAGAGCAGGACCCGGCCAAGCTCGCCATGACCCCGCTCGGGACAAGCTGTTGTTGACAATGGATGGTCACTAAGATTTGTAGGAAGTTTATTAATTAAGAGCATTATTTTTAGAAGCATTCTCACTTTACAGCTTTTTTCCCTAACAAAGTGCCTAAAACTTTTGCACAGTACTCTCTCTGTGTGTGTGTGTGTGTGTGTGTGTGTGTGTGTGTGTGTGTGATGTTCTGTGTTTGTGTAGTGAGAGAGAGAGAAACAGTTCACTTGTCAGTGTGCCAGTGAATTAAAATCTCATTGCTTGGAATGTAAATGTTTTTGCATTTAGCCATAACATGAGTCTGTTTCACACATTCGAAGGACCTGTAAAATCAGGGAAACAATTTAAATTAACTTAGGAACTCAAATTGAGGGAAAGACAAGGAGATTAGCTCCTTGTAAAGGTTTTGTCTCTTCTGCTTGTAGCATCTGCTTTCTCAGGGATTTTCTGTCCTTGTTTTCCTGCTAATTTTGTCATACAATGTTGTGAAAGTTTATGGAGCAGATCAGAAGGGAAGTGACTCGGAAAGGGATGCGCTTTGAGACTCTTCTTGAATGTTGAGAAGGATCCAGCAGTTCTGAGACACAGTGGGAATTCATTCCACCACATTGGACTCAGACTTGAGAAATTTTGAGATTTTTGATTTTGGTCTTCTTGTGGTTGGGGATTTAGAGAATGATCAGAACCTGCAGGTACTGGGAAGCAGATCCATGTATGGTCGTGTAGGCCAGAACCAGAGTTTTAAATGTGAAGAACATTCACCTTGGATGGAAAGGTAACCTAATAGTACTCATTATAAGACCCTTTGGAGAAAAGCGTCGGCCAAAGGAAAAAAACGAAATGTCAACGTCCGTGGAGTAAACTGGTTGTCTTTGCACACCCCCCCAAACCCCACCCCCACCCCTGCATACACACACACAATATGCCAAGGCTGGCCCCTAGACTGAACGTGGAAAAAAAATAAAAGGCCAAATTTTCCAGAAAGTTGGAAGGCCAACTACTTTCCCTGATGGACTTCACATTTATAGAGTCTCCTACTGTGTAAGAGCAACATCTTGATCCTGTTACACAATAGGAGGATCACCAAGTCTTTCATGCCTGGAACAAGGAGATTAATTCTGCACAGGGATAAGGTGTTCAGCAGCAGCCCATCCCAGTCCTGTTGTACCACATCTATGACTGTGTAGGTTCTGGAGCTCATTTCCATCAAGGTTTGTCGTTGACGTTTCTTCGTTTCCACCCTCTTCTAGAGCAGTAGCAAATCTCAGTAGTTGCAACTGAATGAGGAAGGCATATCTTATTCTTCTGTTGGAGCCCCGTCTTTGTAACACAGATGTCCCACAAGCTCGGTCATAGCTGGGACCACTTTTCCACAAAGTGCACTGGTTCTCGCTTCAGTCCCCTTCTTTTTTCAGGAGCTTAAGCCATATATTTAAGTGTATGAGAAGATATGGAAAGAGCTCATAACTGGTCAGTATTTGCCAAGTTTAATTCAGAATCACAAAGTGCAATTTTCCTTGGAATGTAACATTAGGAGCTCAACAGACCTTGAGGATAAATGAACCTGGATGTGTAATCAATAGCACACACATTCTCGTTCCAACATGTACTATGTTTTCATTAACTTCTAATTACTACAGTGAGGAAAGCTGTAGGCAGAGCAGCAGATAAGGACATTGTATCACGCCCTCGACCGCACTTCAGCTCAACACACCCGATCTGAATCAGCAGGGTCGAGTATACGAGTACAAAGGATGCCACACCACCACTCTCAGGTTGTGGAATCTCAGTGAGACAGCCATCCCCTTGGTGGTCATAACCTGACTCTTTGTGCTCCTCGATCCGCATGTCCTATCGCTTTGCCCTCACCCTGCCTTCCTGCCCCCGCTCCAGACATCCTCGGTTTCGACCGCAGCTCTGAACGTTGACAACGAACTGGGATTTACCCCAAGGATCACGTTTGCTCCTTGATTGCTTGATTCACGCCTGACCCTGATGATGATTCCTGTTTTCGCCTCTTCGGTTCACAACCCATCAGCTTGCACTTGGATCCTTCTGCTTGTCTCCTGGCTCAGTGGCCTTGACGCATTGATTCCACTTTTGTAATACCAATGAAAATTGTGTTTATCATCAATTGCTGCTGTCAAAGTGCTCAGCCACACTAATGGGCCAAACACTATAAACTTTATGTGATTAAAAGCAACAGGCACTTGAATGTATTAGTATTAGACAAAGCCTAAGTAAAGAAATATGCTGAATGCATTATACACCACATCCTTATTACCATTTTTGTAGCTCTACTACCATACTACTGAGTTTTGAAAATAGGTCTTTTGGTCTTGAGAAAAAGGAGATTTTGATATCATTTCACTGAATACATTAATAGAAATTAACTGAAAATTTCGCAGAGTCAAGTCCTTACTGTTAGTTCACATTATAGTCTATGGGAAGGAGTCATATTTGCATGTCTTCTAAGAACAAGCTCTAGAACACATTCAATGTTCTCTTTAGTTTGATTGTCGAACCATTTTTGAGCTGGAAGCCCTTTCAAGCTAAATATTTTTCTTGCTTTTTGTGAGCACTTCAGATTTAGCCTTGAAAGTACCCTTTAAAATGAACAGGTTTGTCAGCATATTACTGAGCCATGTTTGTTGAAATGTAAAAATAACATGACATGATGTTTGGATTCGCTGCATCTCCACTGGCCTACAGCTCCTCTTTAGCTGTCCATGTATTATCCTGTCAACTGTCAGATAAAACCAAGAAGGAGCACATGAATTTGTAAAGTGCTGTAGAACTGAATGAACAAGTGGGTCTTGAGCTTGGATTTAAAGTGATCTGCAACCCGCGGGATGCAGGGAATATTTATGCTAATTTGAATGAGCTGCTGCCTGTGGATTGGCTGTTAATAGTATGAGGAAAGTAACCTGAGGGACCATCCACAGGATTGAAAGGCTAAAAAGGAAACATTATTAAAATAGACTCTGCACCAAGATATATAAACTTTACTGCGTATGGTGGGCAACAAGTGTTTTGTCTTACAGGTTAATTTTGTAGAAATAAGTACAAGCCTCCCCCAATTTACTAACTCAATCCTGAAAACGTTGAGGATATCGAAATTTCAGATAAGAAAAGGCTATTTCTCATTAATTTGAAAGGGGCAAAAAAAAAAGAAAAACATGTTCCTAGCCCATGTAACGATTGGTATATCAATCAACCTATGATCCATCCATCCACTTTCAATAATGATTTGTCCTGATCAGCATTGCTGTGAACCACAGTCCATCCCAGAAGCACTGTGCACAAGGCAGGACCAGGCACACCGTGGACAGGGCACCAGTCCATCACAGAGTAGCCATACACACACAATCATTCACCCATTTACACAGTAAGGGCAATTTAGAGACACCAGTTCACCTGAACTGCAGTCTTTGGACTGTGGGAGGAAACCAGAGCATCCAGAGGAATCCCATACAGACATCTACATTCATTCATTTGGCTGATGCTTTTGTCCAAAGTGACTTACAATATTAAGGTACCTAAAATTACTTACCAATTTACATAACTAGGTAATTTTACTAGAGATACTTAGGGTAAGTGCTTGCTCAAGGGCACTACAACCAGAGGTGGAATTCAAATTTGCAACCTTTGAGGCCAAAGGTAGCAGCTTCCCACTGTCCCCAACATGGGGCCAACATGCAAACTCCACACTAACTGAGTAGGGCTCAGACCCACATCTCCTTCCCACCACCCAGGAGTTCTGAGGAGTTGTGAGGATGCAGCGTTACTTGCTGTGCCACAATGCCACCCTCCACCGATGATTTAAGCAGTATAGAATATTTACATTCACATTTAAACAGTATATGGTTATTTACTGGCACGGCAGGCTTGGTCGGGTCCTGCTCTCTGGTAGGTTTGGGGTTCGAGTCCCGCTTGGGGTGCCTTGTGATGGACAGGTGTCCTGTCCTGGGTGCATCCCCCCATCCCCCCAGCCTTATGCCCTGTGTTGCCGGGTTAGGCTCCGGTTCACCGCAACCCCGCTCAAGAGAGACAGCTTCAACCAATATATGTGCGTGTGATTATTTACCAGATGGATTTTTCTGAAGAAAATAATACAGAAGTGCATTTCTCCTGTTACTTTTGCTGTCCTGCTTCCAGACTGTGCTCAGCAAACTTAGGGCAGTTTTTACTGCTTTGAGGTATTTGCCACTTTTCTTTTTAATTGATCAACTCTTGAGCAATAAACCAAGCAGGGATCCACCGAATGCTTCTCATTTATTCTGAAAAACATTCTAAAAGTGCACACTGCTGGTAAAATGCACATACACACCAGAAGAACCATCAGCCAAATTCTTCCTGCTAATAGTTCTGCTGTCATTCAATTAAATAACACACACAGTATGGTCGACACACAGTTCTGTGGAATTTTATACACTTCCCATAATGGCCCACTCTGTAAAAGAAACATGTTCAGATTCCTAAAACACCAACAGTTGGAGAGATCTGGATGTAGATGTGCCATCTACAATGCATAAATGTACTTCTTCACTCGCGCAATGTGGAACTTTCCATTTTTTTGGATGCACTTCGAATGAATTTTGTTACGCTGATTTTTTGGTCCGTAAATCAAAAATTGGGTATTAAAAGCCAAGGGCAGTTATGCTGAAATTTCGGATAGAATTTTGAATGGAGGGATGCTCGAAGTTGGATAATAACGTGAGAACCAAGTGCGTGACTGTGTCCTGTTGGAACACGGTGCGATACGGAGCTGTGTATCGGTGTATCTGTGCACATGAACAAGACGTGCACGCTTTGGGGAGACGGCAGGTGTGTGTCTTCTTTGTGCACCGTGTGCAGGAGAAAGTCAGAGAGGCATTATAAATGTGTAATGCAGAATTCAGGTGTATGCTTCGAGGGCCAGACGATGGAGGGGTCTGTGTGTCGGGGTGGGGGTGTCTGGTTTAAACAGTGTTCAGGGCAGCTATGACACAGGCCTGTTTTACACTTCTGAAGGAACTGCAAGCGCTTGTAACATCAAGGAGAAAATTTACATTCATCAGGAAGCTCTGAGCCAGAGAGAAGATGCTCTCCTCATTGCCATAGAGTTCCTTTGGGAAATGCAGAGAAGCACACGGTGCCTTGACCCTTTCCTCCCTGCTCTGCGTACTTGTACTCAGAGATGGAATGTGAGTGGACCCCAGGCAAACAGACCCTCCTCATTAAAGTCACAGAAGCCTAGTTTCTACTATGCGGGGGGGCTTTTCCAGCTGCAGGTCTTCTGTCTCCATCTGCTCTCTTGACCTGGCAGGCAGCTGGTGGCTTTTGCTGCTTTTGTTCCAGTAAAACCTGGTGGGGACAGTCATGTGTGCAGGGCTGTATGCAAAACTGCGGACAGAACAAACAAGCAAACATCCCATAAAGAGACACAGTTTGCCAACTGGTGCACATCCCACGGAGGAAAATTTACCGTTATGTACCACGCTGGGTCATGCCAAGAGTGTCCAGGGAAGAGGGGGAGGGGGTCAGTGAATTTATGTGATTTTATATTTCCTTCCCATCAAATTTACATATCACTCATTTTACATTCATTTATTATATTCATTCACCAGATGCTTTTCTCCTAGACAGCGTACAAACACGAGGAAACAAAAGTGCATTTCACCAACAGATGGAGAGATGTAGAACTAAACACACGATTCCCGAACGGTATTTCTGTAAAAACTAAACATCTGGGATTTTAGCAATATCAGAAAGCAAAGCTCACGAACAAACACAACTCAAGCAACAATTTAACACGGAGCTCCCAGCAACTGACTATAAAATGCAAAACGAAGAATGGGCCCGCAGTTCAAAATTCGAATTATAAAGGAGTCTTCGCCAGGCTCCTCTCCTCCTAAGAAGAAGAAAAAAATACACTAGTATTCTTAGTAAGGGGCGTGCGGTAACACATTGGGTTGGACTGGGTCCTGCTCTCCAGTGGGTCTGGGGTTTGAGTCCCGCTTGGGGTGCCTTGTGATGGACTGGTGTCCTGTCCTGGGTGTGTCCCCTCCCCCCTCCAGCCTTATGCCCTGTGTTGCCGGGTTAGGCTCCGGCTCCCCGCGATGTATGGGACAAGTGGTTCAGACAATGTGTGTGTGTATTCTTAGTGCCCAGTTTTCCTCTTAAAGTCCTTGTCCCTCCAGATTGGCCACCCCTGGTGCTTGTTTCCTCCCAGTGAGGCCACACCAGGTACACCTGTGGGTCCAGACACGGCGAGGCCATGGGCTGGTTTCCTTTCAGCCGAGTCCAGTACTACTAAGTGCTAACCCTTCACGTCCTTGTCATTACTGTAATGTCACACTTTGTCACCGGCACTTTGCCTACTTTTCGCTGCTGCTGCTGTTTATCTCTCTGTACTAAACTGGCATGTTAACATGAAAGTGAAAGCAAAGCATTTAAAACTTTTTTTTTTGCTTATACGACGTTTATTTTCATCCAGACCTACTGAAATTCATCAGTATGTAAAGATTAACCATAGGGTCACACACACACACACACACGTCTCAGCTTGGGTACTGCGGCTGTACCATTCACACACACACACACACACATTTTCAGAACCGCTTGTCCCATATGGGGTCGCAGGGGAACCGGAGCCTACCCGGCAACACAGGGCGTAAGGCCGGAGGGGGAGGGGACACACCCAGGACGGGACGCCAGTCCATCGCAAGGCACCCCAAGCGGGACTCGAACCCCAGACCCATCGGAGAGTAGGACTGTGGTCCAACCCACTGCGCCACCACGCCCCCATCCTGTACCATTCAGCATTGAGAAATCACCCACACAGCTCAGTAGCTCTCATCCCTGGTTTGGAGCTGGTACCCTAATGACTCTGTAGTTATCGAGAAGAAAATCTGCTGTGACAATGAAGAGTGTTAAGTCATTTCACGCACACAGTCTTAAACTGCTTGTCTCAAGCGGGGGGGGGGGTCGCAGCAAACCAAAGCCTAACCTGGTAGCACAGGGCACAAGGTTGGAGGAGGCACACCCAGGACAGGATGCCAGTCCATTGCAGGGCACTCTAAGTGGGACTCAAACCCCTGCCCCACCGGAGAGAAGGACGCAGGCAAACCTGCTGTGCCACCAAGCCCCCCGTTAACTATTTCTTTTCTAAGTAAAGAAAGGTACTGGACAGTAGTTCTCTTTTCATACATATAGCTGATGCTTTTCACCGAAGCAACTTGCAGTATTAAACTGCTTACACTTATTTAGTGGAGAATTTATCTAGTGGAGAAAAGTGTCTGATAAATAAAGAAATCTACTCAACCGGGGAATTTTACTGGAGTAATTTGGAGTAAGTAAGTTGCTCAAGGAGGATATGGGATTCAAATCTACAACTTTTAAGTCCAAAGGCAGCAGCTCAACCCACCACCCTACCAGTGGTTCATATGCAATGGGGTAGAACCAAACCCGGCTGTACAAAATCGGCCTCCGGAACTCTTGTACACTTGCCTGAAATAACATTGTGACACGGAGAGAGAGATGTAGATGTTGGAACCGGGCGTTTGTGGTTCTTTAATAATGAGGCACAATAAACCTTTAAAATGCTGTATTACAGTTCCGTACAATTTCATCAGGTGTTATCCATCGCAGATGTACACCCCTGCACCACCTTTTTATACTTCCTGAAATTCACCTATCTGCTATTATGAAAAAAAACCACCCAGAGTCTCCTGCACTCAATCCCGGTAAGGGGGACTTACAGGCGGCAATGGAGACGCTTGCTAGAACTTTCTACAGGAATAAAGTCATATAACGCAAGACACAAATGAATACCATATAGTGAAGAATAGATATAACAAAGAATAATGCTGAATAAATCATAGTATAATAAAGAGTAAAGAATCAGTATAATAGGGTAAAATAATACAAAGTGGGAGAAGAGAGGAGGAGCAGAGCAGCCATAGCAGTTTATTTTCTACTTCAGACTACCTCAGGTAAATTGCTGTACCCCCCCACCCCCACTTTGTCAGGTCCCTTGTTAGGTTTAAAAATAGTTGTTCTCACCCTCTCCTTACATCACCCACCAGTCTGCTAGCCTCTCATCCATTATTCCTCCCCATTATCGTTGCCCCATCCCTCCCACCAAGCCTAAAACTCCCACCTTCTTCTGTGCTTTACTATATAAGAGATGGAATGGAAAAGAGAAAAAAAAAAAAAACATTTATTTGTCTCTCTGATGTGGTAACGTAGCATTGGGATGCATCACCAAATGGTCGTATTACAGAACAAGAAAATATTCCCACACACCCCTACCTCCATCTGTCATAGTTCACATAACACGCACTCCTCTAAATCCAGCTGTACATTACCTATACATATACATAGTTCTTCTATATATACTGTATATACATACACACATCGATTCTAAACATGGTCACAGTTCTTGTACATATGCTTAGTTCTTCAATATATTTGCATCGACATACACACAGTTTCTGTACATATACAGTGGCGCTTGAAAGCGTGTGAACCCTATAGGGATGGACATTATTCTTGTATGTAAATATCAATTCCTATACACTATACATATACAGAGTCTCTATACATGATCCTTCCTTCCCTCCCTGCATCCATGCTTTCGCTGCCTCTCGTCTCTCGTTCCGTCTCCCCCTGGTTGGTTTCTGTGGAAACACGGTTTCCTGCCATGCTGATGGAGGGAACTCGGTTTTATGGTAGTGGCGCTGCAAGAGAAAAGATATACAGCCACATGTGTCTGTTACACAGAGCCCACGCCATGTAAATAGAACAACAAATAAAGGAAAAAAATGAAGGAGAGAGAAAAGCTAAGAAATGAGAATGATTTACTATTGAAATGAATGTCCCCCTGGATCTCTGACCTAGAATGGAGAGAAAAAGAGTTTGCCTTGCGTCTCTGGCACGTGCAACTACTGACACCTGCTGCCGGATCTCTGCTATTCACATTTATTCATTTCGTTGTTTTGCTGATGCTGCTGTCCAAAGCAAATTTACAGTGATTTACCAGTTTTATACACCTGGTGTATAGGTTCAGGTGTAGACAAAACCCCAAAGCATAAGCAGTTCACACGTAACAGAGTAAACATGACAACGAAGAATTTATATTTGCAAATTACAAATACAGGGATGTTTTATCTCATTACGACTGACAACGGTTTACTTCACCCTACCTCCTCTTGTGACTAAATATGCTTGCTTATGCATTTACTTATCTAATAACTTATCTACTTATTTATTTCAGTTTCATCACTGCATGTATGTATGCTGTATACAGCATGCTGCTGCAGCTAAGTGGAATTTCAATCAGGGATTAATGACCATTCATTCATTCATTCATTCATTCATTCATTCATAAAGATCCAGCAACCTTTGGGACAGCAATTTCTTCATTTTTATTAAGTTTTCTACATTTAATTAAAACACTTGCTCTGGACATACTCAGGCTATGAGCTCATATGTTGGACGAACCGACCGTCCCTCAGGTACACTGCTTCTTTTCAGCAGTGTGTTTATAAACCAGCGAATACAGCGAATACTTAATTACAGAGACTTGCGATGATTAAAATCCAAATCTGAGCGCTTAATAGAAATACTGAATCCCTGCTGCTGCGTGCCTTAGTACTCTTACATTTTCGAATGTTGTTTTGATCTATGTATTTTGCCAAATGCACCTGGAATTAAACAGCTCCATCCTTTATGCCTAGTTATCCAGAGGCTTCAGGTTACCATATGTCAATTTAAACTTTTCCACCACCAAACCTCTCTTTTCTCATCTTGAGCATTCATAACTTGTGTATATCTGATGGTTACTTATCTTTTTGTGTTCTGTTATACATTTTGTGGTTGGTGTTCCAGTGGAAAGTGAATTGCATGTGTAATTGTGGTTTGTTTTGTGTCCTAGCCTGCAAAAAGAGGACTACACAGTCCAGGTGAGTGTCAACGACTACCTGGATATCTACTGCCCCCTCTACAATGGCAGCCACCATGGGGGAACGTCAAACGAGCAGTACGTGCTCTACATGGTTAGTTACCGTGGATACCGGACCTGCGACCCCAAGTGGGGCTTCAAACGCTGGGAGTGCAGCAAGCCCCATGCTCCAAATGCCCCCAATGTGCCCATCAAGTTCTCAGAGAAGTTTCAACGTTACAGCGCCTTCTCCCTGGGCTACGAGTTCAACGTGGGCCATGAATACTACTACATCTGTGAGTCCACCGCCTTTCATACCCTGATACAGGCTTCCCCCACATAGCGAGCATACTCCACTCATGAAAATCTGCTTGTAGGGTGAATTCTTGTGAAGCAGACTCTAATTTACCACGGGAAAAATAAATAATGAGTTCCTAAGGCACAAAACAGAGTCGGTCCACTCATATTTTTCTCGCCAAAATGCAGAATTCCTGCCTTATCCTTTAAACACAGAGATAACCTAATTCAAATCCAAGTTCCGCACAACAAAAGTGTTGTGCACACCCTTAAATCAAGTATTCGGACCAACGTGTTCAAAATTTCTAATACATAACGCATACTGTGTGTGCACTTCTTTTTCTCATCATTTACTATCATTTTCTTTTTTTCGCTTGTACGCCAAGGTACACCTCAAGAAGAGCTAAGAGAAAGAGAAAATAGACTTGCTGAAGAGCAAAACCACAGCATGGGCAGTTTTTCAGAAATCTTGAAAACTAGGCATTGACAAAAAAAGCAACAATGATGTGGTTATGCAGTTTCTCACTTAGAGGAGAGACAGAAAGCATCATTGTTGCAGCACAGGACCAGACACTGCACAACAGGCACCGCCAGAAGAACTCTTTGAAGCACCGAGTAGACAGCAAGTGCAGAATATGCAACAAGGAGGAGTATATAATTCACATGGTGGGAAGTTGCACTGCTCTAGCCCCAACAGGCACAGTGGCTACCTATGTCCGATAGACAAAGGGGGTCCAAGTGACTGATCATTACTATGAGCGTAAGCCTGAAAAGGTTGTCAGCATCAGAGATATTACCATCACTTGGAACCTATCGATAGTCACAGATGGTACACTATCAGCAAACTGCTCTAACATAGTGCTGAGAATAGTTGCCTATTGATGATGATGCCAACATTATGGTGAAAGAGGCTGAAAAACTGTGCAAGTATAAGGACCTTGAAATTGAGGTCACTAGAATGTGAAACGTCAAGACCAGGGTGGTACCAGGTGGGGTGGGAGTGTTAGAAACACTCAGGAAGGGCTTCAGTAACTACTTGGAGATGCTCCCAGGTCAACCAAACACCCCTGAAGTTGAGAAGTTTGCACCGGTGGCGACTGCACATATCCTGTGCAAAGTGATGGAATGAATTTCTTCCATCTCTTCTTGAGATCTGAAATCATCAATAACCGGTCGAAACATCGAAGAGGAATGATGAAAACAACATAATAATCATAGCGTGATGCACGTTGCCATCAAAGGTCATATTTTGAATGGAAGTTTCTGTTCTTGTAAGTTGTTTATTGAGTGATCTGACAGCTATTTTTCAAAATTTGCAATGCAAATTATATGTTCTGATAAGACAGTCCTCATAATATGAGCACTCATTATGCAGGGGAACACTGTATTATTACTTTGCATCTGTGAGTTTTTCATTTGAATGGTATTATACCGCAGTACCAGCTGTTGAGCATGCATAGTTATACAACCAAGTATATAACTACTCACGACTTCTGTGTGCCTTGGTCCTTTACTGTAATACAACACATTTCTGAATTTGGTTCTTTTTCTGCGTTTCTTCACTACGCTTTGTAACCAGGATGCACCGATCAAACTTCCAGCAGCTACTGAATATCAGTTTTGTATCAAAACCAAATTTCGAATTCAATTCAATTTCAATTTAATCAAATTTCAATTTCAATTAAAGCTGATCATGTGACACTTCTACGCACAATTCAGCATTTTATTTACTTTACACATTTTCTTTCAGTACACACACACACACACACACACACACACAGAGCTAGCTGGTACAATATCTTAACAATGCATAAAGAAAAAAACGCCAGATTACCAATTCACTGCCATATATGCAAATATTTCTTTTAGCAAATATTCAGCAACTTTTGTAGATGAATAAAAAAATTTAATTAATTTTAATTCTAATTCAATAATTGTAATATTTTTACAGTTGACGAAAACAATACTGACTGTTCCTTCGTCTCAAATGTCACATGAATAATTTGCAACGTATCGAAGGCACAGGCTGGCGATGCATCTTACGATGTTCACGTAATACACTGTATAAAATACCAATATACCCCAGTTTCCTAATAAAAGTGTTTCTTTTATTATTAATCAAGGTTTTAATTACGTTTTTCTTTGGATTTTAGTAGGAAAATTTGGCACCTCAAATTCTGGCACCCGTAGACAATTGGCAAGGTTTGCCTAATGATAAAACTGGCCCTGATTTCCTGCAGTCTTATCGCCTTGCTGATGCTCATCACTTTACAAAAACTGTTCCCTAGTCCCTGATCCATCCACAGTTAATTGGCATTTCTCTATTCAGCATTGTTACCCAGGCACCCATGTACATGTATGAGTAAAATGATTTAAGAATGACAGTATGTATTCTTGGCACCCCTAGAGATGGGCCATAAAACCAAAATTCAATCCCTCACTATCATTACTGCTGTCAAAGCTAATCTAGCAGATGATCAACACAAGAAAGGGCACCGGTATGAAAGAAATAAACCACAATGCCACAAAATAGTGCATGATGTCGAATATAATTGAAGCGGTTTATACTTCTTATGAAATGACTGCTTAGTTCACGATGCATTTGTTGGCTGATTTTATTCTCAATGTGCTGCAAATTGTACTGCTGAATTTATGTCAGTTTTTTTAATGTACTGTAGCTGCTCATCAGTTTAAGCAGTTAAGGAAAAGTCATGGTAACTTTCCTTGTTAAATTCGAACTTCCAGACTGAAATTTAACGTGAAAAATGGAGCATGGATAGCCACCTACAAATAAATATTTAATATGATGCAAGAAAATAAATGTACCAATGACCTGAAGTGAAATATTCAGTTCTTCAGGAGAATTAAATGTTATGTAATCAAGTTAGGCAATTTGCAGTACAACTGCTAAACGTTGTTTTTTTAAGTACGGTTTGCAGAAGTGATGGTCAGATCTACACAATACTAATTGATAATTATAGGCAACTGATATTTTTGTGGTTTGCTTTTGCTTAGTTTCATTGAAACCTTCCAATACCATGCAGGCACTCATAAGATCAACACAAACTCACTGGCTGACCTCACTATATGAACACCGGGAGATTTCGGACCATGACTGATCGATCGGTGCATCCCTAGTTACCGGCTTTCACATCAAGCGAAACAGTGCTTCCTCCACTTCTAAAGGGAAACAGCTTTGCCTTCAGCACAAAAGTGGTGCTTTTCACTGAAACTGTGGTTTGGGATGTAGAATCTGCCAGCCTTGTAGGTGTGGTTGCGGAATCTTGTTTTCAAACTCATGCGAAGCTGATGTGTTTTGTAGCCACGCCCACCCATCACCATGACCATAGCTGCCTACGACTGAGGGTGTACGTCTGCTGCTCCACACGTAAGTTGTCCTCGCTCCTCCTTCGCTGTCCCTTGTTTAAATCTTTTTCCTTCCTCCACCGATTCCTTCTGACTGTTGCACTCATTTCTTCTTTCTTTCACTTTTGCACCCATTTTCACTTTTGTAGCCCAGGAAGTAGACCATGCCAAGACACTCTGTTGACATTAATCCAAGCTGGGACACAGTGTGATCAGGAGACCAAGTGTAGATCCCTGCCAGCAGATCAGGTGGAAACCTACTATAGTTGCCATGCCAGCCATACTGTGTTCAGCAGCCCAGATGGACATAGTTCGATCAACAGGTCTGGCTAGAATAGACAGCGGTCAGTAGAAAATGTGGAGAAAGTCCGTGGATGCTGTTCCATTTTGTTGTTTGGTCAACTGCGCTGTGACCATAGTTACTACGGTTAGGTTCAGAGCCAGCACTAAGGTTTTCAATTTCAATAATCTCTGAATTAATGAAGAAGGGAAATTGGAATATATATATATATGTGTAGTTACTACATACAGTATAGTATGTAGTATATATTAGTATAGTTATATACATTACATAAATCATAAATAACTACATTTTATATATATATGTATATATACACGCACACATTTTTTAAAATGTAGTTTTTTACGAAAAAACTTATGTGGACATTATACATGTCTTCCACACAAGGCATCGGATTGTGTAGTGCTCAGAACTACCACCTTTGGATCTGAAGGTTGCCAGTTTGAACGCTGCCTTCTGCTGCACTACCCCGGAGCAAGATACTTACTCTAACTTGCGCCAGTAAAATTGCAGTGCAGTGTAAGTGGCATGTAACCTAAATTGCTCCACTAAAATTACCCAGCTGTGTAATTGGGTAAATAATTTCAGGTAGCTCAGCATTGTAAGTTGATTTGGAGAAAAGTATCAGCTAAGTGAGATATGATTATAAAATATATCTGCAAAGCAGAAATGTATACTTTGACAAGTGAAAATGAACGGCAGTTCATTAAGGGAGCAAATAGATATGCACTATTTAACGTGTAGACTGATAGCTCCCTTAATTGAAAATGTTACCTACAAAGCAGCAATATTTCGAAGACATGGGGCAGTGATGCGTCATATGATGTTTGCATCATATATAAGGTAGAAAAAAATCTTCAATTTTCTACCAAAACTGGTCCAATTTTCTGCTAAAATTGATTTTTAATTGTACACCGTTTTGTATTAATTTTTATTTATTTTTTTTTTCCACAAGATCACAGATTACATTTTGGTAGCAAGATTTGGCACTCCCAAATTTTGGCACCTCAGGCAATTGCCCAGGTTTGCCTCATTAGAAAACTGACCCTGGATAGACTGACACCTCGGTCACTTTGCCCTGCCAAGAAACACAAACTTCTTGACATTATTTGTATCAGTCAGCCAGTTGGTGTGTCTTGTTGAATCGCTTTCTTTGTATTTATCAGCATCTCACGCAGATGATGACTCTAATCCGGCAGTGCCAGACTATACTGTCAGACCCAACATCAAAATACATAGCATCGGTGAGTGTCCCTCAATCCAGACTGTCCCTCTGTGCTTTTCTAATGTCTTCACATACCACTCCATATCAAACACACAGGCTGTCACAGTGTGACATTTAGATGCATACGTATGGTGTGTCTGCACATGCGTGATCTCAGTAGAAAGCTCGCTTTCTCTCTGTAAGAGCACATTTTCCTGCAGTCCTGCTCAGACTGAAATAAATCAAATGCCTTTTAGTTTTTTTTTTTTTTTTACCAATATTCTTGTGCTTTATGTGTGTCTCATAACCTTCTTCGAACAAGGCCCAGGGGCTTCTTGGTGTTCTCTGGAGTTGTGCTGCGGCAACCTGGCAGCTGTTTAAGGAGGAAAGAAAAGTGGGTTAACACATCCTCCTCCTCCGTCAGAGCCCGGCACTCTATCTCTTTGTCCTGGCCAGTTGTGAGGAGGCCCAGAAGAGTGGAGATGGACACTGAATGGGCCTGTCCCAGCTTGGCATGGCCCGGGCTAAAGCAGGGCATTGTGTCCGACCTCTCTCTTCCCCTCGACACAATGGACTGTAGTTTCCCCGTCTGTCCCGAATTGCCCCCTTCCATGAAGCCTTAATAGCTGAAAAGAGTTGTTACCGCGGCACCAGGGGGAAACTATCGGTCCGTATGACAGATTAACTTAACTATACAGATAAATCATTAAATATACTTCCCCCCACATACACCCGCCTCCGAGCACATTCATAGAACTTTCCCAGAAACCATATGCCTTCCTGCCTGCTGCTAAAAGTATAAACTCATGTGTGAAAGCACTTTGTGTGGGGTATTGGATAGGATCTGCTGATGGCACTCAGCTCTCGGGTGCCCTGGCTGTTCCAAGAAGTCAGCCAAGCGGTTCTGTTCACCGGCCCACAAGAACGTGCTGCACACGTCTGACACACCCACCACTCAATGTCCACGCCTGAACTTCCTCTCACTTCCACATACCACAGCCTCACTGGTGGCCAAATGTCCAAGCGACACGGCGAAAGCCATATGGAACTCCTACAAAATGCAACTGTTCTTTCTCCTGCTTATCCGCCTCTTTCTCATTCTGTCACCCATCTGTCTCTTTTATTCTACCTCATGCGTGTTTCCTACACTCATTGTGCAGATGATCCATTGTTCTCTCATATTTCATCTATTCTCTTTTTCATTTTACCTCATACCTGTCTCTGTTCTTACCTGCCTTGCTCTCATTTTCAGTATTACAAATCTCTCTCATTCTACCTTCTGATCCATTTCTCTCTTTCATTTGCCTCTTTTTCTACTTCCATTCTCTCTCCATGTTTTAATTCCAAACAGGTTTTTTTTCTTTAAACTGCAGTATACAGGAATTCTTTCTTTCCCTTAACCTGATCGTCTCTTCCATTAATGGTTTCTTTCATATGATAGCCATAAGTCTTCGGGACGTCTTCCACACCAGACATTTGAACAGAGTGGATTAAGAATCACCGGTTTCATTAAAATTTACACGGCTCATTCCCATTTGTACATGTGTGGTGTGTGGACCGCTCTGGTCGGCTGCAAGAATCAAATGCATAAGACTGTCTCAAAGAGCAAAGAGGCAGGAACACCAATAGAAACCTGTCTCAAACACAACCGAAGGGTTAAACACAGGATATCACTCACACAAACACAGGCCCTAAGTGCTGACCTGCATCAGGACTCCAGTCATCTAGTGTTTTTCTCAGGGTCCCAACAACAAATAGCACAGATAAATCTGTGATCTGGGCTTTGCCTTTGGTGACTCTTTCTCTACTCCATTAAAGCCCAGTATTCTCAATTGAATCTTTCTATATGTTTTTGCATTTGTATTTGGCTAATTTGTACCAGTAACAATTCTGTTGTTGCCTTTTCTGGATATGAAAATGTAATAATTCTTCGAAAAAATTCTGAAGAACAGCAGCTATGTAAGTCACGACAATGAAAGAATTGTATTTACATGTGTTCATTAGGCAGACCTTTTCCTCCAAAGTTATGTAAAATGACTATTAGCTGGTTTTTGGCTAAAACCTTCGTCTGACATGACTGTTAGTGCTATGTACAGCGGACCAAACCTACAATCATTCACACATTTACAAACAATGTACTACACACATTCACACATAAAGGGCAATTTAAAGACTCTAGTTCACCTTGGAGTGTGGAAAGAAACCAGAGCACCTGGAAAAAGCCCAGGCAAACGCCACATGAGCTGATTCAGATTTTGAATCCATGTCCAAGTGCGCAGCCTACGTGCCTTGAAGTACCAGCACTACCTGCAGTGCCACCGTACTGCCCATATCTAGTGCACACAAACTGATTAAATTTAATTTCTCAATTTCTTTATTCTTAAACTACAGCTGAGTGTGGAATAGACTTGGAATAGCATTTTAAATTTTAAGGTATAGGGGCAGCTTGTAGCATAGTGGTTGGCGCTACTGCCTTTAGACCTGAAGGTCTCAGGTTTGAATTCCACCTCCAGCTATAATACCCTGGAGGAAGGTAAGTAACATAAGTTGTACTGGTAAAATTGCCCAGCTGTATAACTGGATAAATAGATTTAGGTAGCTCAGAATTATAAGTTGCTTTTGGAGAAAAGCATCTGTTAAATGAATAAACTTGAAACTTTCAAGTATAATGAGCCACAAGCATTTTCACCTGAAATTGTGTCAATCTAAGGACAAGGGCTGAAGCTTGGAAGTTAGAAATGCAGTTCATGTTTTCAATCCTTGTCAGTAGAAAGCCCTTTCATTCACTGAATGCCTGGAATTCTGAGATGAGAACAGCACAACATGTCTACTGATGTTGGTGTGTGGCATGTTAACTGTACCTCAGACCTTCCCACAAATACCCCCTCACGCCGCTGGATGCTGGAGATGCTCTGCTTTGACTGACATTGTGTTGGGACTACATCAGGTTTGAGCTTCCTGTCCTAAAACCCTCTACTCTTTCTTTCCCAGAGGAGTTCAGCCCTGAGGTGCCCAGGTTGGAGAAGAGCACCAGTGGGAGTAGCCCTTCCCATGACCGCCTGTTGCTGACAGTGGCCACCTTCTTCCTGGCCACTCTGTCTGTCTCCTAGCAACCATCTGCCTGATGGCATTGCAAGGGCACTGGGTTGACAGCTGCTAGAAAAACGTCAGAAAAGGCCTGAGGTGCGAACTTAGAAGATGAAGGTCAGAAGAAGAGGAATAGGAACCTGAAAGTTAGATTGAAGATCAAGGAGAATGCAAACTAAACCAATGATAAAGGCAATCTGGGAAAAAGGCAACTGGCAAACTCATCCAGGCAAAGTGAACAGAAGAGGCTCTCGACTAAACCAATGAGAAAATGCAGCGAGTGGAGAGTTTACAATATTAAGGGGTGAATGGAATAGGAATATACACATCAATCAGAGGAGAAAATGGACCTCAGTGTAAGAAAGAATGAATGTTGCTTTGACAATAATATATATTTCAAGTGCATAAATTGTTAGAAAAAGGCCTTGAATACAGACAATCTCTGGTAAAGACAAAAACACAAACGAATGTAAACAGACTTGATTTTAACGTTGCAAAGCACACTTTTTACCGCTCGTCGAGAGCTGTGATGTATACGTGATACAAATGGTGAAACAGATGTGCAACATGCATAAATGAACAAACAGTGACGCACGCAGAAACGCTGATGCATGAAACAGGAACGTACCTGAGCAACATGTTGGGACGTACAATGCTGCTTTCTTAATTTTTTTTTTTGGTTAAATTGGATGCGAACGGAGTGCAACTCGGCCAGCCTGCGGTGGACAGTCTGACCTGGAGGGGAATACCCTGTTCATTTCTTTCAGATTCAAAAAGGGCGAAACACTTGTCATGTGGTTGTCATAGACTGACCGCAAGTGATTCACTGGTGTGGATCACCAAGCGACCGTGCCTGTCCCAGATGAACCACAAAGTTGCATGACTGTTTGACACAGACCACACAGTGATCATCTGGTTTTTCGAGATGGACCACAGAGCACCAGTATTGGTTGTCTGATGTTGAAGACATGATCGCTGTTTGGGTTCGACGAAATGAACTGTGTTGTAACCATGGTTACGAGGCAAAAAACTTACAGTAACTTTGTTGGTGGTCCAATGCAGATCACGCAGTATGGATGCGATGAGTTTTCAAGGAAATGTTAGTTAAGTTAACACAGACGGGATGTGCTCTGCCTGTATAGTTGACCATAATGTATTGATAGTTCCATAATGAACACATTGAATATTACAGATATGTTGCACGGCTCACCAGTTGTATAACACATTGCTTTCCCCCAGCTTTCTCCCGGCAGCATTGTTAGCGGCAAAGCAGAAGGTCGTGCAGATGAAGAGAAACTGTCGACCAGCTAGGTCCTAGGAAGTGTCATTGTAACATCGTGTACAGTAAGACTCTTATTCAGATAAGTGTTGTTTACGGTCATTGAATGTGAGTTTTTCACAATCAGGTAGCTATATTAGCTTCAGAAAAAAGTATTTTGTTTATTTTATTAGTAAAAGTTTTATAAAGGAAAAAAAAACACTGCTGGTAGGGGCACATTTTTATTGTAGACTATGTAGATAAATGTTTCTCAAGGAGACATGATGAGCAGCGTTAGCTGGCTGGACAACTGGTCTTCTTCGCCGAAGTGTGAACCCGTGAGGAGAACTGCGAACTGTCGAGGTTATGTGCGGAGTTATTGAGTGCTCTGTTCTATTGAATGTGCTGGCGAGGCTTTATTCCATCAATCTCGCGTTTTCCAAGGTCAACAAAACCCGTCAAACAATATATATGGTATTTCAGCTTATGTTTGTCAGTACAGATGCATTGCTTAGGTTTTGACGGTGGAATCTTTTAGAGAAGGTTTTCAAACCCATTGGGAGTTGGACCAGCCCTGCAGCAAGCAGTCCCCAATATGATGCGATCATTCATATTCTCCTGGTAGGATGTGCTACACCTAGGTTGGTCAAGTCAGGTTGGTTCCAGACATGGTTTGTTCATATTAGGAATCTCCCAGGTGGGACTTAGAGCTATTCCTCTGTTGTCCTGTACCATGGTTCGTCCACAATTCCTTGCTGTCAGTCCAATTTCGCTATGTCTGGGAACATCATCAGATAAGTACACCGAAATCTACGGTTCTCACACTTTTACATTTTAAGTCACACAGAGAGGAAAAAAAGAAGTTTATGAATTTGTGGCGTGAACTACCGTTGTTATTTTATTTATGGAAGCAGAACTTCTTTCAGTGGCACAGAACATTTGTCAGTGAAAATAATTTTCAACTAAATATTTCCTTTGTATGCCTTTGTGAAAAACTTGTCTTGCTTCAATGTACTTTACTGTCAGCTCTGCTGTATTATACTATATACTGTCAGAATTTGCATAGCTTTACCATACTGTATCACGAGGACAACATTTACACTGCTTTACCCTACCATGGTGATTCATTGTGCCAGTATTTTTATCATGTTTTACTGCACTGTTTTCTAACAAGAGGACCCTGTTTACACACTCTTATGTAGTGTCCTGTGTCATGACAACAGCTGTGAATGATGTGTAATTCCACTGGTGCTTCAAGCCAACCCAAGCCAAGTGTTTCTATTCTGGAATACTCTGGAATAGCTAATGATCTAAACATCTCTCCAAACCTGAAGATGGGTTGTGTTAGTAATCTATGTTTTGTGAGATGTAGGGCTTTTGCAAGAGACACAGTCAAAATCAGGAAATGAATTAAAATGACTGGGTCCTATGTAACGGCAATGATAGGTACTAGGTGGGGTGGGGTCTAAAGGACTTAGTGCATGCTATACATGATGGGGAAGAACTGGAGGGGTTCCATAGGAGGACTTGGCATGCTCTGCAGAAGGTAGTGTTTTACAAATGACTGGGTTTGCCTTACAGAACATCTAACTTAAATGAAAGAGCGCTTTGGCTACATAGAAGACGGGCTGATACAAACAAATGAGTGAGCCAGAGGAATGTGAGGCTTCACTGGAACATGTGCTGGACTCTTGGAAGAGTGGGAAATAAATGGACTAGATGGGCCTAGTTGGTTAGGGTTGAACAAAGGGCTGGGGTTTCCTTATGGAATGTGGGATGTAAATGAATGAGTGGCTGAGCCCCACAGGAGGTGGAGCATGAATGAAAAAATTTGTATATAAGGTGGGGCTTATATGAAGAGCTGAGTGGGCTGTTTAGAAAGTGGAGTTTAAACTAAACACTTGGGCCCAGTATCAAGAGCTTTAAAACAAAGCATTGGGTGAAGATGAGATCTGCAATAGGAGGTGCGGCGGGTTTGGCCAGATCCTGCTCTCTGGTCGGTCTGGGGTTCAAGTCCTGCTTGGGGTGCCTTGTGGTGGACTGGCGTCCCATCCTGGGTGTGTCCCCTCCCCCTCCAGCCTTGCGTCCAGTGTTGCCGGGTTGGACTCCAGTTCGACACGACTCCGCTTGGGAGAAGTAGTTTCAGACAGTGTGTGTGTGTGTGTGTGTGTGTCAGAGAGATCTGCAATGTTTGGATCCTCAACAGAAACATTTTCATTGGTTGCCTCGAGGTTAAAACATCAGATATTAGGAGAAAAGTGAGAACATGTGCGTCCCCTGCAATATGTACACTAACAGATTGGTTCGAAATGTGCAACACTTCAGTGTTGAGCAAAATAAATTGAGGAAAAAGATCAAACAAAAATATGTATCTGTGTTTGACGAAGTGGCAATGACTAAAACGGAACATAGAAAAGAAAAATATTAAAATGACTGTATTGTCACTATTATGCTATCATGTAACTTCTAAGAAAAGTGGTGTTTTATGTTAATGTTTGAAGCCATATTGTCATGTTCTCTGCTCAGTGTCCCTCTATCTTTTTTTATGGACTCCCAAGCATGTCCAGCACACCCCTCTCCTCTGATCGGAGCCCACCCTGATGTGCCGGCCCATCCCAGCCGCATGGAGCAACTGTGCAGCGCAGTCTGTCAACCTCTTTCACACACTGCGTTACTGAGGAAAGGGGAACACTGAGCAGTGTAATCCATCAGGCTCTATCGCACGCAGTGTTACTTAGCAACACTGAGCAGTGTAATCCATCAGGCTATGTCAAAAGTATTGTTACCGAGTAGCATAATCCATCACATTCTCACGAGAGGGGAAGCCAAACAAGCCTGAAAACCAACTAGCCAATAATAAGAGGAAGAACGGGGCGGAATGTGCTCCCAAGCATTTTGTCAGCCTTTACAACTCCAGCCATAGTTTCTGGTTAAATTCCACTGAGATTTGCTCATTTTATGTGGTTATGGTTCTCCTTCAACACCATTTAAGGTCAGGTGTCACAACTTGCTCATATCCTCACTCAGCATCTCTGTATGTTTCAGCTGCATTCTCAATAAAGTCTGTGAGCGTGACAGAAATTACATACAAACATTAATGAAAAAAAAATTCAACATTATTCTAGATTATGACAAAGAAATCATAAATTAGTGATAAAATACTAAATAAAACTATGACAAGCTGAATGCAAATGATGACAACAATATGAAGGAATAATGAAACTAAAGACAGCAACCCTCTGGACCACAGACAAATATGAATTTCCAAGCTATTCTGAGACCAAATGAAATGTGCAAGACTTTGTCAATCTGTGAAAAGACTGATCATCTACTCTACACTGTCTCCTCATACCAGTCTTTCTCATTGTACCAGTCCACCTCTTCATCCTCATCCCTCCTGCTCAACTTGTCCATGTTCTGCATCATTCCATTTTCCAAACGATCAACATACAGTTTTTTTGGAGCATCGGTACAAAGAAAATCAGCAACAGCTGTTCCTATAACAGAATCATGTTAACAGTCAATAATAATTTATCATTACAATGAAATGCCTGATTGTACAGTATAATAACATGTCAACAAAATTTTAAGAAAATCTCTAAAAATTAAAAAAAATTATTTTACGCGCATATCCCTTTTTGAACAGCAAGCAGTTCCCAATATGATGGTGACTGTCAGGTGACAGTATACGCTGTGCCGAGGCTGCATCTTTACCTCACGGAGTCACTTTTACTGTGTGTTTCTGTCACTGTCTATCACAATTTTTATTTTTGTTTCAGGCAGTCGCCACTTTTCTCCTTGTCTAACATCTCCTCTCTGCTTCTCCATCACTTCATTCCTCCTCCTCACTCTTCTCACCAGTTTTTTTCTGCTCCTTCTCTCAGTTGTGGACATTCCTGTCCTCCATCTCCCTGAATCGCTCAGCCTTCCTCACCTCCACCTTCCTCACCAGGGCTACATAGCATCAGAGCCAAAGAAAAGAGACTGAAACTGATGTCACACATGGTCGGTTTTCTAACGATGCGAACCCAGACGCTCGCCTAGAGGCCGTGAAATTTTGGGGTGCTAAATTTGTCCTACTAAAAGCAAAAATTAAATTGTAGTCTTGGAAATCATTAATAAAAGCCTTGCTTAATAATGAAGATAGTTTTATTAGGAAATCGAAGTTCTGCTGCCTTATTTTTCACGTCAGCTTCGTATGACACATCTTCACCCCGTGTCTTTGAATCCTTGGAGCTTTATAGGTGACATTTTCTATTAAGCAGACTGTCGCTCTACACAGAAAATAATTTACATATATTTATTCCCTTAACCAACTTCAATCTCGAAAACAAGTTTAGCTTTCAGAATGTTTTCAGTTGGTACAGCATAAATTTGTGCTCTGTGCAAATATAATGTTCACATATGTGTTATCATAATTACATTAAAAATAGCATTTTATTTATAAATTCAAATTTCACTTCGTAGAGATGGATACAGACCCTTCAGTAATGGCCTGTATCCATCTCTGTGTAAAGTAAAAATATTTGTCATATATATATGCATGTGTACTCGTATTAGTTTAGAGGTAGATGTCTAAGATGTGCTGCTCTGATTTTTGCCGAGGGGCACCACAAACCTAACCTCTGCCCTTGGTGCCACGGCAAATCTTACAGACATCGGAAGGAAATAGTGATCTGGTATCTTCAGAACTTCAGACACCATTACTACAAACCCCTGGTCCATTACAAAGAAGTGTTTTGGATTTTTTGTCAGAAATGTTGCTGAGGAGGGGTCAGCTCTGGTGCTCCAGAGGTTAATGGCTATTGAGTTCAACAACAGCCCCTGCTATGGCCCCTGTTGTACAATCTCACGACATGTGTTGGCAGAAGTGTTTTTCTGTAAAATGGTTCCCAGATGTGGCTTCTGTAAACGTGTAATCCGGCTCCAACACATGCTTTCATTCATACTTGTTCATCTGTTACCATCCAGCAGAACTTGCAAGGAATGCAAATGCTGGGCCATTACATGCCTTGCATCTGTGATGAGCCAGGACAGCTCTAAGGGCACAGAGGCGGTTGCCTGGAGACAGCAGTTGTTTACACACCATCAGTTTGTCGTACCTGCAGGGAAGGTTTCGCAGAGGCACACCCGTAGGTCACATCCTCAAGTGCCTCAAGGTGATTGAGGGTGTGTGTGTGTGTTTGTGTGTTTGTATGGTATATTTCAATGACTAGGAGAAAAGATCAGCCTCCGTGCTACCTAAGCGAGGCAGAGTGTTGCGGATGTAGGACAGGTGGGGTTTATTATCACAGAGTGTGGGCATGAAGAATTGGAGGTAAACACGTAATAACTGTAAATGTAAATCCAAACATGCCTTACAGTGAACAGACAGAATGTGAGAGGCAATGTTTACCGTCTTAGAACGCTGCCTGAGTATTGCGTGATGTCGTGATTCTCTCACGTATTCATGTATTAGCATTCAGAGATGTATAAACCATATTATTGGTTTTGCTGTCACTTTGATAGGCAGTGCTCTTTATGCAAAGTATAATTTGTGGAAGAGCCCAAACTATGAGTAACCTGCTGTACTGACTGTTTCCCAGAATGAGGGCTCTGGAATAAAAGCAAACAGGAAGCACTTCCCTGGGAACTGCTCTTTGCATTGTTCCAAAGGCAAATTATCGAAACGGTTTCCCCGGCCCGTCCTCCAAGGAAAATTCAATGGAATCAATGGGAAATATGAGCTATTATGAACTGTATTTATTGCCGGAGGGAGGGCGAAGCTTGCTTCTATCTGCGAAGAGCCGGTTCGCCTTCCCACCTATAGGTGTCAGGGTTGCATAATCCAGTCACAAAACGAGATCTACGCGTCTCGAACGGCAACATTTTTATTGCGTAACAAAACAGACCAAATTTGTATGCATATATAATAATATCCATTGTGTAACATGGTTTAAGGGTAACATTTCCTAAAAGGAGGATTAGTATTAGTTGCTTGTCACATAATGTGGTAATAAATAATTTTTATTCATATTTTAGGAAGAAGGACCTGTGTGGCCTTGCTGTTTCAGGTAGCATTTACATAAGACGTACATTCTGGAGTGAATATTGCCACATCAGGTCTAGGCCTCTTGTCGATGGTGATGCTGATCTGAAGAGCGGAGCAATACATGGCAGGCAGGAATATTTATTGTAGGAAATTGTGAGGTGTCAATGGCATTTACAAGGGTCGTGCTTTGTTACAAATATGTAGATGACCTTGGAATAAGTGAAAAAGAACAGCTTCCCTTAAAATGCTGCAATGTACATGAAGAAAAGAACTTCTCTCTCGATGACACCTTAACAGACTTATTTGACTGAATAAATGCTGCCGGCTTCAGTAATCGCAATGCGAAACATGCTTGACATCCAAGCTTTGTTTGCAATTCGTTCTTTTTCTGTGCATGTGAAGAGCGACGATGGGGCAGGTCTAAATGTCGAGGTGGTCATTGTATAGAGACTGACTCACTCCATTATTTGTTATTGACGTTATTTGAATTTTAAAAAAGTAAATATTCCGATGGCACTTTCCAAGTAAACATGTCACAGTTCTAACTCAACTGGCTATTCACCGTAACCCTTCAACATCAGCAGCGCGGTTACAGCGGCGGAAATCCTCAGATGACCCTAACTTACTGCAGATTCGCGTCTGTAACCTCTGAGCTCTCTGCTACAGGTCTATAAATAGGATATAAAGCACCTTTTATCTGTCAATACTCTCTTTTCCCATCCTGTTTTGCATTATGCAAGAATATTAGATATACGATTAAAAAAGCAAACCTCCCTAATCGTTGCACTTTCTGGTTTATACATACTGTACACCCAACCCTTGCATAATGGGGTCAATTTTTAAAATATTTCTTATGAAAATATATGCTCCGTTCCATACAATGGGTTTAGAAATTGAATGCAGTGACATTTTTGCCTGTTATGTGGCTGATGTGCTTCCCGCCATCCTGACAAAGACACAACCACACAGAGGTCCTCATATGACAGTATAACGAAAATCCGCTAGAGTGGCTTGTGAGAATATGACCCGTTTGCCATACAGTACAAAATTCAGTACAAAAGTGTGTTTGCCCATTGCGCAATTTGCATACATGTCCATGTTTTCTTTTCCCAATCAAACATCTCTCAATATTGACAAAGACACAATGAACTGCACAACCACACACAGCAAACTCACACAGGAGATTCCCCCATAACTCCGATCCCCAGATATAGGTCCAGTCATTCAATACAGCAACATGAAATAATCTCTCATGGGGACATTGATGAAAACTGCAGAACACAATAAATGAATTTAATGATGTACACAAACTTAGCTGTGTTTCACACAAAGCAACAGTGAATTACCGCTACTGCATGCACCTTGACAGTCTGAACAGCTGGAGCGAATGAAATGCACTGATTAATATATGTGTGATAATGTACAGTATGTGGCACTTGCAGTGTGACGAGGTGCAGGGGGAGCAGCAGGATTGTCTGAACACAGCTGTAAAATATGAACCTGTTGGTAACTGGCTATTTAACCTTCCCCCAACTTAGTAGGAGAGTGAGTTTGTGCGAGAGAGCTTGTGACAAGCCCTGTAACATCCATACACCTTTGTGCCACCTGGCAATGTCCCCTGAACCACCTTTCCTACAACTCACCTCCCATACTGTAAACACAAGTTCAACAAAAATGACTGTTATTATAATAATTACTATTATTAATTCATTATCTGATACCTTCTCCAAAGTGGCTTGCAGTGTTAAGCTACTGAGAATTATTTGCCATTTATACAGCTCAGGGAGGGGTGCCTTGCGAGGGACTGGCATCCTGTCTTGGGTGTATCCCCTTCTCCTCCAGCCTTATGCCCTGTGTTGCCGGATTAGGCTCCGGCTCACCGTGATCCTACATGGGACAAGCGGTTTCAGACTGTGTGTGTGTGTGTGTCAGCTCAAGTACAGCATTTTGACTGGAGCAATTGAGGGTAAGTATTTTACTCAAAGGTACTACAGCAGGAATGGGATTTGGGTTTAGATTCTTTGTTATATATAAATAAGCTATGCATACACACACACACACACACACACACACAGGACATAAGGCTGGAGGGGGAGGGGACACACCCAAGACAGGACACCAGTCTGTCACAAGGCAACCCAAGCAGGGCTCAAACCCCCAACCCTCCGGGGAGCAGGACCCACTCCAACCCACTGCCCCACTGCACCACCGCACCCCCACTAAACTATAAACATGTAAAATATAATTAACTCTGTTATACAATATGGACTGTTTTAAACTTTTTTCGATGTTATATTTTCATTCATTCATTGTCAATACATGCTTGTTGAGGGGGTCCTGAGTCTGCCCCACACATATAGTGTGAGAAGGGGTACACTGTGGACAGATACATTTTACACTACTGTAAATTAAAGCATGATCTTGCAAATGGTATAGTATCTGCATGTTTTCCAGAGTGAAAGACATAGCAGAGATTTTGTAAACTTTATCATAAACACACCCTATGTGAAACTGCTTGTCCCACCAAACCAGAGCCTAACCTGGCAACACCAGGTGCAAGGCTGGAGGAGGAGGGGACACAACCAGGACGGGACACCAGTCCATCACAAGGTACCCCAAGCAGGACTCGAACCCCAGACCCGGCAGAGAGCAGGACCCAGCCAAACCCACTGCACCACCACACCCACCTTATCCTAAACATCCAAGAGCAAAATTAAAATGTATCTGTCCACAGTGTACCCCTTCTCACACTATATTTGTGGGGTAGACTCAGGACCACCTCAACAAGCATGTACTGAAAATGAATGAATGAATGAATGAATGAAAATATAACATCGAAAGACCAGTAAATGTATGTGGGTGTCTCTCTTTTTTCTCTCAAGCTTCTTGTATGTCATTGATTGTGAAATTGCCATTCCTACTTCCTGTGGATTTGATGCATAACTTTACCCCTTCTGCTGTCCTTCCAGTCTGCCTCAGTAAGTCTCTTGCGTTGTCTCAACAAAAAAATACCCAAAAAAAAAAAAAAGACAGAAAGTAAGGCCTAGAACTGGCACCTTGTTTGGCCTTGGGAGATAGAGAGCCAGTATGAAATATACTTAAATCCTACAAATCTCCACAGTGGCCTTACAACGTAAGCTCTGTCCCACAGTTTCTTCTAATGGCCCACAAATGTCTGTAATCAGCGCTGATGTCCCCAATAGCCATCAAGTTGTTCCAGCTCCAGATTGGTGATCTAGTGCCATCAAAGCTTGCTGTGTTTTCTGGATGTTGATGAAGGACTTCACATACATGCTCAAAAGGGCCAAAGTCCCACATCCATTAACTTGGCAGGAGTCTAAAGCTTTCTCTTTACACATCAGACTCTAAAACAAATTCTTACAATAATGAATTTCGATTCATATACACAGCAGCATGTTGAATATACTGAACATTTAATCTGTTTAATTACATAACACAATTAGATTAACAAAAGTATTCAGTGTATGCAAGAAGGCCTTGTAATTAACTTACAATGAACAAAAAATGTGTAATATGTTTAAGAATCTAAAGCTTTCAACATATGTAAGTATGAAATGGTTGTAAAGCCATTGATCTGCATGCATTTAAATCCATTAAAAGGTTCTAATCCCTGAGTGATTTAGCCTTTCAGCTGCTCTGCTGCCAGACACAACAGCAACCCTCATTGCCCCTGAACACTTCTAATGCTGGACAGAAAGCCCAGTGAATCTGTGCCACCAATTAGAGCAGACTTTAATGAAATAAACAGATTGGCCGCTGTGTCAGAAAAGCCTGGCAAAGGGATGGCACTGCACCTTGTAGTGGACCAGAAACAAAACATATGCCAATCCAGACTCAAGGCCTGCACGTAAAAGCTGGGGGATTGAGCTGGGAATCCTCATTTGCCCTCTGTGTAACGGTGCCTTTCTGTGCTTTTTGCTTTGTAATCTAAATCGCCAAACATAAAGCAGAATGTACTTAAACGTACTGAAATAGAAAAGCGCATGTAAACAGGATACAAATGCCATGCAAGTGGGTATAACATGGGAAATGGGGACAGACAGCAATCCAAAGGCAAAAGGGGACAGAAGATTTGTACGAAAATCAGCCAGCGTGATTGATAGGGGATGCAGGGCAGTTGTCTACTAACAGGCTCCTGTCTTCCTTTCAGGGAAGCTAAACCCTCACACACAGAGTGGACATAGGGACAAGGTCACATAAGGACAGAGCATACAGTGCATACAAGTGAGATCAGGGGATTGACAGGTCTGCTGCTGAACAAAACATGTCCATGGTTATGTTGTAAAAACACACACACACACACACACACACACACACACACACACATATATATATATATAAGCTTTGCTCATTAAGAGTTCAGTCATAGAAATTCTTCAAAATTAATTACTTTAATGATTCACATTCTTTCTTACCGGTTTTCTTTTTTTTCTTTTCAACTGACTTTAAGAACTGGACTACAGCCCAACAAGAAAATCACAGTGGTAAAGACTGATGATACAGTATGTTGTTACTTTTGTCATTCTTTGATACTTTCAAGAAAATAACTTACTAGGATGCTGCCACTGATTCTGCAGCAACACTTTTGATTGGCTCCCCTTGTTTCAATTTGCACTATCTGAGCCATGCTGCGATCGCTCTGGTTGGTCGCATCTGCTCAGTGAATTCAGGGTATTTCTTTTTGTTTAATTTTTCTGGTTCCGCTTTCATTGTGTCAGTTCTGATTTCATTCCAGACTGGGCTGTAGGATCTTTGCCTCAGGCTTGCCAGGTTGTCTCAGCTCAGGTGTTCCCTCCTCCGGTCTGCTTTGTGCCAGCTCTGTGGCGTACTGTTAACACAGGTCATAGCCTGCATATTCTGTAGGAGGGAATTATTTAGTGACCGCCCAGATCTCGATATGCTGGGACACTCCCAGGCATTGGCAGCAGATCACATATTTGAGACTCAGAGCAGATTTAGAACAATAGCACAATTTTTGTGCTTGGAAAGAGTAGCTAATATCAGGTCATACTGACAGAGATCACCAACCTGATGCAGAAAGTCCTCCACATCCAGAAGGTGAATTATGGGGATCTGTCAGAGACAGCATCTTCAAGAATTCCATAGTGACGATATGAATAGCTGAAGATGGATTTGGCCACCTCAGGGACTTAGAAAGGCTGTTGAGAGGTAGCAGTTGGCAACACCTGAGAAATGTGTCAAAGATGATCATTGCAATAGTGTAGCCTTTGGACACTTGGAGATTTGCGAGTTGATCAGATGAGGACAAGGGGGTTGAAGAATCAGAATGGGTTTTTGCTGCCCTGCCAGATGCTGGCAGTAAAACTGGGGTGGAACCCATGTTAAACATGACTTCACAAAATCCATTGTGTCCTGTCAGAGGGTTGGCAAGCAAAATCAACCAGAGATTATCTGAAATGTGCATATTATGCCAGGATGGTTTGTGCTTGGAAATTGGGTGGACATATGTCTTATTGGCTGGTTGTTTAACCAGCCCTGGGTTTGCAATCTGAGAAGCCCACAATGTTTTCCATGAATTCTGAGTGAATTGTTGTACCATAAAGGAGTCTATGAGAATGTTGTCTGGTTTGCTTATTTTGTGAGGTGCCTCTTGGAGCTTGCCGTTGTTTGAACCTAGTCTGTATGTCACTGTAAACGTGAAATCTGACAAACACAAAGTCCCAAATGTGCCAGGGTGGAGGTCAATGTTTTAGTAAATCACAGATATTCCAGGTTACAGTTGTTAATAAAAATTATGAATTGATGAACAGTCCCAAATAGCCAGTGCTGCCATTCTTCCATGACTAGTTTTAATCAGGAGGAGCTCTCTATTTCCAACATCATCCTTTAGACATCTGTCCATTTGTACCCCCGCTGACCGAGAACTGGTATAACTGACCTATCGCTCCTTTAACAAACCTGGGATGCTCTGGTAACCAACAAAGCACTTGTCTCACATTGCTTAAATGCTCTTCAAAGTTTTTTAATTGATTAGGATGTTGTCTATAAAGATCAAAACCATCTACTTCTAATGTCCCTAATTACCTCATTGGGGCGTGCTTGAAACATTCACTAATCCAAAGGGCATTACAAAATACTCGTAATGTCCCATTCTTCTGCTAAAGACTATCTTCCACTCATCTCCCTCTCTTATTCTGATGAGGTTGTAGGTGCTTCAAAAATCTGTTTTACTGAATCAGTGGCGCCTGTCACCTGCTTTAATGCTGTTGCTACCAAAGGAAAGGGATGTAGGTACTTATCAATTTTTTCAGATCCCAATAATCTATATCTTGGCTTAGTCTGCCATCTTTTTCTCTGCAAGAAAGAAGCTTGTGGCTGCTGATGAAGTGGATGACCTATTAAAACCCAGCTCCAGAATTTTTCTGAGATATTCCCTTCTTTCCGAGAGTTAAAGTAGAGATACTCAACTCCAAGGGAGAGTGGCACCTCATTACCTCTCTATGTCAAAGTTCCATGACTGGTGGAATGGAAAAGCAGACACCTTAGCTGTGCTAAATACTTCCACCAAGTCATTCTATTAGAATGGAACCAGTGAGGAACAAACAGCATTGGTGACAGTCTCAGGTCAGAAGATTTCCTTTGCCCCATCAGAAAGTCAAGTAATGGGTTCTTAGCCAAGGATAACCTGACACTATAAGATATGTCTGTGTATGGATTAAATATAAATATATCCATGTGACATACACCAATTCTGAGATACACAGGAACCATGGCACAGGTAGTCTAAGATATTTGCACAAATTAAAAAAAATCACCATTCACCACACTGTTGCAGCTGTTCTGTGAGACGTAGGTAATCATTCTGTTCTTTTGGGTTCATCTTTTTCATTCTGTTCTCACTACAAGTTATCTAGGCAAATTCAACAGTGGATCTAGTAGTCAAGATTTCACTCCTCCTCTCTGCAGGATAGCTCTGGAAGGAGACTGTCATGATTCAGGCCCTATCATTAATTACCTTCACAGGATTCTCTACTTTGCTCACTTTTCACACTTTTGATTGAACCTTTGACGGAAGCTCTTAGGAGTAACAAGGACATGTCTCGCATAAGAGTAGGAGAAGAAGACCATCATATTTCACTGTATGCCGATGATGTACTGAGATACCCTGACACATCAGTCTCAGCAGTTCTAAATATGACATCATAATACGTTACATTTTTAGGTTATAAAAGTACGTTTGGATCGTACAATGATTTAAGATTTATGTTCGGATCAGGATGCAAGATTAATCAGGATATAGTCTGAATGAGACTTGTAGGGTAGCTACACACACTATGGGTAAGCCTGAGTCACCAATTCCTCTCAAACAGATGTCTTTCGACTGTGGGAGGAAACCAAAGTACCCAGAGGAAACCCATGTGATCACAAAGGGAAAATGCAAACACCATACAGACTGAGATGGATTTGAATCTGCACCCAAACAGTCCAGGTACCGTGAGGCAGCAGTGCCACCCGCTGCTCCACCCTAGTGTAGTAATAGCATTATTATTATAATTATTTTACTGTAAGATTTAAAGCAAAGATGGACGAGCACACTCGAGATTGCTGAGAAAAGTTTTTATTTTTCATGATGGACAATTTTCAGTGTTAAGCCTTTGTCAGTGTATCCCTACGTTGCAGAAGAAATTACATATATACATTTCTAAGATCATTAAATGGGAAATTATGCTAAACTCAATGAACTAACAGTATGAAAGTAAAACAGGAGTGGACAAAATGCAACTTAAAAATACACCAACATAAAAATTACATCAGACCAAATAGAGAATCAATAAAAACAGATACAGAACTAAAGAGGGAAAAAGAAGCTAAACAGAAAAGATGCTGATTCTGATACAAAAAACCATAAAGGTAACCACAATAACAAGAGCTATACACATATCAAAACAGGTGTCAAGCAAACTGATTGAAAAGAGGGGCGATAAATCAAATAAGAACAGGGTTGCAACAGACAGCATTACAAAAAGCAGTGTAAGGACATTTCTCCATTAAGGCTATTTGTGTGAAGTGTGTTCAGTAAGCGAGTATACAGTACTAAGCCTCTCTCTATAACAGACGTTTGTCCCTGCTCCCACCCCTTTTTGAAAGTTTCACTATCTCAACACGCATAAAATGAAAGGCTCTGTTATCATGTCGAGAAGTATTAAAATGTCTGGAAACAGGCAATTTTCAGCCCTTGTTCCTAATAGAAAGTTTGTGCTCCTTAGTCCTTGTCTTTAGTTGTCTTTTTCTCTTACAACATAATAGAAATTGCAGGGACAACGTAAAAAAATTAACTATTTATGTAGATAAACAAGTGATCCTGCCTTTTATTTTTCTTTTGACGTCTGAATGAGTCATCTGTAATAAAGGCTAGACAACAAGTGCAGCTATAGCATTTAAAATTGCCATCTCAGACAGGTGTTGAGTGAACCAGACGTGGTTTGTAGATGCCCACCTGTACTTGCTGGTCCCAGAGGTTCAGGGCTCGCTTATATGTAAACGTAGGCTTTTCTTGGAAAGCAGCTCCAGTGTGTGAATTATTGCTAAGGATGGACCAGTACTGGTTTACTGGGTCCTTCATAAAGTTGGACTGGAGACTATGTGTGTTTACCAAAGTAACAAGTGCAGGGAGTCTTCAGATGGTTTTCAAAAAACCACAGTGTGTAATACGGAGCCCTCTTTTTAACTGATACATGAAGTAAAGAAATCCTAGGAGTACTACTGGTGTTGTGCACAACTACGTAGGGCGGTGAGAGGCAGGACCCAAGTGCCGTATCTTTATTTGCGGTGCGGAGGACAAGAGAAGGAGTCGTGGTCGGGAATGAGTGAGGGTCAAACAATAGCTGCGCAGACTTCGTCCTTGGGACAGGTCCAAAGTCGATGTCGGTAAGTCAAGCGGTGGTCAGATCCGGAGGAGTCAGGAGCAGGGGCGAAGAGTTTGGGTGCTGGGGTAAAGAGTCAGGATACGAGTGCAGTGGGGACGTTTGTCTCGGTGAGGTTCTGCAACCCAGGAGAGGTGGAGTGGCTTTTTTATACTTTTTCCTGATTCCTGCCAAGTGCGTTCTGCTGGGGCATTTACAACTGGATAGTGTCAAGAAGATAGTGGATAGTTCACTATTCAATGGCTGGTGAAAAACATGTAACGCTTCTGCCTGCCCTGTTAAATAAGAAAAAAAATGGTAGATACATCTAACTATAAAAGGATTATTGTCATAAATGAAATCATTTTCAAACTTCCCCATAAACAGGTTGGCATTATTAGCTGTGACTGGTGAACCCATAGCAGTGCCCTGAATCTGGAAGCCATATTTTTTCTCACGAAGAAAATTATTCTCTGTCAAAATGTGGTGCATGTTCAGAAAGTATTCCGATTCTTGTTAACCGTGTACACCCACATTCCAAAATCACACACTCCCACTCTGAGACACTACGCTGGGTGGGAACACATGGGTGCTCATACACAAACGTGCAGCTATTCACAGGGATACACATGCATAGCGCATACCCTCTCCACACACACACACATACACACACACTCTCACACAGCTTACGGACAATGGCTCCTGTGCATGCAGGGGCCACTATGGGGGGGCGCCCCATTATACTACAGCCCTGTGAGCAGCACCGCTTCCATGGAGGTCTTGTTTCTGCTCCCCTCACAGCTGAGGAATGTACTTCCACTAATAATGCACCCTTTCAGAGAGAAGGAGAATAAGAGCAAGTATGAGAAAGTAGGAGTGTGGGAACATGAGACAGAAGTAGAGAGGGAGCTGGACAAAAGCTAGAGAAGCTTGATGAGGAGAAGCAGTGGAACGGGGGTGCAGTCTTACACCCCAGATTGTCCTCTCTATCATCCTTCAACACCTATCCCATGTGCCACTGAGAAGCAACACATTTCAGCAGATGCATTGAAGCACTTTTGGAATAAACCACCTTGGAACACACCTGTCTGTCTGTGTTTACAGACAGAAGTATGAAGTGTTTGTAGGTTGTAGAGCTGAACTATACCTGCTGTAGAAAACAGCACAATAAAACGTACAAAGGCGGTTCACAGCCACTGAACTTGCTGCCGTGCATGAAGAAAACTGATCGTGGAAAAATGAGCACCAAGTGAGGCCAATGCAGCTCAGTTCTGCACTTTTTAGGAAGAGCTGGGATGGAAATCTGGATTTGGACAGTTTGGGTTTTAGAGTGTTTTTGCAGAGTGAAATATGAGTCGGAATTATAAAACTGATTTGCTGTTGGAGGATTGAAAACATGTGATACAAGTGATGTGTGTTTGTTAGACTGACCCCATGTGAAACCTGACATTCCCCTTTTGAGCAATGCAGCAGGTAGCACTGCTGCCTCACAGCACCTGAGCTGGTTGGGATGGACCATCCTGAATGTGCCGTACTGAGTTACGCTCTGCACTATTGCAACCGCAAGTTGGATGAGCAATTAGAGTTAGTGAGTTATTATTTCGGGGGTGCGGTGGTGCAGTGGGTTGGACCGCGGTCCTGCTCTCCGGTGGGTCTGGGGTTCGAGTCCCGCTTGGGGTGCCTTGCGACGGACTGGCGTCCCGTCCTGGGTGTGTCCCCTCCCCCTCCGGCCTTACGCCCTGTGTTGCCGGGTAGGCTCCGGCTCCCCGTGACCCCGTATGGGACAAGCGGTTCTGAAAATGTGTGTGTGTGTGTGTGAGAGTTACTATTTCTATTTTTCTTACTCCTTCATGAGATTTAATTCTTTTTCTTGATCATTTTTGATAACGTCACTATTTTCTTTAGTGCTGGCTATCATGCTTTTCCTTTCAGTAACGGAAAAGAACAATTAAAAATAGCCTTTTGCCCCCCACCTCATCACTCTCCATACCAGGCAAACCTCTGGAATGTGAGTCGAGAGTGCATCCAAATCAGAATGGTGTAAATGTGATTCTATTGCTGTGATCCTTCATCAGTCATCATCAGCATACTTAATCTCTTTATTCTTTTTATACTATGCATTTTGTAGCCAGGGATGCATTACAGAATTACTGGCACAATATTGATAAAATGCTTTTGACAAAATCGGCGCAAAACTCTTTTATTCTCAAAACCCACAGAACCGAAAATGAACCAGCATTCATATTTTCCATGGTCTGAATCACAGTCATTTTTTTCTCGCAGGATTTAAAAGTAGTTCAGAAAATGTTTATATGCATCATGTATTCTGAAGGGCTGACATAAACAGAGCAAATTCAACATATCGGAGGTTGGCAGGAGGATCGAGAAGTGGCCGGCCTGGAGTTAGGGAATGTGTCAGTGTCAGAGATCTCCATGTAATAGAGTGCTGCTGACCCTCATGATAGTGACCTGGTGTTCCGCCTCAGCTGTGTTATGAAAACTAACATAAAATGTTTCTCATCTCTAGCACACTTAAATAATGAATGGGCGTAAATGGTCACACACGTTGTCAACCAAACCGCTGTGCTTCTGCACCTTTGGCCGCCTTGGTGGTCCCACACATATGATGTCAAAAATTAAAAGTCCAAGAGTTCTCGGATACAGTTTCACTGGGGTGGAATGAGCTCCTTCTCTCACTCAGGACTGCTGAATCCCTCTCAACAGCCAAGAAAGTCTCAAAATTCACATCTTTCAGACCGTTATCTCCTGTCATCTCCATAAACTTTTGCTAAATTACATGTTTTCAAAAATAACTCCTTAAGAATTCTCTATGTAGCTACCTGTGTAATGTATGCTGGCGAAAAACAGTGGTATTGGACTAACTGACAGTACTTCAAGAACCTCAGGACTCCATGTATCGCTCCATCTGCCTGTGAAATGCACTTTTATTTACATTTATCTGAAGCTTTTCTGTTTCTGCTGTTTTACACTTTTTACAGCTGGGCAACTTTTGCTGGATCAATGTTAAGGCAAGTCCCTTCATAAAGGGCATTATTGCAGGAGGTGGCATTCCACCCTACAATCTCAAGTGCAGAGTTGGCAGCTCTAACCACTACACCATCTGCTGCTGTTTCCTTTGAGGAGAAGCGTCTGCTCAGTGAATAAATGAAATGTAAATGTGCCCTATACTGCCAGTGCATATTACATCTGAAACATACACAAAACTGGGTGTGTAGGGGGTAGCTCAGCTGCCTCTAGGGTTGTTGCAAGAGTCGATTCCCAAAGCCTTGTAATGAACGTGCTGTAATTAGCAGCAGACATGTGGCCAGTGCTTACTGCCTGTTTGACCCAGAAAGCACCGCTGCATTCCTACCGGACACCACCCCACCCCGTGCAAAGCTCGGGCTGTCGGAACTGGGTCGGCCCATGTGTAATCGATGGCGGCAGGGTGCCGAAAGGCTGCCGCTCTGCTGCGCAGGTCTCATTCACAAATCAGTGACCTAATACCTACCTAACCACCCCAGGCAAGCAAATGTAAAGGGTTAAATGTCTAGACAGAAGAAAGACTCTTAGAAAATTATGTCAGATGCCAAGTGCATGTGATGGCTGAGTGTGAACTGGGTACTACTGTCCACTGTCTGTCACGCTTTCATGCACAGATGGCTCAAGCTGGCACTGACTATGAGTACTAACTACAGTTATGAGAAAAGTTTTGAACCCTTTGAAATAACCTAGATTTCTACATGAATTTCTAAATAAAATTTTATCTGATCTTCTTCAACCTCATAATAATCAATAATAAATAAATACAGTATTATTTAACAAACAACATGCAAAACATTTTACATGGATATGTCTTTACTGAACAAATTGCTCAGACAAATCAAAGTCATTGATGAAAAGAGTATATGAACCCTTATAAAAGCCCTCTTATGTCAAAAACCTCAACTATACAAATCTTTTATCTGCGGTAGCAAGGAGGTATTTTTGCTCATTCCTCTATACAAAACTTTCAGTTCAAGTATACTTTTGAGATGTCTTGCACATCCCCAACATGGCATTGATTTAATTTTTAGTAGGTTCTTTTTTCAAGACATTCAGGTTAAAGCCCTACCTGACTTGCTGTGAGTCTATGAAGGGTTATTAATGATAAATTCTTGCTTTGCTGCACTCTACACAGATGAGCTGGGTCTGGAAATAGCTCTCACTGGCTAAATTTTAATTATGTGCAAAGTTCATTTCATTTATAGGGAGAGAAGAAGGGGCAGGGCCAGAGACAGGAAGTTATTAAAAACACTCGTAATTTGCAGGAGCCAGAAACAGCTCTGTGGCACCAAGCAAAAATGCATGTTGCAGAAAGAGATATTAGGGAACTAGGGATATCAGTGAGAAGAATACCGGAGGGATTTGTGAGGGAGTGACACTACAGAGACAGGAGCAAGAGGGATACCAGATCTACGAAAAGAGGCATCCCAATGAAAGAGCTTCAATAGGGATGTGAGAGAAAAGGGAAACCAAAGGGATGAGAGAGAGATACCATACCAATATGAAAAGAGGGATACCAGAAAGAGGTCTAGCATAGGTCTACAGGAGCAAGAGAAATCAGAGATATCAGAGAGAAAGTTACCAATGGGATATGAGTGTAAAGGATATTAAAGATAGGAATAACCAAATTTTATTAGACAGGTAGAAACCAGACTGACAGGATAGAGGTATATAAGAGTGATATTAAGAGAAATACATGAGAGAGGGAAGGTTTTCTTGTATCTCTTGTAATATGAAACAATGTGAACCCTCTCTCGTAATATGAAAAGAAGAATACCATAGAGGGGGGTGGCAGAGGCTTATAAGAGCAAAGGAAACAAGAAGGATATGAGAGAGGGGCAGACTGGAGGGATATCGAGGAGAAAGTTACCCAAGTAATATGAGTGACAAGGACATTGGAGAGAGAGATACCATAGGTTGTAAGAGAGTGATAGGAGAGAGGGTTACCAGGTTGATATGAAGAGCGATGCAAGAGAAAGGGAAACCAGAGGGCTGTGATGGGCTGGCGCCCATCCAGGGTGTCTCCTACTTAGCCTTGCTCACTGTCTTTCCAGGTTAGACTCTGGACCACTGTGACCCAAACTTGGCCAAGTGGTTAATGACAGTGATTGGGAAACCAGAGGGATATAAAATGGGCAAAGAGAGATATATGACAGAGAAGGAAACCAGGCTAATATAATTGCCTGATGCTGAAGTGAGAGAGAGTAGAAGGACATGGGGAAGAGGGATCGCAAAGGTGAGAATTTCTACCAGGGGTATGTGACCATACGCTCTAGAACATGACACACAGAGAGACAGATAGAGAGCCATGGAGTCCAAGAGCAAGGCAGAGAGAGCACAGCCCTGAACCGCAGAGCCCAGCCACACAGCAACACTGTAATTAGCCTCCTCCCAGAATAGCGAGGGAACGAGGGGGAACATGGCTGGGAGGAAACACGGGAGCTCTACGGCAGCACGCAACATGTGAAACAAAAACATGTCTGAGAGGCTCACATACAGTATGTCCGTAGGTGAACATGCCGCAGCCAAGAGTGTGGCGAGGGGAACGAACGGAGATCGTCACTGCAGCAGCCAGATTTACCTTGTTCAGCCGGAGGTGCTTACCTGGACCTTCTTGCTCTGCTGTGTGTGTCGGTGTGAACACTGATACTTGATGCACTCATAAAACACTACATTAGATCTTTGTCTGACTTTTTACTCTCTAAACAGATGATATTCTCGGATAAATTACTACAAGTATAACAGTACATGTGGGAGGAAACCCACACAAACATGGGGAGAACATGCAGACTCGACATAACTTGAGCTGAGTCCAGACCCATGCCCAAATGCAAATCCCAGTGCTATCCGCTGCACTCCTATGCCGTCCTGCTTTGCATTTGCCTCCAAAAAAACAATAAAACCCACATATTTCATACAACAGGGGGTGTGGGGGTGTGGTGGTGTGGTGGTGCAGTGGCACAGCAGGTTTGACCAGGTCCTGCTCTCTGGTGGGTCTGGGGTTTGAGTCCTGCTTGGGGTGCCCTGCGATGGACTGGCGTCCCATCCTGGGTGTGTCCCTCCCCCTCCAGCCTTATGCCCTGTGTTGCTGGGTTATGCTCCGGCTCCCCGTGACCCTCCATGGGACAAGTGGTTTCAGATGATGTGTGTGTGTATTTCATATGGCATAGATTACAGTTTCTAGCACTTGAGAAGATAATGTAATAGGAACTGTAGATGTTACTACACTAGAAGAAGTCAGTTGAACCTTCCCAATATTCAGTAAGTGATAATGTTATTACTTAGTTATTTGTTTCTTTGCCTTATGCTTTTGTTCAGCGCTCAGTGTCACCGTGTGAGAAGAGCACTCTGTAAAAATAAAAATAAAATGAAATAAATAAAATACTCCAAAAGTTGCTGAGGTATGGTTGAGTTTTGAGGGCACGGGATATTTTCCCTTCTTTTTGAAGTACACACACACACATTTTCAGAACCGCTTGTCCCATACGGGGTCACGGGGAACCGGAGCCTACCCGGTAACACAGGGCGTAAGGCCAGAAGGGGAGGGGGACACACCCAGGACGGGACACCAGTCCGTCGCAAGGCACCCCAAGCGGGGCTTGAACCACAGACCCACTGAAGAGCAGGACCTGGTCCAACCCACTGCGCCACTGCGCCACCGCGCCCCCTCTTTTTGAAGTATTTTCTTAGAATACTTTTATTACAATACAACTTGGAGCTGCTGGTGCCACCACAGGTTTACAGAGGTTTGTTGCCAATCTCTGGTCCATCGTCTATTACATCTGTACCGCCGACTTCTCAGCCAAGTTGGGTGAATTATGGAAAAAGTGTTTAACGGGGGCTTATCTCCAAAGTGACTTACAGCTCAGAATTACAGTCCAAACCGCAGTCAGTTAGTCAAATACCACAGTTTTGCCAGCATACATTATAGAAATAGTTGGATATAGAATTGATACACTGTAATTTTTTTCAATAAATAACAGAGCTAAAGGTATAATTTGGAACAGGTAGGAGATCATGAGAGAAGTGGGTCTGAAAGAGATGAGTTTTGAGATGCTTCTTGCATGATTTGAGGGATTCAGCAGCTCTGAGGGACAGAGGGAGGTTATCTCACCACTGTGGAGCAAGAAGTGAGAATCTTTGTGCTTTTGATTTTTCACCTCTTGTGTGTGGGACCACCAAAGCAGCCAGAGGTGGAAGAACATAGCAGTCTGGTTGGGGTGTAGCGAATGACGGTAGATATCTTGTAGATATCAGGGAGCAGATCCACTGACTCTGCAATCAAAGCACAGAACTTGATGCAGGCACCCACAGGAAGCCAATGGAGAAAGACGAGGAGGGGAGATACATGGGAACTGGTGAGCTGGTTAACACACCAATGAAAGGAATGGCCATACCAAAAGCAAGGACTTTTGATGTGTACTCAGGCGCCAGCTTCCACTGCCTGGGAGATTTTAGAGACCTTTGAGACATGCAGGGATCACAGTGAGGTCGGGCCTTTGGGTGTCACCGGGCAAAGCCTCTGTTGGACAGCAGCCATAGCTCAGTATAGTGGCCTTGCTGATGTTGAACTCCACATCAAATCAGCGCTCAGCACTCCGGTGTGGCCAGTTTGATAGTATAGTAGGAGACACTTTTGACTGCTTAAAGAAAAGGAAACCATGTGTGTGCCATGAACACACTTTCACAATAAACATATTGGGCTGGGTGGAGAATGGGAGGTGGAGGAGGGCAAGGAGGACAAAAAGAATGAAAAACATGAGACAATAAAGACAGGGAAAGACGAGCGAGAGACAGATGAACAGAAACAGAGACAGAAAGACCATTAGCCCCTAACTTGACCACAGTGACATACTCTGCCTGCTCTGTGGTTAAGGCACCGACGGCACCCTGCTGCATGTATACTTAACTTTGCCATGCTAACAATGAGCACATACTTGGCCACTATACAGGAGAACACTGTGTGTGTGTGTGTGTGTGTGTGTGTGTGTGTGTCTGTGTGTCTGTGTGTCTGTTAGAAATCATCTTTCCACCATCTGTTTGTTTTAATTGATTTGATTTAGTACATTTTAATAGTATCCTTTCTGCTGGAATGTGTCTTTGAAGAATAAACACTTGTTTTTTCATATTTTGGTGTACATTAGAGTGTGTGCAGGATTCAGCTACACCAGTACAGGTGTGTGTGTGTGTGTGTGTGTGTGTGTGTCAGCTCAGCTGAAGGTTCATCATTCAGCTAATGTGGCAAACTAGTCCACATCCTCGAAGGTGTGTCATTGTTGAAAACCCAGATGGTGTAACGTGGGTCATTAGAAGTAGAGGTCTACGATGAGTAAATAATGTGAAGCTCCTACAGCTGAGGTATCTCCTTGGAAAAATCATTAAATGTGGACCCCGAGGGACCGCAAGGTGAGTAATGTACTACAATCCAGGCTCCTGGGCAGAGCACTTGCCCTAGGAGCCTGGATTGTAGTACATTACTCACCTTGCGGTCTTCTTCTCAAAGTCCACATGGGTCCCCGGAAGGAAATCGCTTGCCAAAGAAGTACTTTTTCTGCTGGCTTCACTAGCACACCATTTTAACCTTCATTTGATTTAGTATAAGGAGCAAGGTTCGAGAAGCAGGCAAAGCCACGTAAGCCCATGCTCGCACATGCTGGTGTAAATATGTCTAGGTACATGTGTGTTTGTTTTTTCGCCACTGTATGTGTGTGTTTGAACACGTATATGTCACAGCATGCGCCCTGTTTCATACAATAATCACCAGTGAGCCCCGTCCATGATTCTACACCCCCCAGGAGCCCCCGTGCCCTTCCAAGCATGGCCAAGGACTGCGGGGGGTAGCCTGTACGTGTGCTGGCCATGTGTTGCGGTTCGGGCGGGAAGAATGCACACACTCATACATGTGTATGGCTTTTTTCTGGGGACTTCCCAGTCTACCTCATGACATTTTAATTCAACGGTCGTGACTCAAGGCGTACGGAAAACTGCATGCAGCGGGAAACGTAAGCACATTTGGCGAGATCTTATTTTGGAAACATTTGTTTTGTAAGGGAAAAGTGCAGTGCGATAGCTTTCGGGATGGCCTCGCGGTAACCCTCCCGTGTCAGAGAGCTCCAGTACAGAGAACGGCACTCGAGAGGAGCGCTCACACACAGGGTGTCATGCGACGGCACAGAAAACACACACAGAACACAGGCCCACCAGCTGCCATCCACACACACGAGAACACTGCTGTGAAAAAAGTTTGCGAAGCCTTTGTAATGATCCAGATTTCCACATGAATGGCTCTGAAAATGTGATCTGATCTTCATCAAAGTCGTGATAATAAATGAAGATGGTTTTATTTAACAATCACACACACAGTACATTTTACATTTCCGTATCTTTATTACAATTACAGTCTCACAAGAACAAAAACTACAGATATACAGAGCTCAAAATTAATTAAGCAAAGACACATTGAGTTGCCAAAATGTTAAAGTAAAAATTCAATTAAATTCAGTTCAATTCAGTTCATTTTTATAGAACTCTCTTCTCACACAGTGACACAAAAGCAAGAAGGAGGAACAGAATGTGAGAAATGGTACTTTAGGAAAGGTGCAATGATCTAGGGAACGTGATGAGAAGTCAAATCCCAGTGTACGAGGACAGGTGCAAGGTGGAGGATGGTGGTGGGAGCTTTTGTGGGGGATGGAAAAGTGAGACAGTCGAAGAAGGGACTTGGGAGGAAATTTGGGAGAAAATGACCTAAAATACACATATCCCTTACATAATTCATTTGTTCCATGAAACACCCTTTTAGTCCCATTTTTATTCCCAAAAGATGACACCTAAAATTAACTAAAATAGCAAAAGAAAAGATAATGGGACCAACATATTTTCTAATATTTGTAACAAAATTATTGTTTCTGATTTGTCTTTTAACACTCGTGCTATCTTGGAAACTGAGTGCAAGAGCAGGTACGGCCTGGATAGAGGAATTTTTAGAATTGGTTCAGGGTTGTTTATGATGGGAAGAAAAAAGTTTGCCTACGAAGCGTGACCTGACTAATGAATATTTGATGAAAGATGATCTTTGTTTCATCATGGGATTAAGGCTTTTTTGTAAGGCACTATTGTAGGGTGTTATTGTGGCAAAAGCTAGTCATAAAATTGAAATTAGTGAGTTAATGCAAACCACCACCTTGCCGAGGTGGAGGGGTTTGAGTGCCTGAATGATCTTGGGAGCTATGTTGCTTGGGGCTATATGCCCGTGGTAGGGTCTCCCAAGGCAAACAGGTCCTGGGTGACAGACGAGACAAAGCGCGGTTCAAAATCCCCTTATGACTATCAAATCAAGGATCTAGTTCACCCTGCCCGATAGGGGCCCCACCCTGGAGCCAGGCCTGGGGGGGGTTCGCATGCGAGCGCCTGGTGGCCAGGTCTATGCCCACGGGGCCTGGCCGGGCTTAGCCCGAAGCCAAGACGTGGAGTCACTCTTCGGTGGGCTCACCACCTGCCGGAGAGGACATAGGGGCCGGTGCGTTGTGATTTGGGCAGTGGTCGGGCCGAGTGCCTGGCCGACCCAAACCTTGGGCGCCAACTCTGGCTTTTGGGACTTGGAATGTCACCTCACTGGCGGGGAAGGAGCCTGAGCTAGTGCAGGAGGTTGAGAGATACCATCTAGATATAGTCGGGCTCACTTCCACTCACAGCTTGGGTTCTGGAACCACTCTTCTCGACCAAGGGTGGACTCTCCACTATTCTGGCGTTGCCCAGGGTGAGAGGCGGCGGGCTGGTGTGGGCTTATTAATAGCCCCCCAGTTCAGCCGCCATGTGTTGGAGTCTACCCCGGTGAATGAGAGGGTCGTCTCCCTACACCTTCGGGTCAGGGAACGGTCTCTCACTGTCGTTTGCGCTTATGTGCCTAGCGGCAGTGTAGAGTACCCGGCCTTTTTAGAGTCCCTGGGGGGTGTGCTGGAAAGCGCTCCCACTGGGGACTCTGTCGTTCTACTGGGGGACTTTAACGCCCACATGGGCAGCATACCTGGAGGGGCGTGATTGGGAGGAACGGCCTCCCTGATCTGAACCCGAGCGGTGAGTTGTTATTGGATTTCTGTGCTAGTCACGGTTTGTCCATAACAAACACCATGTTCATGCATAAGGGTGTCCATCAGTGCACTTGGCACCAGGACACCCTAGGTCAGAGGTCGATGATCGACTTTGTAGTCGTTTCTTCTGATCTTCGGCCATATGTTTTGGACACTCGGGTGAAGAGAGGGGCTGAGCTGTCAACTGATCACCACCTGGTGGTGAGTTGGATTCGATGGCAGGGGAAAAAGCTGGACAGACCTGGCAGGCCCAAACGCATAGTGAGGGTCTGTTGGGAACGTTTGGCAGAGGCCACTGTCAGAGAGGTCTTCAACTCCCACCTCCGACAGAGCTTCAACCAGGTCCCGAGGGAGACTGGGGACATTGAGTCCAAATGGACTATGTTCCACACCTCCTTTGTCGGGGCGGCGGTTCGGAGCTGCGGCCATAAAGTCTCCGGTGCCTGTCGCGGCGGCAATCCCCGAAAACGGTGGTGGACACCGGAGGTAAGGGATGCCGTCAAGCTAAAGAAGGAGTTCTATCGGGCCTGGCTGGCTCATAGGACTCCTGAAGCAGCTGACGGGTACCAGCGGGCCAGACGGAGCGCGGCTCTGGCAGTCGCCGTGGCAAAAACTCGGACCTGGGAGGAGTTCGGCGAAGCCATGGAGGAAGACTTTCGGTCGGCCTCAAAGAGATTCTGGCAAACCGTCCGGCGACTCAGAAGGGGGAAGCAGTGTTCCGCCAACACTGTTTACAGTGGAAGTGGTGCGCTGCTGACCTCAACTGAGGATGTCCTCGGGCGGTGGAAGGAGTACTTTGAGGATCTCCTCAATCCCTCCGACACGCCTTCCGTAGAGGAAGCTGAGGCCGGGGACTCGGAGGGGGACTCGTCCATTACCCTGGCTGAAGTTGCTGAGGTAGTCAAAAAACTCCTTGGTGGCAAGGCTCCGGGGGTGGATGAGATCCGCCCCGAGTTTCTCAAGTCTCTGGATGTTGTGGGGCTGTCTTGGCTGACACGCCTCTGCAGCATCGCGTGGAGTTCGGGGACGGTGCCTCTGGACTGGCAGACCGGGGTGGTGGTCCCTCTTTTTAAGAAGGGGGACCGGAGATTGTGTTCCAACTATAGGTAGATCACACTCCTTAGCCTCCCTGGGAAAGTCTATGCCGGGGTACTGGAGAGGAGAATCCGACCGATAGTCGAACCTCGGATCCAGGAGGAGCAATGGGGTTTTCGCCCTAGCCGTGGAACACTGGACCAGCTCTATACCCTCACTAGGGTGCTGGAGGGTTCGTGGGAGTTTGCCCAACCAGTCCATATGTGTTTTGTGGACCTGGAGAAGGCATTCGACCGTGTCCCTCGTGGCATCCTATGGGAGGTACTTCGGGATTATGGTGTTCGGGGCTTGCTGCTACGGGCTGTTCGTTCCCTGTATGACCGGAGCAGGAGTTTGGTTTGCATTGCCGGCAGTAAGTCAGACCTGTTCCTGGTGCATGTTGGACTCCGCCAGGGCTGCCCTTTGTCACCGATTCTGTTCATTATCTTTACGAACAGAATTTCTAGGCGCAGCCAGGGAAAGGAGGGTGTCTGTTTTGGTGGCCGCAGAATCTCGTCTCTGCTTTTTGCGGACGATGTGGTCCTGTTGGCTTCATCAAGTCAAGACTTACAGCGTGCACTGGAGAGGTTTGCAGCCGAGTGCGAAGCGGCGGGGATGAGAATCAGCACCTCCAAATCCGAGGCCATGGTTCTCAGTCGGAAAAAGGTGGATTGCCCCCTCCGGGTTAGGGGGGAGTTGCTCCCTCAAGTGGAGAAGTTTAAGTATCTCGGGGTCTTGTTCACGAGTGAGGTAAAAATGGAGCGGCAGGTTGACAGACGAATCGGTGTGGCGTCCGCAGTAATGCAGTCGTTGTACCGGTCTGTTGTGGTGAAGAAGGAGCTGAGTCGTAAGGCGAAGCTCTCAATTTACCAGTAAATCTACGTTCCTACCCTCACCTATGGTCATGAACTCTGGACCATGACCGAAAGAATGAGATCGCGGATACAAGCGGCAGAAATGAGTTTCCTCCGCAGAGTGGCTGGGCGCACCCTTAGGGATAGGGTGAGGAGCTCAGTCACCCGGGAGGAGCTCGGAGTAGAGCCGCTGCTCCTCCGCATTGAGAGGAGCCAGTTGAGGTGGCTCGGGCATCTGTTCCGGATGCCTCCTGGATGCCTCCCTGGGGAGGTGTTCCGGGCATGTCCCACTGGGAGGAGGTCTCGGGGCAGACCCAGGACACGTTGGAGAGACTATGTCTCACAGCTGGCCTGGGAACGCCTTGGGGTTCCCCCAGAGGAGCTGGAGGAGGTTTGCGGGGAGAGGGAAGTCTGGGGGGCTCTGCTTAGACTACTGCCCCCGTGAGCCGGTCCCGGATAAGCGGAGGAAGATGGATGGATGGATGGAGTTAATGCTTACATTTATAGTTTACTATTAAGGAGCAGCAGTGGTTAGAGGATCTGAGTTGTCCTCAAGATGCAAAGGTTCAACTGTCACACCCCAGATCAAGGTATTCACATTTGTTTACTTACCAGACACTTTTCTCCAAAGCGACTTCCAATGAACTCTATGTAGTGTTACCAGCCCACACACCTTTTTCACCGCGGTGACTTACACTGCTAGATACACTACTTACACTGGGTCACTCGCCCATACATCAGCGGAACACATACACTCTCTCTGTCACTCACACACTGTGGGGGAACCTGAAGAGCATGTATTTGGACTGTGGGAGGAAACCCACACAGACAACATGCAAACTCCACACAGACTGAGCAGGGGTCAAACCAACGTTGTCTTGCACCACCCAGGTGCTGAGAGACAGCAGCACTACTCACTGTGCCACTGTGCTGCCCACATACTTGCTCTAAATTGCTCCTAGTTAAATTTACCTAGCTATTATATGAGCAAATCACTATAAATGGTATAACTGTGTTAATTCAGACAAAGGGGTCGTAGTGGCGTGGTGGACTTGGCTGGGTTTTGCTCTGTGGCAGGTGTGGGGTTTGAATCCTGCTTGGGGTGCCTTGCGATGGACTGGCGTCCCGTCCTGGGTGTGTCCCCTCACATTCCAGCCTTGCACCCTGTGTTGCTGGGTTTGGCTCCGGTTTGCCGCAACCCCGCTTGGGACAAGTAGCTTTCAGACCTTGTGTGTGCTCATTTAGATCATGTCCTGATTTTAAAGGTGTGACTGTGAAGTCAGGAAGCAGCGTGTGACTTTAATGCTGTACTAAGAGTGTCCACTCAGACAGTCTGTAATAAGTCGGCTGAATGACAGTGGTGTACAGTAGGCAATGGTAAAATAACTAACTGCCCTCTGAATTGCAGGGCCCTACAGTCAGTGCTTATGTGAAATCATCGTTCACTCATCCCTTATATAACAGGGTCCCGTACAGTGAAAAGCTGCTACGTCAGCTTATGAAAGCATATCTTTTTTCACGGCGTTGGCTTTTGACTCAGTACTACAGTACCTTTGCCGCTTTTGTCCTCATTTGACTTCCGCAGTGGTCGCTTTATTCTGTACTATTGGCTTGTGTCAGGAATTCTGGGATGGAGACAGACATTTCGGAACAATAGCGGTGAGGGCTGACTGAGCGGATCGGGGGGAGCCTGGTAAGCGAGCGTGCAGTAAGCAGGACTGCAAAGACACGAGGAATCGGCTCCTCCGTGACGACTTGACGGGACTCCTCTGTGCAGGGACGAGTCCGGACTTAGGGCGTGACAACTTTAACTGTCCGAATAAACAGTTACACTATTAAACCCTATGTTGTTGAAGGGAGCACAGATATAATTATTATCCTATTACATAGTGTCTAGTTGAACATATTGTACTGACACAGTTAACCCCAACACAGCACCTATGTGGACATAGATCTATCTACAGTATGTCTGTCCACCCATCTGTCCATCTTACTTGTTATCAGGATGAACACATTTTGTTTAACAATTAGTGCCTTAACCCCAACACGATGAATACCTTTAAACCCAGCATACAGTGTAACTGAACTTATTTAAATTATCAACCCCCACCCCCCCCCCCACACACACACACACACACACCCCCACACACACACACACACACACACAAACTACTCAGATGGACACTCTGCAGAGCTGAAGCCTCCTGTCCCTGTGCCCAGAGACAATGACAGCCACCTGTATGCTAATGAATGTGGGGCTCAGGCTTTGCCAGAGGGCCAGTTTGCTGATGTGTGTCTGTTGGGGGGGGCACTGCTGCCAAAAGGGTGACTCTTCTTTTTTATCCGTGTCTTTGAATAAGGAGTGCATCATGTCCCCTTCCTTTAGCTTCGCTTTCCCTCACATTTAGATCACGCCATTAAATGATCCCATAAAATTATTCCATATCTGATAGGCCCCTACACTTGTATCTGTCACACCGTTCTCCTGTCTCTCCTTTCCCTCTCTCACGAGCAATCTGATTCATTTGGAGTATTTTTTCTTTTACTCTTCTCTCTGTTCCTCCTTCCCATCTCCATTGTCTTGCCCTGCTCTGTTTCCTTCTGCTCTTCACTCTACCTTGGTGGATGATCGCTGATGATCACTGATGCATTGAGCACAACGGTTACAGAGAGCACACTTGTAGAATATGTTCTCGTGGAGAATGTGCAGAGAATAGTGCAGAATGAGAAGCTTGTGAAACAGAAGGTGGACCTGCAGTCACTTCCCACGCAAGCAATGTGGACAGTTGTGCCAGTTCTTCGCCAGGGCCTTTATGTACTGGCCAAGGAAAGACCATCAAACCCCACTGAGTTCTTAGCAGCTTATTTCCTCAAGAACAAGTAGCAGTTGGAAGAGCGAAGCTGACTTCACTGAACATAATAACCTTGCATGTCATTCTGATGATAGTTTAGCTGAATGCAGTATAAAATAAATGGGTATTAGAAACCCAAGTGTATTCATTTTAGTGCTGAGCTCTTATGTGGATCACAGTGCAGCTTTCTAGCTGTTGCTGTGTCTGAGAAAATACGTGTAAAGTTCAGATGTTTCAACGTCGGTTGAGCAACGGTACTTCACGATAATTGGGAGACATACATAGAAAAATTTTGTGAAATCCAAACTTAACGCTGCGGTGACAGCACATGTTCCCCAGTTTCCTGGACACCGTCTTGGGCCAGCTAACCTCTGAGTTGCTTCACTGAGAGGAGAGCTGACATTAGGTTAGCCAGTGGATGTCCTGGCCTGGATAGATAGGGGCTGGACTGAGTCTAAACAATCATGGCTTGGGGCTGTAAGCATCTAAGAAAATGGATCGTGAGCTCAGACACATCACGGTTCCTGGGTTGGGGAAAGGCAGGCATTCTTAGCATTCCAGGTCTGACATTTGACCACCTTCACAAATTCCTGAAAAGAGAAGAGATTGGCTCAGACTTTGGTAAAGACAACAAACAAATGTTCTGCCATTTATTAATTTCCAAGGATCTCTAGTCCAGTGCAGGGACATGGTGGTCCAGAGCCTATCCTGGAGGCATAGAGAATGGGACTTGGCACACCCTACATGCAGCATCAGCCCATTGCAGGGAAGCAAACTTACTAAAAGTAAGTAACCAACCAATCAACCATCTAACTAACTGCCTGACTGACTCAATAGCCAGCCAATTAACCACTAAAGAGAGACTCTCAGATGTATATGAAACTAGTCCAGATGAATGTACCAACCAGACTGATGAGGTTATCCTGCTTTTATGTCCCAGACCCTCATCGCTCGGGTAATAAAGCAAAAATATTAGTGTCTGGCTGTGTTTATGGAAGCATGCCTCTAACTGTGGTTTTTTGAACATGATGTTCCTTGCAGCAAGGAGATGGAACGGTTGGTTCCGCATGACAGGGACACATCTGTGTTGAGAGAAGCTGCCGAGCTAAACACAGAGCGGGACGCCCCCATCAGGGGAGGATAGAGGAGTCAATAAACAGTGGAAAGTCCAAATGCAGAGCAGGCCAGCTGGTTTAGAGCCGAGCCCAAGGGTAATTCAAACGTGGAGAGGCATCTGGAGTGTCCAACTTAGATGTTTCTAATAAACAAAACAGAAGTAATAAACATTCACATTCATTGTAAGGAGTCTCTGCAAATGCACAGAGCAGTGGACTTTTGATACGTTTTTGGTCATTGTAACACTTATTTAAATTTTTAAGGCCACTGCTGTGTTGCTACATATCGCTTCTTTAAGGCCTGCGCTTCCTTACGTGGCCACCCAGGCATCAGAACACAAGATTAAAATGGTAGATTGTCCGTCGCTAAGAAAACTGGAGGTACAACTGGAGATTATGGGAGAAACCAGAATGACAATGTTCACTAATCATGAACCACAATTAATAACGTTGACCGAAAGACAGATACAATGAGAGTCAAGCCCACGGTAACCCACGGACTCACAGCTCGAACCCGTCCCTCAATAGGGCCTCCCAGCGTGCTTATCGATTATATGCAAATTACGCTATTTCTGTAGTTCTCATTGGTTCTCGCACAAAGAGAGGCGTGTCTTCTTGCAACGGATATCCAACAAAACTGTGCTCCGCGCTCGAGTCATTCATAACTCCGGCAGGTCCCCGCGCCAGAGACCGTGCACGAGTTCTGTGTGGTTTTTTTTCCCCCCCCCCATTTTCAAGTCTCAGCGACTGTATTGTTTGCGCGGATTAGTGGCTGCGAAGTCACACTCGCGGATCGGCGCAGAATCCCGTAGGCAGCGCGTGTCCCGGTGCGGCGGTGTGCGCGCGATCACTGCGGCGCTGCACGATGGACGCGCTCGGCGCGCTCTGTGTCATTGTCATCTTGGGCACCTGGCTCGCGTCCGCGGAGCGCCACAGCGTCTTCTGGAACAGCACGAACCCCAAGTGAGTGTGTGCACGCTGCTGCGTGTGTGTTCGGGCAAGTCTTATGTCATGAATGCGGCATACTGAGAATCCGAGATTTTATTCTAGGGATCATGCGCTCCAGCACTAAATGGTTTCAGCATCACGAAGCCTCGGGTTGTGTTCGAAACACATTTATAATTATAACTGTTATAATTGTTTACAGCAGTAATAAAGCAGAGATGATCGACGAATGTTGTTACACCTTTTAACCGAGTTCATTCCTAGTCGTTGTCACAAGTTCTACTCTTGGAGTTTATGGTCCATAGACTTCATTTACCAGTGAAATGGTTCCTGTGTGTGTGTGTGTGTGTGTGTGTGTGTGTGCGGACACTCTTTGCTCTGTATTAGTCTCACCCATTCATTTCGTACACCCAGAGGTGAACACACACACACCACAGATGTACAACGTGTGAATAAAATAGGTAAAATTAAATTCTGTGAAAGTGCTGATCATTAATGTTATGTGTTCAGATACCTGGTGTGGAGGATTTCATGGAGCTTTACGGTACTAAGACATTTATATTTATTTATTTATTTAGCAGACATTTTTATCCAGAGCAACTTCCAATGAACTTTATGTAGTGTTATGAGCCCACACACCTTATTCACCGCGGTGACTTACACTGCTAGATACACTACTTACACTGGGTCACTCATCCATACATCAGTGGAACACACACACTCTGGGGGAACTTGAACAGCATGTCTTTGGAGTGTGGGAGGAAACCAGAGCACCCGGAGGAACCCCACACAGACTGAGCGGGGACTGAACCCACATCCTCTCGCACCACCCAGGCGCTGGGCCACCGCAGACCAAAGAAAACCAAACCATGTTCTGATAAACAAAAGTTGAAAATTGGACAAATTCGAACAGAACACAACCTGAGGGTTTCGTTCCACCCCGAGTGCCTCTCATCATCAAACATACTGCATTTTCACGTGTTTCGTGTGTTTTCCTACGGGGTTGTCCGTGCTGGTGCACGCGCAGCACCGAGCCGTCCCATACCATAGTTTCGCTCTGAGTCTGACGGCGCGCGCTTCACTTCGGGGGCGGAACTTCAGTTCCATATTGATATTGGAATTTCAGCGAAACTTAAGACAACGTGTGTGTGCGCGCGCGCGCCGCATTTCTTGTTATTGAACCATGATATGATATGCATGATCGAGTCGTAGGTGCGAATCGCGGCACGTGCGCTTCTCTTCTTTGTGGGCTGCATAGACACCAATTCTATACTTGGTAAAATACAAATAATTGCAACACCGCAAAGAGACGTGCGGACAAGGGTGGGGGGCGGGCGGCAGGCTTGGCCCGGTCCCGCCCCCGCCCCCTGGTGGGCCTGGGGTTCGAGTCCCCCTTGGGCGTGCCTTGCGATAGACTGGCGTCCCGTCCTGGGTGTGTCCCCTCCCCCACCAGCCTCGCGCCCAGTGTTGCTGGGTTAGGCTTCGGCTCGCCGCGACCCCGCTTGAGACAAGTGGCTTTAGACAGTGTGTGTGTGTGTGTGTGTGTGTGTGTGTGTGTGTGTGTGTGTGAGAGGGGTGCGGGCGACGAGTGATAGTGGCGCCATTTCCACAGTGGGCGTGTCCTTGTCCGTAGTGTCCCCGAGGCGCTACATGATTGCAGCAAGTTCCCTGTGTGAGGGATTCCTCCTCAGGAGCCCAGATTTCATGCTCGCTATTAAACACTAAGTGTATGTACCTCCACAATTACTGTATTAAGTGCATGATTATTATGTATTTCTAATTATTTATAGAAGAACAGCTGGTAGTGGTTAGCGCTGCTGACCCAAAGAAAGATTGCAGGTTCGAGCCTCAGCTCTAGGATATTGTTACCCTTGAGCAAGGTACAGGTGGTCTCCGACTTACGACTTTTCCGACTTTGATGGTAAGCTGGCAAAAGACATTCAGTAGAAACCGTACTTCAAATTTTTAATTTTGATTTTTATTACCCAGACAAGCGATATGCGGAGTGATACTCTCTCGCTGGGCAGCGGCAGTGATCCGTCTCTCTCAGTCTGTCAAGCAGATGTGCGTATTAAGTGTATTAAATGCATTTTCGACTTACGATGGGTTTCGCGGAACGTAACCCCGTCGTAAATCGGGGACCACCTGTACTTACCCTAAATCGCTCCAGTAACGTTACCCAGCTGTACAAATGGATAAATAGTTGTAAGCAGATAAACATTGTAAGTCACTTTTTTGAGAAAAGCGTTGGCTAAATGAGTAAATATATGATTCGGGAGAATCTAACATTTATGGGAGGTGTAATATGCATTGACAGTTTTGCAAATCTCTTGGTTGAGACTCCAGCTTCATACAAAACCTTTAAATTTAAAAACACTACATAGAGTTCATTGGAAGTCGCTTTGGGGAAAAGTGCCTGCTAAATAAATAAATGTAAATGTAAATTGAGTTGCTCTTCTATTGCTCATCCTTTCATTGGTAGTAAACTGATAGTATGTAAAACTAGCAGTCGGGTAAAGTGTCTGGAAGAAGCTGTTTAGTGAGGGAAAAGATGAACAATAATGCAATGAATATATGGGATCACTAGGTGTCTTGTTATTAGGTGGAGTAGTGGTTTGAGCTCTTGCCTTTGGACTGAAAGGTCTGGGGTTTGAATCCCACTCCTACTGGAGTACCCTTGGTCAAGGTATATACCCTAAACTGATACAGTAAAAATTACTGTGCTGTATAAATGGGTAAATCACAGTGTCTTGTTGCTTAGGAGAAAATACTCAGCTGTGTAAAAACAATGAACCAGGTGTGTGGCCATGAACTGACTTGTGGATCTGGGCCTCGCAGTGGCATGAGAGCACAGCCCCAGGTCTAAAAGTGGTTAAGAGCACCATGGGGAAGGCTCTGAATGTTGTCATCCTGCCAATAGTAGTGAACCCCTGATGATCTTGGGAGCCCTGGAGTCTGCAGAGTTGCCATTCATTCACCTGTAAGATTAAACCTCCAAACAAAGCATTAGAGGACTTGGTATTAAAATAATCACTTTAATTAAACTCTTAAGAGTTTTGTGGTGAAATAAAACACTTAAGTTTCTCCACCTCTCCATGTAATCCTGAACTGCCGAGGCAGAGATTATCTCCCGCTGGCCTCCAGTCTTATCTTGTCTCTTTGGCCCACATTATAAACAGACACAGCCCCCATTTACATAACCGAATCCATAAAAATCATAATAATAACCCGAATCCCTCTTAAAGCTGCTAAATATAAGCAGCTTGACCCAGGGGGGTAAGACCTCTTCGAACGTGTGTGCTCTGCGTGGACGGCGGACGCTGACGAACAGCCCAGATGAGAGACGCATATGCATTCTTGGGGGTGTTTGCTATTTGTGCATCCTGGGGTCACTTGACATACAGGACGTGCGTCCAGGGCAGCTTGTGCTCCAATCCTCTGGACACGAGTTATGTTAAACGTGTATGGTGGTGATCGTTTCTGCGTAATCCTTGGGTTTGTGCCACCCCCCCGTTTTACTTCTATATCTATCGTCTAATACAGTTTACTAAGGAATGGTGGGTGGAGGGGTGGTATGGAGAAGCTTTAATTCTCCTTTTTTAACTCTGCCGTGTTTCCACTCCCACCTCCCTCTGCTTGCTCTTTCTGCCAGCATCCTCTCCTGCGTTCTGAAGTGTGTCTCAGTCATTTGCGTGTCTTAGAGCAACACAGCAAATTGAACGCACAGTATTGATCAGCCAGTAAGGTGCGCACTAATTACTTGTGTGTGTTTAAAAAAAAAAGAAAAGAGAAACGCGCTGTGTGAGCCAACACTGTCCGAGTGTGAAAATCAGCAACCTCTGATGTCTTCCGGGTCCTCGAGCGTTTGTTTCTACAGTGTGAGCTCCTGTGCTCTGCTTTGCCTGTCTGCACTTGTGTGTGTGTGTGTGTGAGCGCGTTTCATTTACCCCATACAGGTCTGTATCTGCAGTGTGCACAGATTAATGATTAGTTTCTACTTGTAGGCTGTTCTACTGGAAGGTTCTGTTTGCTGTGTTTTTTCATTAACCCTCAGATTGTGAATTGGTTGGATTTGATGCATTTCTAACTTTTATTAAAATCGCACTTATTGTCACACACACTTTCAGAACCGCTTATCCCATACGGGGTCGCGGGGAACCGGAGTCTACCCGGTAACACAGGGCGTAAGGCCGGAGGGGGAGGGGACACACCCAGGACGGGACGCCAGTCCGTCGCAAGGCACCCCAAGCGGGACTCGAACCCCAGACCCACGGGAGAGCAGGACCTGGTCCAACCCACTGCGCCACCGCACCCCCCCCACTTATTGTCATTATACAACTATACTGACATTTAATTTCTATACGTGATGCAACATACATGAAGAACATATAGTGCAAAATATCAGCGGAGGTTAAGGCCAAACAGCAAAAATCCTGAATTTCTCTATCAGAAATATGGTTTCTTCCATCTGAGTACCGTAAAGCTCCATGAGATCCTCCACACCAGGTATCTGAACACATAACATTAATGATCAGCACTTTCACAGAATTTTACCTCCATTATTTACATGTTGTACATCTGTGGTGTGTGTGTGTGTGTGTGTGTGTCTGTGTGTTCACATCTGGGTGTACCAGATGTGAACACCCACACGCAAGTGGTACCATTTCATGTAAATGAGGTCTATGAACCATGAACCCCAAAAACGAAGCATAGAACTTGTGACATGGACTAGGAATGAAGTCAGTTAAGTGTAACACAACATTCAGTGATCACCTGGATTCTATGATTATTCCGGTATATGACCAAATCCATCTCACTCTGTGGTGTTTGGAACCCTCCGTGTTGATTTCCCCTGGGTGCTCTGGTTTCCTCTCACAATCCAAAGACGCATTTCAGGTGAATTAGTGATTCTATGGTTATTCCAATGTATGACCAAATCCATCTCACTCTGTGGTGTTTGGAACCCTCCGTGTGGGTTTCCCCCGGGTGCTCTGGTTTCCTCTCACAATCCAAAGATGCATTTCAGGTGAATTGGTGACACCGAATGACTCAGAGTGTGAGCGAGTGTGTGGCCGAGCAGCCGCGGTAGACTGGTGCCCTGTGCAGGGTGTACACCTCCTAGCCCAGCATCCTGCAATCCTGGGATAGGCTGCAGCCTGCCGCAACCCTGGCAAAGATCAGCGGTTAGCGAAAGTGAGTGAACGGGCGAGTGCGTAAGAAACGGAGAGTAAAGAGCTGCCCAGGACACACCTGGAAGGAGGTCTGCCAGGTGACTTCAACAACAGGAGACGATGAGACAAGTTGGATGTTTTTCCACAAATCCAGTCTGAGCTCAAACTGTGGCCCTGTGGAGGAGAGGAAGTGGAGAGGAGGAGCACAGGTGTAGCGCAGGAGTGGGAGCTGAGTCACACGGGGGGGGGGGGGCTGATTCCGGATGAGTCAGTGATTCACTGTTCGCAGAGCCGCTGCGGCACAACTACGCTGATAGCGATCGGAGCTCTGCCTTCGCTTGTGCAACGCAGGAAACGTACGTGTGTGTGTGTGTGTGTGTGTGTGTGTGTGTGTGTGTGTGTGTGTGTGTGTGTGTGTGGACACTCTTACCTCTTTATTATAGTCTCACCCATTCATTTCCTACATCCAGATGTGAACACACACCACAGATGTTCAACATGTGAATAACAGAGGTAAAATTCAGTGAAGGTGCTGATCATTAATGTTATGTGTTCAGATACCTGGTGTGGAGGATCTCATGGAGCTTTACGGTACTCAGATGAAAGAAACCGTATTTATGACGGATAAACACTGTAAATGGTTAAAATTTGACGGAAACGCAACCCGAGGGTTAAAGTCACTCGGCAAGATCCACTTGTATGTTTTGTATAACAGAAAAAATTGACATGGAGGGAAACGGAAACCAAAGCAACGGTGGAGAAAGAAAGTTTCTTCATCAACTAAAACAATAAATGTTTGAGAGTAAATGACACACATAAAAATGTGAGTGGATTTCGACGTGAAAAGCAGTGAGGGGTAAAAAGTTGATATGAAGTCACAAAAGGCAACAGCAGCTGCAAGGTTGGATCAGCAGGATTCCTTCGTTTTATTAGGGTTCGTTGTGTCTTTTTATGGTAAAGAAGTTCCTGCATCACGTATTGTACTTATTGACTTGTGCTCCAGCACCGGGGTCTTTATTAGCGACTGTAAAAGCCATGAAAAGCAGAACACAGTACAGTACACTGTTTTAGGTGTTTTACCCTCACGAGGTCATCTGTCATGTCTGCAGTGTTTCCTCTCTAGGGTCGGAAAAGAGAGAAAAACACACGCACACACACACACCACTTGTCCCAAGGAGGGTCACAACAACCCAGAGACTAACCCAACAAACACAGGGCACAAGGCTGGAGGGGAAGGGGACGCACCCAGGACGGGACGCCAGTCCATCACAAGGCACCCCAAGCGGGACTCGAACCCCAGACCCACCCGAGAGCAGGCACAGGCCAAACCCACTACGCCACGACGCCCCCTCGAGAGAAAAATACGTGCCTTATTTTTTAAAATAAAATTGTTCTCGATCGAGTGTCTCCTACTATTTTACCGGTTCTCTGACCTTCCCCATGTCGCCCACATCAGAGATGGGCGTTGCGGACCCTGTTTTTGCCAGCAGGGCGGCGTGGCGACTGTGCGCAGCACAGCACGGCCACTTGGTATCCGCAGAGGTTCATAGAGAGACGCATTCCTGCACTTTGTTGCCGATCATCTCATCTATAGATCTCCCTCGCTCTCCACATTGTCAACATTCCTCTTCTGGCACTTGGAAATGCCTCCACCCCCCACCTCCAGACCTGTAATTTGGTGTATAATCCCTTTCTAGTAAACACAGTCTGAGAAAACACTGAGATTAGGGGCCATCAGGATGTCTGACAATGGACTCAGTAGTGACTGTGTGTGTGTGTGTGTGTGTGTGTGTGTGTGTGTGTGTGTGTGTGTGTGTTTTCCTGAATAATGGTGAGCCCCCCCCCCCTTCTCTACTCTCTAGATATTGTTCTGTTTTATGTAAGAAGATTAAACTGAGGAAGGAACACGGAGTCTAGGCGGGACCCAAACTTTTCAGCGCTGTCATGTTTTGTGTGTGTGTGTGTGTGTGTGTGTGTGTGTGTGTGTGTGTGTGTGGGAACACGCAAAAGCATTTGCGTGACATTGAGTATGCACACGGGTGTGTGAACGCCTGTGTGTAACTCCTTTTCCTGAGACGTCCTTCCCGGGAAAAGTCAGCATCCTGTCGGGACCTTGACCCGCGGCCCCTGCTCGAGGTCCCCCACCCACTGTGGGGCCCTGGGACCCGGGACCGGGCAGGAGAGCAGCTGCGTCGCCGGGACCTGGGTCCCAGAGCGCAGGCTCCGCATGAATGTGCCAACGCTAGATTTGGGCTGGCAGAACGACAGGACGTGGGCCCTCGCGGGGCTGCCTGTCCTTCTCGAACCCGTGTCTCCCCACCTTTCCTCCCTCCTGCATTTCCTGCGCTCCTCTCAGCTTGTTTTTCTGCGCTGCCTTTGCCATCTGCGTTCATTGCTCTCCCATAACCTCCCACACGCCTGCTGCCTTCCCTGTGCCTATGGGTTTATTCCCCCCCCAACCCGAGTTCTGTTAGACTGTCGTTCTACGGCGCCCATCATAAGGAACCAGAGCGGCTTCATTCATCTGGCATTTGCTTTGTGTGAGAACCTCTGAAATTTATTTTAATTTTGTATGTGTATCTCTTTCTGCTTGGTTATAGAAATGACATATTTAGTTTTGCCAACAGACCTTTTTTTTTGTTTTTGCAGATGCACATCCAGTAGACAGACAGCGGCGTTGCCATTAATGTTTGAGGTGCGCTACTGCCCCCTACTGGACAGGGTTGCTCACAGCAGGGAGATTTTCACAGTAAATTAATTGAACATCTGAATAGAAATCTGTGCAAAATTAATAAATATACATTCAGCAGGAAATGCATAGCAGTGGCAGTGGTGACTTACCCATATCAAATAGATTATTCAGATGATATTTTTTGCCTCTTTTTTGATTTATTTCCATTTTACTCCGTTTGAAGGCAGCGTAGGTCCTCACAGCATCACCAAGAGCCCTTTCTGTCCTGAAGTCTCATTAGAGAGGCTCTTATGGGGATGAATGGTGCCTTAATCTCTTGGTGACTCCACCCAGGAGGCCTCAGTGCAGTCATCTCTGAGATGAGTTTTACATTTATTTAGCTGATACTTTTCTCTCCATTACCATGTTCAGTTACAAATTTATACAGCTGGGTAATTTTACTGGAGCAATTTAGGGTAAGTACCTTGCTCAAGGATACTAAAGCTTGAGTGGGATTATTTGATCCTGCTACTTCTGGGTTTGAAGGGAGTGGTTTGAACAAGAAGGGTGTGGTGGTGCAGTGGGTTGGACCGGGTCCTGCTCTCTAGTGGGTCTAGGGTTCAAGTCCCGCTTGGGGTGCCTTGCGATGGACTGGTGTCCCGTCCTGGGTGCGTCCCCTTCCCCTCCATCCTTGCACCCTGTATTGCCAGGTTAGGCTCTGGCTCCCCGTGACCCCTGAATGGGACAAGCGGTTCAGACAGTGTGTGTGTTTGAACAACTGTGATTATACTTAACTGACCTTGACAAGGCAAGCACCTTATTAAAAGCCAGTTATGGTCTTTTAACTTTTAATAGTCATAATTATTGTGGTGGTTAACGATATCGAATCCTCACCTAAAAGTGTTCAGTTCAAGCCCTCCCTCCTGGGTACTGCTTTTGAACTACTTACCATAGTGAGAAAATTAACATAGTAAAAAGACTCTGCTGTGTAAATGAGTCAAATACTTGATGTTTAGGATAAAGGCATAAGCGAAGCACCAAGCAGGAAATAACTGTTGATATAATTACCATCTGAGTTGGGAAAATGTTGGAAAAAAACCTGTACGTGGGGTTTTTGGAGACATAACCAAGGTGTGTGTGTGAATCGTTCACCGTTTTCGCAAAGCACACTCTTCTGCTTTTCGTGTTCTGGCACCTGTGTTGAGGGTGCACTTTAATCCCTGACTGTGTGTGTGTGTGTGTGTGTGTGTGTGTGTGCACCCACTCCCTGCCTTGAGGTGCTGCCTGACCCTTGACCCCCATCAGACATTCCTGTGACGCATCCCACTTTTCTAGACAGCGGATGACTTGGCCAATATTGCAGTATTGTTTTATATATGGATGTATTAATAATGTCATCATCTCCCATTTTTTACGTTGCTCTGACCAAGTGTTGTGGTTCTTCCTAATCGGCAAATAATAATAATTAAAAAATAAATAATTATAACAATAATAATAATAATTCCGAGATAAACGTAGCAGGATGTGGGCTAGTAAAAAATGCAATAACTAATCCATAAAAATGTGATTTAGGAAATTGACTGCAGAATACTTGCGCAGCTCTCAAACTTTGTGAATGAGGTTCGAGTGACGGCTGTGAGCGTAGTGAGCATCGCGTGTTCAGGTAACCAAACCCTGCTGTCAACAACGTCAACACCCAGCCTTAGGGTGCAGGGTGGGGTCATATAATTACCCCCCACAGAATAACCAGTGTCTCTTTATTTTTTAATTATGTGCTCCTTTGTCCTCCTTTGTGAAGCTAGACCACAAACAGCTCGGGACCCGGGTTCGAAGGGAGGAGAGTGTGAGGAGGTGCTGGAGGAGAAGTGCAAGGAAAGCACAGGAGAAGAGGGATCGCAGCTTTGCACTTGTTCACAGTCTGTGGTGTGGAGTAGCCCGGGGGGGGGATTCCCTGCTAAGACAGGGGACTTAAATTTCCAGTGTTACACAGGAGGGTGTGCTGTGGTGCGGTGGGTCTGTCTGGGCCCTGCTCTCTGGTGGGTCTGGGGTTCAAGCCCTGCCCGGGGTGCTTTGCGATGAACTGGCCCCCTGTCCTGGGTGGGTCCCCTGGGTCCCCTCCCCCTCCAGCCTTACGCCCTGTGTTGCCGGGTTAGGCTCCGGCTCACCGTGACCCCGCATGGGACAAGTGGCTTCAGACAGTGTGTGTGTTACGCAGGATATAATGGTGCCTCTGGGCTCAGAGGTTGTAGGTTTGAATCCCACCCTTGGCTGTAGAGGCCTTGATTGAGGTACTAAGCTTGAATTGATGCTGTGTAAATGGATGTATCCTATACATACATACATACGTGTGTGTGTGTGTGTGTGTGTGTGTGTGTGTGTGTGTGTGTGTGTGTGTGTGTGTGTGTGTTTACCTATATATATATATATATATATATACATAGACACACACGTACACAAGTGTGGAGATCCCCGCAGCAGTGATGACTGCCGGTGTCAATACATGCTGTGCTCACACCCCAGAGCTCCTTACCCGTGAGCAGCGGTCCACGTGTGTTCACCCACGGATAGTCAGTCCCAGCATAAGCGTTGTTTCCCGAAAGCCCGCACTGCCCTCGAGTTGCGATCAATGCACTTTGTTGTCTTTTTTCTTTTTTTTTTTGACAACTACCCTTCCACTCCAGCCAAACTGTGCGAGAATTAATCAATAACACATATAAGTCACTAGCAAACGGATGGGAAATTATTATTTTGCCGTATTTCATTTGCTCCTTCCTTGTAGCGTTTTCAAGTTTTCACTGTCATCTGTTAAAAGGCCAGCAGGGGGCGTAGTGGTTAGAGCTGCTTACCTTAAGTGCTCCAGTAAAATTACCCAGCTGTATAAATGGGTAAATAATTATAAGTAGCCTTGGAGAACAGCCTCAGCTAAATGAATCGATGGAAAAATCTGTAAATCCGTCCTCTGTTTGGTTCTTGATGCTGTCTGTCCCTTTCTATTGGAGCAATGAGCACTATTTCACACCCTCTCCACAGTTTCCTCTGGGATGAATACACGGTGGAGGTGCGCATCAACGACTACCTAGACATCGTGTGCCCGCACTACCCCCTGGGATTGCTTCCGTCCCAGGAGGCCGAGCGCTACGTGCTCTACATGGTGGAGCGCGCCGACTACGAGGCCTGCCGCCCGCAGTCCTACGAGCAGCTGCGCTGGGAGTGCGCCAACCCCTTCGCCCCCCACGGCCCCGAGAAGTTCTCCGAGAAGTTCCAGCGCTACACCCCCTTCACCCTGGGCAAGGAGTTCCGCCAAGGCGAGAGCTACTACTACATCTGTGAGTGTCCGCACGGCTTCCGGCACTTTCCTCAGCCTGCCGCCAACCATCAGGGGCTGTGTGCACATGCACTGGAGTTGAAAACACTGGAACGTGCCTCTAAAACCAGAATGTTATAGGTTACGCCCCACTGTTGCTGAGGGGCTGCAAAGAAGAGTAAACTGATAAAGTATTCATTTATTCGGGGCCTAATTATTATTATTATTATTATTATGTTAGCTTGGACAGTCGCCTAGGGGTGCCAGAATTTGAGGGTGCTAAATTTTGCTGTTTAAAAATAAATTGTAGTATTAGGGGGGATTTACCTTGTTTTGGAATGAAGAAACTTTCATTTTAAAGTTTTAAGATCTGACCCCTTATATATACGGTGTAAACATGGTATGAGGCATCACCACCCATGAAGTGTATCTTTGGATGTGATATTTGCTGTGAAACAAACTCTTGCTCTACACAATAGTTTTTATCTATTTGTTCCCTTAACCAGCTTCAGCCTCAAGCATAATTTGCTTTCGGTCCATTTTCAGCGTAAATTTGTGTTCTGTAGATATATAATGTTCACATACATGTAATGAATAACACACATATATTTATGTAAAACACATAACTAGAAAAAAATAGCTTGTTATTTTTCTGAATTCAAATTTTATTTTTCCTGCTGTGTGGTCTGTATGTAAATAAATCTGAATAAGGATGGAAACGTGATGTGAAATGAAATATGATGGCAATGCGGCGTTAGGAGCGCGACTGGATGTCTAACCCTTGACATCTTGGTTTCGTCCCCCAGCGAAACCGCTGCATCTTCATGGGTCCGACTGTCTGAGGCTGCGCGTGGATGTCGTGGGACCCGGCGGTAGGAATGTTTCCCCAGCTCTCCTTTTAAACAGTGGCGCAGCGAGTAGCGCTGCTGTCTCACAGCGCCTGGGTGGTGCAAGAGGACGTGGGTTCGATCTCTGCTCAATCTGTGTGGAGTTCGCATGTTCTCCCCGTGTCTGTGTGGGTTTCCTCTGGGTGCTCTGGTTTCCTCCCACACTCCAAAGACAAGCTGTTCAGGCTACCCCATAGTGTGTGAGTGACAGAGAGAGAGTGTGTGTGTTCCACTGATGTATGGATGAGTGACCTAGTGTAAGTAGTGTATCTAGCAGTGTAAGTCTTTGGGTGCTTTGGTTTCCTCCCACACTCCAAAGACAAGCTGTTCAGGTTCACCCATTGTGTGTGTGTGTGTGTGTGTGTGAGTGATGCAGAGAGTGTGTTTCACTGATGTATGGATGAGTGACCTAGTGCATCTAGCAGTGTAAGTCTTTGGGTGCTCTGGTTTCCTCCCACACTCCAAAGACATAAAGACATGCTGTTCAGGTTCCCCCATACTGTGTGAGTGACAGAGAGAGTGTGTTCCACTGATGTATGGATGAGTGACCCAGTGTAAGTAGTGTATATAGCAGTGTAAGTCACCGCGGTGGATAAGGTGTGTGAGTTGATGACACTGCATAGAGTTCATTGGAAGTTGTTTTGGAGAAAAGTGTCTGCTAAATAAATAAATGTAAATGTAAACCCTTAAGCCCAGTAAGACTGTCCTTACGAAGGGGTAAATTCCAAGTTTTTTCTGTATCCAAGATACGGGCTTTATATAAATGCAGAGGATCAGCACAGAAAATATTTTCTCACTATTTGCCCAAATTCTGTGGTGAAGCTCTGAAGTCTGATGGCTGAGCAGATAGATATTTGGGGAGTTGTGTTCCAATGCTGATCTGTCCATCCCCCAGAGTCTCAGGAGTCCCGCACCGGCAGAGGAGGGGAGCACAACCCACCCAGCAGATTGCCTGCAGGTATGTTTCCGAGAAGCTCTCCCTGCTACGCTGTAGCACCATAACACGGTGTTTATATAATATCCTGGCAACATTACCATGTTTGCTCATTTTGGATGGACTAGAAAGTGGTTCCTTCTCCACTTCCAGAAGTATGATGGACTGCAGCTTCATAGTCATCTTCTGGGCTGAGCTCGCTTCCCGCTTCCAGATGTGCTCATGTTCAGACCCGCAATTACATTTACATTTCTTCACTTAGCCGAAACCTTTCTCCTAAGTGATTTACAATGCTAAGTTATTTGCACTGATTTACCCTTTTGCTGCTGGGTAATTCTTACTGGAACAAATCAGGGTGGGTACTGTTGAGTGTACTTCCTTTTATCACAATTACATTATTATTTACTCTTTACATCATAGGATTTATTTTCAATAACTATTTTATTTAGCACATGGTATCAGTTCACATGTTCCTATTTTCATGCCGTTATATCTCACTTTATGCATTCCTTTTCCTTTGCCTGCCATGGAAACTTCTGGAATATCAGGCTCCTCCGTTCAGGAGACTTTGGACAGTCTGTTTTATGAACGCAAGCTAATAAGGGACAGTTGGGATACATAAACACGGTGCAGAGACTGGCGAGGTGGACGTCTGCGGAGGCTCTGCAGAACTATAACCAACCACTTTTGATGCGTGTTCATGGCTCATTATTGAAACTCCAAAGAACCTGGAATCGTCTGAAAAGATCAGTTCCAGCTGTATCTTGCTCAAGGGTACGACAGCAGGGGTGGGATTTGAACAGAGTTGGGATGTGAACCTGCAGCCTCTGAGTCCAAAGGCAGCCATTGTAACCACTACGCCACCTACTGGCCCTCAATTAATTGATCTCAAATGCATCTGAACTGAGTTTCTCTTCTTCTTTCGCCACAGATGACCCCGTCGTCGTCCTACCCGACGTCCAGAGAAGCGTCGGGGCAAATTCAGGAGTGCTGAGGGCCACGCTCCCTTCCTTGATGGCGTCAGCTTGTGTCGTCCTATTGCTGCTATTGCTATGAAATATTTCAAGGGCGGCGAACCCCTGCCCACTTGTGCACAGACACTGGACTACAGCAACAGCGGTCCGCGAGGAGGACCTGCGCATGAATCCCAGTGCTGGCCATTGGGAGGGAACTTTTGAAACTGGTGTCCTGTTTATATATGAAGGAATGAACTATTTTTAACGGTTCCTTTGGAGGAAGGACTTCTCTCTATATATATGTATATAGATACAGTATGTCTTTAACAAGAATGATCTAGGATTTAATTTCTTCTCTTATAACTCAAAGGACAAATAGTATTAAGGAAGAGGAGTTAAAGAGAAGCACTCTCTGTACTGTGTCCTTTGACATACAGCGCATCCCGGTCTGTGGCCAAACAAATGACCGATGAATCTCAGACCCCGGTGTAACGAAAAGAGCCTTGCTCTTTGTCTTTAGTCAAAATGAGCCTTTCTACGTGGACAAAGAGAACCTGAGACCAAAGAGTTCTCCTATTTTCTAGTAAAACTGACCTGCTTTATTGTGTGTATCTCTGTAAACCAGTATCAAGTCTTAATTTTTATGGTTGTAGCATTGAGGGATGTTCGGTTTTTTTTCTTTCTTTCTGTAAATTGGACTAATGCACCCAATGTCATGCAGCAGAACACGGCACTGGTGGTCCTTGACTTATGGACAGGTTTCATTCAAACAACCGGTGTCACTCACACACCCCCTTATACTGTATTACATGAACCCTTAGGATACACACATACACACACACTCTCTGAAACCGCTTCTCCCAAGCGGGGTCACGGCAAGAGCCAGAGTCTAACCCAGGACGGGACGCCAGTCCATCACAAGGCACCCCAAGCAGGACTCGAACCCCAGACCCACCAGAGAGCAGGCCCTGGCCAAACCCGCTGCACCCCCACGCCCTTCCATTAGGATATATAAACAATTAAAATGCATCAGTGCTATGTTGTATAAGGCTATAATTTTTCAACTTATTTTTCATCATATTATTCCTGTTAAAATATTAATATAGAATAATATAAGTACAGCCCAGTCTTACATATATTTTGCTGCACTGTTTTAACTTTGTTTTTTAAATCTATTGTCTTTTGCTTTTTTTCCCCACTTTCTTTTTCGCTTGGAATCACAAACAAAATGTTCAGTCAGTAAAACCCAAACAATAAGATATAGTGCCTTGTGGCAGCGTGCCCAGTCAATATTATCGTTCAGCAGATGAGGCGGTCAGCGTTACAACCAAATGTCGTAAAAATAAGGTTAATTGGACGACCAAAATAAGTCTGGATTGTCATGAGTCACGTACTGTGTGTCTTCAGCTGAGCACCACCCGTGCAATGAAATCCATAACATATTGCATATAGATCAGATTGCATAGGACAGACCTGTAGAGGCCTGGAAATCAGCTGAGTGAAACCGACTGAATTTCTCTAGTTGTTTTAACGGGTGTTTTAAGTGTGGCTTCTGACAAGAATGGGTAAAACCTGTTTGACGCGGTATTTTTCTCGAAAAGTCACGCAAATGAGTCTAAATGGCACAGAGCATTAAAGTGATGGACACATGTTGGCTTAGTCCAAGTCAACCTTCTGAAATTCTGTGCTAACTTGTACATTTGTATGCATAATGTTAAATGTGTATATAGAAGAATATATGAAAGGTTTTGATAAATACAAATGTGAAGGTGACAAATAAAGAGCTTTTAAAAATGTGAGAATGTTGTTGGTCTCATTCTTTGTTTGTTCTCCCTTCGTTGCGGGGACCTTTTCACTCAGCCCAATTTCAAGTTACCAAGTTTCAAAAACTAAGAAATGAAATAATTGCTGATGTAGAGCTTCAAATCTATCCTTAAATCCATATCTGTGTTTAGGAGGTGGAGGTTTTTTTCCCAGTATCTGTTCGATCAGTTCACATTAAAATATGTCTGTCTGATCAGACAGGCAGTTATGCATTAAATGGGAGTTCATTATTCTTTTAAAAAGGAAAAAAAAAAAAGCCAGATGTATTTGCCAGAATGAATGACGGGTGACCTTCGGTTTAGAAAGCTGTATGGTTTGGAAATGTGTACAGATTTCTGGCAAATGGCTTGACAAATTTGTTAACTGAACCGTACAATACAAACATTTACTTTTGTTTTAAATACAGGTATTCTTGGGTTCACAAACTCTTTACCCGGAATTTCAGCATAACAGCTTTTGGCTTTTGACCCCCAATTTTCAAGTTCCACAACAAAAAAATGAGAATAATGAAATTTATATATAGAGTAGCCAAAAAAAATTGAAAGTGAGACGTTACGTATAGTTGCAGTTGGCGCTAGTGTACAGTCAGCTATTTCCTCCTCGTTTGCTCCTGTTCACTTTGTTTCCATGCATTTGTGCAGTAGCTGTGCAAGAATGACTGCCAAACCTCCTCCCTCCACCAAAATTCACAATCAACCCTTCTCCCGTTCATTCAGAGCACAGTAACAGGTCATTACAGTAAAGTGCCTGGTTTCTTTTAAATTGTCTGCAATTATTTCAACATATATTTAGAAGAAATCATTATGTAGATGTTCTAGAGATATTAGTGAAAATTGGTTTGGGGTTTTTGGATGGGCTGGGCATGCATTATTATCTTTCTGATTTAAAACAAAGGGGGACATGGTGGTGAAGCGGGTTTGGCCAAGGCCTGCTCTCTGGTGGGTCTGGGGTTTGAATCCCTCTTAGGGTGCCTTGAGATGGACTAGCATCCCGCCCTGGGTGCGTATGGGTGTGTGTCTAGCCTTGCACCCTGTATTGCTGGGTTAGACTCCAGTTCAGTGCATTCTACTTAAGACAAGCAGTTTGAGACCGTGTGCATGTGGTTTAAAATGGTGGTAAATTTCAATATCCCTGTTGCAGCGTATTCCTAGAGATGTCAAAATTTGAGGGTATTGAATTTGGCTGCAAAAATCTAAAAATAAGTTGTAATCTTCATAACAATTATTTTAAAAACCTTCCTTAATAATGAAGGATTATATTAGAAAAAATAAGATTTTCCTCTTTATATATGATGCAAACATGGTAAGACACATCACTGGAATGTTGTATCTCCTGTTGAAATGTTATATCTTTATAAGTGACATTTTCTATGAGACAAACTTTCACTCTAAATAGTAAATTATGCATATCTATTTGTTCCCTTAACTAACTTCAGTCTTAATGTAATTAATAACACAAATTCACTTTAATGACGTACATTTACTTTTCAGTCTGTTAAACTAGAAATTCATGTTCTGAATATTTATAATTACACACACACACACACACACACACACACACACACACAGTGTCTGAAACCGCTTGTCCCAAGCAGGGTGGCGGCGAAGCGGAGCCTAACCTGGCAACACAAGGCTGAGGAGGGGTACACCTTGGATGGGGCGCAAGTCCATTGCAGGCTAGCCACAGACACATCCTCAGACGATAGGAAATTTAGTATCACCAATCTACTTGAACTGCATACTTGTTAACCTTGGAAGGAAACCGGAGCACCAGGAGGAAACCCACACAGACAAAGGGAGAACAAACAAACCCCGCATAGACTGAGCCGGATTCGAAGTGACACGTGAAGAGCTCAGGTGCTGTGAGGCAGCAGAGCTACTCGCTGCACAAGCATGTTGCATATGTATCTATATCTAAAATAAAAATGTCCATATATAAAACACATGGACATATATATTTTCATGTATATGTACATATCCAGAACTTCACTGACTGATTTTTGTTGAGGGGTACAAGACTCCTCAACCCTATCGTCAGCCCTGGGTGTGTTGAAGGGTCTTCTCTTGTGCTGTTTTTGGTTGGAAAGCTGTGCTGGTGCCTAATTTGGACAGCACAATGAGATCTCAAAACAGTTAGACAAATACACATCGGTCAGCCAAAACACAAAAACCACCTGCCTAATATTGTGAAGGTCCCCCTCATGCTGCCAAAATGGCTCTGGCCTGTCGAGGCATGGACTCCACAAGACCTCTGAAGGTGTCCTGTGGTATCTGGCACCAAGACGTTAGCAGCAGATCCTTTAAGTCCTGTAAGTGGTGAGGTTGGGCCTCCATAGATCGGACTTGTTTTTCCAGCACATCCCACAGATGCTCGATCGGATTGAGATCTGGGGAATTTGGAGGCCAAGTCAGCACCTTGAACTCTTTGTCATGTTCCTCAAACCATTCCTGAACAATTTTTGCAGTGTGCCAGGACGCATTACCCTGCTAAAAGGGCCACTGCCATCAGGGAATATTGTTGCCATGAAGGGTTGTACGTGGTCTGCAACAATCTTTAGGTAGGAGGTACGTGTCAAAGTAACATCCACATGAGCACCAAGACCCAAGGTTTCCCAGCAGAACGTTGCCTAGAGCATCACACTGCCTCCGCGGGCTTCCCTTCCTCCCATGGCGCATCCTGCTGCCATCTCTTTCCCAGGTAAATGACACACACGCACCTAGCCATCCAAATGATCTAAAAGAAAATGTGATTCATAAGACCAGGCCACCTTCTTCCATAGCTCCATGGTCCAGTTCTGACGCTCACGTGCCCATTGTAGGCGCTTTCGGCTGCGGACAGCGGTCAGCATGGGTACTCTGACCCATCTGTGGCTACGCAGCCCCGTACGCAGCAAGCTGCGATGCGCTGTGTGTTCTGACACCTTTCCATCATAGCCAGCATTAAGGTTTTCAACAATTTGTGCTACAGTAGCTCTTCTGTGGGATCGGAAAAGACAGGCTAGCCTGCGCTCCCCACGCGCATCAGTGAGCCTTGGGCTCCCACGACCCTGTCGCCGGTTCACCGGTTGTCCTTCCTTGGACCACTTTTGGCAGGTACTGACCACTGCATACTGGGAACATCCCACAAGACTTGTCGTTTTGGAGATGCTCTGACCCAGTTGTCTAGCCATCACAGTTTGGCCGATGTCAAAGTCTCTCTGATCCTTACTCTTGTCCATTTCGTCTGCTTCCAACACATAGAGTTCAAGAGCTGACTGTTCACTTGCTGCAAAATACATCTCACCCCTTGACAGGTGCCATTGTAACGAGATAATCCATGTTATTCACTTCACCCGCCAGTGGTTTTAATGTTTTCGCTGATCGGCGTACATCTGACAACACAATGGCCAACGTATATTGAACACCCCCTGCAACAGCAGTACATTTCCAAGGGAAGGGTGGCCGCTTCCCAAGAGGCACTATAAAGGAGGTCCAAACCCATAACCTCTGTTTGGCAGTGATGAGACGGTAAGTAGTACCCCAAAGGGGTACTTTGGAAAAACAGGAGAAACAGGCATAGGTAAGTACTGCAGTACTGCATATACACTTGATCACGGTAACAGTAAGTGAATTTTCCCCCAAACACTGAAAAAATGGTAATTGTTAGTTTTAGTAGCATGGTCTAACACTATATCTATGTGTGCACACACCCACAAACACAATGTTGTGATACTGCATTATTTTGTCTCTGTTGCCAGTATGGTGAGAGTGGTTGTGTGCTCCTGTAGAATTAAGGTAAATGTCCATGCTTGGACAGCCTAATCTGTCCCCCCATCCGCCCTCAAACAGCAACTTTCAGTAGCCGCATCCATGGTAACGGTGAAGCTACATGGCTAGATGAGATTCAGTAGGAGATGTTAAAAATGCTATAGTATGTGAGGTCACCATGGCTCACACATCTCTTCATGGTCACATGGAAGGTGGGTGTCTCTGGATAGGCAAACGGGGTGGTGGCCCCTATGTTTAAGAAGTGAAATTAAAGGGTGTTTTCAAAGTAGAGGTAAAAAACACTCCTCAGCCCCCCAGGTGAAGCTTGGTACTGGAAAGGAGACTCCAGCTGATACTTCAGAAGGAACAGATTGAAGAGGAGCAATGTCGATTTCAACCTGGTCATGAAACAGCAGACCAGCTCTACTACGTGACACAGCTATTTGAGGGAATCATGTCTACATGTATATTGTAGACTTGGAAAAGTAGTATGACCATGTAGAAAAGTAGAGTATGACCATGTCCTTCAGCATGTGCTGTAGGACGTACTGTAGGAGTATGGTGTACGTGCTGCCGATTTGTGCCATCTGATCTCTGTATGAAGATCTGTCAGACCTTCTCAGAGCATTTCGGCGGTTTTTCAAAAGACCTCCCATTGCAGTACAAAGGTTCAGACCATAATCAGAGGAAATTTTTCACAAATGGAAAAATTGGGTGTTTCTCATTACAATAATTTCATACGATGAACCAAAAAAGCTAATAAAAACTGCATTGACATCTTGAATCCTCTATGCTCACCGTCTACGTACAGCTGTTTGCTGATTTCCTTTGAGGCTATGAAGCTCAGTGATTATCACGGAGACAGATGGAGACAGATGTTAGGCAGCCAGCAGCACTATGGCCTTCTCACCTGTGACTGCAGGCGGTTTAGCCAAATGGTGATCAGGGATGGCTCACCACACATGTCGGTTTGCTCTTGGGGATTGCTCCTGGGTTCACACACTGGTCAACTCCAGCACAGTAAGTGTCCAGACTTTATAAACACGCTGACAGCTTCAACTAATTGGAACAAACCTTCCAGGCCATGTCGATGGAGAAACAGTGCTGTTGCTTGTATTGTGGATGATGAATACATATTTAATAATTTTGTGATTAGATATTGTTGAATGGGTTAACCTCTATGTAGCTACTTGTGTGATGTATACCAATTCATACGGTGGAATGTGACAAATGGACTGTACTCTAGAACCATGTGTCTGCATCAAAATCTTTCCTTTTGTTGATGTAACGCACTCTTTGTGTTGTCTGAGATGTATGTCGCTTTAGAGAAGTGTCTAAATGTAAATGTTTAAGATGAACAACAGATCTGTGAGCAAAGACAATTTCACCGTGATCCCAACTTCAAATGACAAAGTCCCAAGTAAAATATATACCTAAGAACATATCTAATTTACATGTATTTAACTGGAACTTCTAGTCAAAACACAATAATTGGTCAAAAGACCAGCATATGATCCATCTATCCTCTGATAAAAAGGAAAAAATAAGTAACTCTTGAGTGATGATATGCAGAGGACTGATAGATGAACTATAACATGTGCAGATTACACTACACACCTTTAGGTCCATTAACAGGGGCCTTTCGAGATGATCATCTTCTGAAACTCGGACCAAGTCCTGTTTAAGACAACTCCGCAGCATGAAGAGAACATGTGACCTGTGCAGTGCTTTGTGTTTATCTGAAAAATCTGGTTTTGTTTTGGGCTGAGTGCTTCCATGTACTCATCTTCCTCAGTTGTGTTGTTCATGACCAGACTCACTCATCACACACAGGACAAGATTTAAGAAAAGCAAATCTTTATGAAACAGCATTGTCTCTGCCTCAGGGCATCTACTGGAATGTGACTTTCTTCAGAACTAAAACACGTATGACAGAACAGCCTAGGCTTCCTGTTACACCGCAGCCATGATCCTGTTCCATGTGCACACATTATGATGTGACTCAAAAGACCTGTTATTGAGAGCACCCAAGTGTACTTCTATACATCAAGTTCCGCTGTTTCTCCAACAGACACGATCAGGCCTAATCACACGTAAGTGGGTCTCCAGGTCAAAATTTCAGTCCTTTCTTCTTAAGGTCCAGTTTGGCTTCCTTTATCTGTGCCTGCAACTCCTGGGCTGCTTCCTCACAGTCATTGAAAGTGGCCACTCTGTAGCCCACGGTGGCTATGGAGTAGCACCCAAACACCACCAGCAGGTAAACGGGCATGGGCCAAACCACTTCTCTGTACACCTGTGGCACTTTCAGGTCCAGCAGGTCAAAGGTCAGCAGACCCCACGCTGTGACCACCACTGAGACACCCAGCAACCACTCCAGCAGCTTGGTCATTGTGGACAGGTGAAGAGATGCAGAGAACTCAGTGACTGGGAAGTCCTGGGAAAATTAATCGATATGGGAGAAAGGACACTGAAATTATTGAACTAATCCCAAGTAATGCTAAACAACATGAAAATATGAGAGAACATAAGTGAGATTAAAGAAAAGCAAGAAAGCTACACTGGCTCCTTGCATAATGAACGCTAAACTGTGATTTTCAACATGTTTCCTACTTTATTTTCAATTGCATTTTCTTAACCTTTATTTTCTAACATTCCACGACTGTGAGACTGCATTCTTCCAGCTTGCTTCCAGTGTTCATTTGGTGTTCCTGACAATTAAGGACGTGGGTTGGTTATATAGTCAATAACTGGCACTAAGTAGTGGTTTGTGGAGAGTATTTATTTTAATTTCACCTATTTTTTATTGTACTTTCTGATATATCCACATTTTTTAACATACAAATTAAAAGAAATCTATTCTTAAGTTTTTATTTTCTTTTTAAAAAATAAACTTAGTTCAAGTAGGCCTGAAGCAGACAACTGTCTGATATATTAAATTCAATTTTAAGGTTAATGTAATTTGAAGTTAATAATTACAAAAAAATAAATATCTAAAAAAAAAAAAAAAAACAACTGAATTTGGGGGGGTGCGACGGGTTTGACCGGGTCCTGCTCTCTGGCGGGTCTGGGGTTCGAGTCCCACTCGGGGTGCCTTGTGATGCACTGGCGTCCCATCCTGGGTGTGTCCCCTCCCCCCCAGCCTTGTGCCCTGTGTTGCTGGGTTAGGCTCCGGTTCGCCATGACCCCGCTCAGAATAAGCGACTTCAGCCAATGTGTGTGTATGTGTGTGTGTGGGTGTGTGTGTGTGTGTGTGTTTGAGAACCGAATCTCTGTGTCTAGCCCTTACATGGCAGTAAAACTCACTCAGATATGCACTGTACTGGCATCACATCCAGAATGTAAACAGCTGCACACCCTAGGATCCTGGGTCAGACTCTGGACACCGTGACCTCGCCCTGAACAAGCGATAATTTACATTTATTAATTTACATGATGCTGTTCTCCAAAACAACTTACAATGTTCAGCTACTTATAAGTATTTACCTGACTATACAGCTGGGTCATTTTACTGGAGCAATTTTAGGGTAATTACCTTACTCAAGGGTACTAGTAGGAGGTAAGATTCAATCTTACAACCTTGAACCTTTTGGTCCAAAGGCAGCAGCTCTAACCACTTCGCTACCAGCTCCCCCATAATGGATGGCAGGATGTTTTGTGTATGAGTGTATTTAGCTTGTATACATTATTGAGCTTTTACTGATAGCTGCTTAGCAAAAAAAGATGACTTTGGAGTTACAAACAAATCGAGTTACAGCCTTCCGATCCCACAAGTCTTTGGAAGTAATTTGAGGCCCCACCATGGCAGCAGAACCTATCAGGCACCTTCTGATTCTTCATTGAATGAGGCACTTCAGTACAAACAAATTTATACAACTACACAAATTTAGTGTAAAATCATGTTAAATAATGTAAACGCAGCTTCACACACACACAGTCACTAGACTAACAGGAAGTTGTAATAATCTTATTGGTTCAGTAAACCTGATGCAATTATTACACGTTGAATTACATTTTCACAAATAATATATTCTATGTGAGAAATATGCCTGATGACATTACAAACAAAAATACACAGAATCACACGCATTATAATAATTATTTCAGAATAAAACACGTACGTTTCCTCACCTCCCGAGCAGTCAGCGAACACGTCTGAGTCGAGCGTATATGACGTTATTGATTGCAGAGGATTGTGGGATATGTAGTTTACTGCACGACTTAATAGCTCCAGTGGAAACCCGTTGGCGGAGATCTCTGCCCGTCTGGGAAATGTGCGGAACCCCTGCTGGTTTGCTCGAGTTTTCCTCCGATGTTCTGTAGCCTACAAATGGAGGTGGATTCAAAAGTACCTCTGCTGAACATAACCTCCTGGTCACTATAGCAAAACTGCCATCAGTTACTCTGTACCAATGTAGACACACAGGGCTTGAAAATATCCTACCTTAAAATATAAATATTCATTTAAGTGGTACCTTTGTCAAAAGCAAATTCACCAATATTGGATAACTCTTTTATACTGATTTTCCAATTATGAAGCAAATATAAGCCTGGCTATTGTTCCTGGATCAATTCTGGTTAAGGACCTTACCAAAAAGGTGTCTTGTATTGTTCTATGGTAAAAATATCTGCGTTTCCACAGGTTTTAAATATATTTAAATATTCTTAGACTACAGGGGGTGCGGTGGCGCAGTGGGTTGGACCACAGTCCTGCTCTCCGGTGGGTCTGGGGTTCAAGTCCCGCTTGGGGTGCCTTGCGACGGACTGGCGTCCCGTCCTGGGTGTGTCCCCTTCCCCCTCCGGCCTTACGCCCTGTGTTACCGGGTAGGCTCCGGTCCCCCGTGACCCCGTATGGGGCAAGCGGTTCTGAAAATGTGTGTGTGTGTGTATTCTTAGACTAAATCAGTCTTGGGGGGTGGGCACGGCGATGCCATAGCGCGGCTGGGTCCTGCTCTCTGGTGGGCCTGGGGTTCGAGTCCTGCTTGGGGTGCCTTGTGATGGACTGGTGTCCTGTCCTGGGTGTGTCCCCTCCCCCTCCTACCCTCCGCCCTGTGTTACCGGGTTAGGCTCCGGTTTGCCGCAACCCCACTCAGAACAAGCAGCTTCAGCCAGTGTGTGTATGTAAATCAGTCTGCTCAGCAGGGCATTAGGTTACTTACAAGGACCTGTGTTAACTTCTTTAAGCCTTAGTATCTGACCTTCTCGAACAATGACACTTGAACACGCATTTGAAATATTGCACTTTGTGGTTCTTGTTTCATATTTATGCATGAATATATTCGTAATCTGTCTTTGCTTCTATGTTGCCGTGACCCAGGGCTGCTGTTGCTAATGAGAAAAGACGGTTTTGAAACTAGGCAGCAGTCTGCAGTCGACAGTCTACACAGACTCTTCGCCACCTTCTCAATGACACATTTACATTTATTCATTTACCAGATGCTTTTCTCCAAAGCGACGCACATCTCGGAGAAAAATACAAGTGCGGTTCATTGACAGAGCTACTTTACCCTCCACCTCCTCCTTCTCCCTCGTCTCTCACTGCTGATGCTTTTGTCTTGTTCTTCGGAGACAAAGTGATCTCCATCATGGAAAAGTTCTCAGAATCCACCTGCCCAGATTATGCTGGGACTCCCTGCAAAGTCTCATTCTCAGCATTTCAACCCCTGTCAGAAGGTGACACCTCCAACCTCCTGCTGCCACACAGAGCTACCACCTGCTCTGTGTGGTAGCTCTTTTCTCAATGTACTCCTCTGTGGCAGCAGGAGGTCGGAGGTGTCACCTTATCTCTTTTAACTCCAAAATCACCAACTCCTCTCTCTCCTCTGGTGTATTCCCATTCACCTTCAAAACTGCCCCCGTTTCACCGCTGTTAAAGAAATCCCCTCTGGATCCTAACTCAGTGCAGAACTGCAGGCCAGTCTCCCTTCTCCCTTTGCTGTCAAAAACTCTGGAACAGGCAACTTGTGATCAACTATCTACATTCCTCACCCAGAATAATCTTCTTAATGGTTATCAGTCTAGATTCAAAGATAGATCCTACCAGGTGGTCTGGCAGGGCTCCTGATCATCTCTGCAGCCTTTCTGTCACTGGTGTTCCACAGGGCTTGGTACTGGGTCCTCTACTTTTCTCAATATACTCCTCTTCCCACAGATTCTCCTACCACTGCTATGGCAACGATACCCAGGTTTTCCTCTCCTTTCCACCCATAGTTGCAGACATTTCCTTGTACATCGCCGCCTGCTTCTCGGACATCTCTGCCTGGATGTCTGCTCACCACCTACAACTCAACCTCTTCAAAACAGATATCCTTCACCTCCCAGCTGGTCCATCCTCCTGCTGAGAACCACCTGGACTTCTGCAACTCTCTCCTGTCTGACCTTCTGGCCTCTGCCATCAAACCTCTCCAGGAGATACAGAATGCTGCTGTGCAAGATGTGTTTCACCTACTGGACTGTTCATCTACACAAAGTGAAACACAAACAGCACAGCACAGCCCAGGACCCTCTTAACGTTTTTATGAAAGATACAAAACAACAGTTGTCATTCAGGCAGAAAAAATGGGAGTTATTCTTATTCTTAAAGCCTTTCTGATTATATCTGAAGTATATGTGTGTGTGCGTCTGTGTGTGTGTGTGGTGGGGGGGGGTGTTACCAGTGTCACTCATTTGTGCTCCCTGGAAAAGGCTTGTACATGTTCATACATGTGCTGGTGTTTCTCAATACCTCATCAGAGACAGTCATGATTACTGTGGTTACATTATTGTTTTACAGCAGGATTATTTGAGTCTTGGCATGGTGGTGCAGTGAGTAGTGCTGTTGCCTTGCAGTGCCTGGGTGGTACGAGAGAATGTGGGTTCAGTCCCTGGTCAGTGTGTGTGTGTGTGTGTGTGTGTGTGTGTGTGTGTGTGTAGAGTTTGCATGTTTGTCCTGTGTTTGTGTTTCAAGTGAACTGGTGATTCTAAAATACCCTTACCTCATGTGTGTGTTACCCTGGTGTATGAATGAGGGATTCACTGTAGTGTTTCAGGCAGTGTAAGTCACCATGGATAAAGGTGTCAGTGAAATACTACCTAGTAATCATTGTGTGCTGCTTTGGAGAAAAGTGTATGCTAAATGAAATGAAATGTCAGTGTCTTCAGTTAAAAATATTACATGTCAATATAGTTACTGTACACACACACTGTCTGAAGCCGCTTGTTCCGAGTGGGGTTGCAGTGAGCCGGAGCCTAACCCGGCAACTCAGGGCGTAAGGCTGGAGGGGGAGGGGACACACCCAGGACGGGATGCCAGTCCATTGTAAGGCACCCAAGCAGGGCTCGAACCCCAGGCCCGCCAGAGAGTGGGATCTGGCCAAATCCACTACGCCACCCTAAGGAGGATATAAATATGTTTAAATGTTCTTGAGCTAATACGGAAAACCATGAGGTGCAATTCCCTCTCAGTCCATGTCCAGGAGAGCAGTGCGAGATGAAGGCTGGTGTGTAAAGGACCATTTCTGTTCCGTTTTTCCATTTCCAATGAATGCCAAAAGGAAAAGCTTGATGTTGTTGTATTGAAATTCTGAGACATGATGGGAAATCCTCTATGTTATGTTGAATGTCTGAATTTGTGGGTTGCAGAGCTGTGATTCCAGCTCCAGCTCCAGCTTTGGAGCCAAGGGTGTGTGAGGTTGGAAGCACCGAGTCGGCAGTTTGTAGGCGCCCACATGTGCTGGCTGACTAAAGAGAGAGGAATGCTGGGTCCTATTTTCCCTCTCAGCCCATTTCCACTCTCTGAGCCACAAACTGGTTCTTGATGTCATTCCCTTTCCTTCCTCCCCATTTTCTTCATTTGTTTTCATTCACCCTCTTATTCATCTTTTCATAACGTGCCACTGTCACATTACAGTAATTATAATAGAAATATTTATCATGATGATAACTGGACCTTCTTGCTCTGCTTTCCATCTAGTGATTTCCCACAGTGAATCTTTTTCTGCCGGTTGGTCCTACTGAGCTCAGAACAGCAGAGCCAGTTGAAAACAAAGTTCATTGGATCAGTTGTGGAAAATGGGCCATATTCCCTGGTTTAAAGGTAATCAAGTTTAAATCCTGCAAAATACACACATGTGAGCTTTGAATTCATTTTGGCACACAGAACTCGGAGGTATCTGTGAGCAACTTCAGATATTTCAGGTTTTTTTCTTACTTTTCCATCTGAGTCAGGAATGAACTCATCCGATTCCGTCTCAGATCCGTCAACCTCGGTAAAATGGGCCATGCAGGTTAGTAGGTGGATGTGGATCCACCGGACAGTGTCCATTTACATTTGTTCATTTAGCTGAAGCTTTTCTCCAGAGCAACTTATTCTGTTATGCTTCTTATGAAAGTTTATTCATTTTTACTGCAGTCATTTATGGCAAGTACCTTGATCAAGGGTACTACAAAAGGAGGTGAGATCTGAGGGTGGTTCTAACCACTACGCCCCCTGCTGCCCAGTGGTGTCATGGCTGATCCAGGCCAAACACTCATTATGCTTTTAATTCCAGACGCCCTTTGTCTCCCAGTGACTCTGTGAGTCACCAGCTCTTACTGCCCCAAACAGCATTTGACCATTTGAACCTTCATGCAGTAGAGGGGGACCGATCAAGTGCTGGTTCAATAACGTCACCTTACAGTTTGCACTCATTTCGGATACAGGTTGTTTAATCCGTTGTACATCAGCGTTTATACCCTTGCATTTCCCTCCGTTCTGTACCCTGATGTTCCTACTTTAGTGTTTCAGTTCAGCCAGTTTGTTTAAATGTTTCAGTTTAACCAGTTGAACTTCTTTTGACGCCGCAAAACCTTCACCCTGAATATCGGTTTATTTACCTATAGGCCTTTTACAGCTCTGTGTGGGCTGAATCGGTGCTGCAGAAAGAAAAAAAAAAACCCTCTCAAGTTTTCCAAGCCTGCTACAGCAACCTTCAGATTTTAATTTTGTGACTTCAGCAGTGCGCTGCTGGCTTCCCACACACTTTTCAAGCATTTCAAACTCGAAAACAATAATTCTTACCAACACTTTTTTTTTATGTGATTCACTTTTTACAGTAGGTTTCTATAGCAGGGTATTTTCCCACACCATGACAGCTCGGAATAGACAGATGCGGATGTTTCGACAACTAATCATCATTTTGGGTTGATATTAATGAATTATTCCGGAATTGTCAAATGGCACACTCATCAATTTAAAAATGAAATAGTAAAGTTACTGCTCCCATTAATATGCAGTAAGTTAAAGAGAAATGAAAAGATGGGGGGGCAGTGGCACAGCAGGTTTGACCAGGTCCTGCTCTGTGGTGGGTCTGGGGTTCAAGTCCCACTTGGGGTGCCTTGTGATGGACTGGCATCCTGTCCTGGGTGTGTCCCCTCCCCCTCCAGCCTTTCACCCTGTGTTGCTGGGTTAGGCTCTGGCTCCCTGAAAACCCATGTGGGACAAGCAGTTTCAGACAATGTGTGTGTGGAAAGATGGGCAAACACACTGGAGCTGAGCAAAGTAAATACTTTAACTTGTGCAAGACATGCATTTTGTAAAGTTGCCTTCATCAGTGTGCCTGTACATACCATGCAGAGACTGTGTGACTTGTTCACACACACACACACATTTTCAGAACCGCTTGTCCCTTACGGGGTCACGGGGAACCGGAGCCTACCCGGCAACACAGGGCGTAAGGCCGGAGGGGGAAGGGGACACACCCAGGACAGGACGCCAGACTGCCGCAAGGCACCCCAAGCGGGACTTGAACCCCAGACCCACCGAAGAGCAGGACTGCGGTCCAACCCACTGCACCACCACACCCCCCACTGTGTGACTTGTTCATTACCATTTTATTATTGCTCAGTGCGCTCAGTGAAGATACTATATATATCATTACACTGTTTTTTTGTAATCTACACACACACACATTATCTGAAACCACTTGTCCCATACAGGGTCACAGGGAGCCAGAGCCTAACCTGGCAACACAGGGCAAGGGGCTGGAGGGGGAGGGGACACACCCAGGAGAGGACACCAGTCCATCACAAGGAACCCCAAGCAAGACTCGAACCCCAGACCCACCGGAGAGCAGGACCTGGTTCAACCCACTGAGCCACCACACCCCATTTTTGTAATCTCCTTCTTAATTAATTAACTAAGCTCTTCATTAACGGTTTTAAATTTTTTTGACGTCCGCTTTAAATACTTACTATTTTCCAGCTATTGTCTTTTCAATCATTGTCACTGCCTTGTTCTATTATTATTATTATGATTATTGTTATTATTGTGCTCATAATCCTTTTATTACTCTCCTTACGTTTTGTATTACAGTCACCGTTTTACTTTTAGTCTCAATTGTTGGTCCAAGAAGAATAATGTCATAACCTGTCACTTGAACACCGACGAAGGCAATTTACCGAAATGTGTTTTTGTTGTTCAGATTGAAAGTATTAATCTCACTAAGTTCAAGTGTGCTAGCTCATCTTTTCTCCCTAATTTATTTTATAATAATCTTTATCATTACTTGCAGGTACGGGAGGTGTGGCAGCGCAGGGGGTTTGGTCGGGTCCTGCTCTCTGGTGGGTCTGGGGTTCAAGTCCCGCTTGGGGTGCCTTGCAACAGCCTGGCGTCCCATCCTGGGTGTGTCCCCTCCCCCTCCTGCCCTATGCCCTGCGCTTCCGGGTTAGGTTCTGGCTTCCCGCGATCCCGCTTGGGACGAGTGGTTGCAGCCAATCTGTGTGTGTGTCATTACCTGCAAGTGAAGTCTTGTGTTCATTATATTTGGGTGACATGTTTTGTTCTGTTTTCAAGTAAGCGAAGTGAACTGGGAGGGGAAATGAGGCTAAGCACTTCCTCGGCTGCACTGGGCCTTGTCGCTCTGTCGCTCCACACCTGTCAAACTGCTCTACCCAGCAGCAGCAGCAGCAGCAGCAGCAGCAGCAACCAGTCGGACCCTCGTCCCGCTCATCCAGAATTGCTCTGCTTGCCCAACCTTTGCTGTCACAGCACTGCGGGAATGAAATCAAGACCTGTTTCACAATATATGAGTCACTTCCAGTAGTCCGGTCCAAATTCAACATTCACCTCTACCTCATTGCATGATTTACTGTGAACTTTTACACTGTTCACAATAAGTATGTGGCAATAGGGGTTTTATGAGACGCGAGCCAACGGAATGAGCAAAAAGGTGCTTAATAACAACACCAAAGTTTTATATCGTAGAACATAAAATTGTTGCGTTAACCCGTTCTTGCATATCGGTTTATTGCGTCTCAGAAGAAATAATTTGATCGCGGAAACTCCCGCTTAGCGACACGCGTTGACACTTCGAGTGGAGAAACAGCGACATCTTGCGGCGGCTTCTGGAATCGACTTGTGCGCTCGAACCTAGGCTGTACTGTATGTACTCTGATTACCCCGGTACTTTACACCGCCTTTTTACTGTACTTTGCTTATTCAGTTCCGTCATAAATGTACATCTAATTTCACTCAATGTGTGTGTGTGTGACTGGTTTTCTGTTTAGCACTTTCTCTCATTTAAATTAAATTAATACAACTTTAAAATGTATTAACCTTTTCCTGATTCCTAACTGTAATTGTGCAAGAATGTAAATTAAAAGTTATATTCTAATATTATAAAAGTGTAAAACAAAGTGTATTTTCTTACTTTTTTTTTTTTTTCAGCCAGTGCGTAACTCCTCAATTTATGTAATGTTGTGGATAATGGTAAGAATCACTTTGTCATCTTCTGCAGTTATTACATTTTTCATTTTGGTCTATTTTGGTTTGAAATATGAAGTGGAACCTCATGACACTTCTGTGATGCACTGAGGTATTGAATGGAAATGGAAAATGGAATATTATCAATGCAGTGTGTTTTTATACGAACTTCAGCAAGACCTCAAACTTCTTATTTGCACATTTTTACCATATCATAAATGCAAGTTAATTTTTACTTTCACTTTCATGTCTTTATATATAAAGATGTAGACTTTCTGTTTAATATTGGTATGCTGAATTTATATTGTTCTGATGTACAGGTATTATATTTACAAATACAGCCTGGAAATTGAAGTATTTATAACTGAAAGCTTATTTGACTCATTTCTACAAAAATGTATTTGGACTGCATTCCATCTGTATGTCAGTAAATACATTTAGCGTGTAACTGTTAAACAGGGTAAAATTAAGAGAATTAAAACTACTTTCAGGAAGTGGAAATTAAAGTAATCCATTTGTGGTAGTTATACTTACTGGTGTTTGACCAAATTATACTGCAACAGTTAATTTTCACTTTGGTTCCTTTTTTTCTTTTTCGTAACAATGTTTCTGCTTATATTTCGATATTGTATATGTTAATGTTTATATTTTGTTGATTTTTATTTGTCATTTTCTCTGGATGATGGCAAGACAATGCATGTGCTATAACTGCTAATGTTTGCCCTATAACTATTTTACAGTATCACGGTAAGTAAAGGGGGGACACACACATTTGTACTTTTTAATGCTTGTATTTCATTTTACAGTCATTACTTGAGTATATTAATGTCTAAATTAGATAAAACAGTCCAAAAGTCATTCAAGTAGTTTGTAACTTGCTAAATAGCCAAAATGAGTTAAGAAGTTATGAGGTTTAAAGCTACTTTTAAAAAAATACAAAATCCAACTGAAGCACAGACAGAAAACTATGATGGCAGTTTTAAAGCTCAGTCAATTAATTCCACTAATCTGGCTGAAAATATATTTCAAACTTCTGCAAGTTCAGTAAAAAAATGAAATGTTGCACACACACGTGCACAAAAAAGTATGCATACAACTGAATACACATACACATCTGCAATCAAAAATATAGAGGTGACACACAAGCCCCCTTTTTCTGAATATCAAAATAAAGCCAATTGCAATCGATTATATAATGCAACATTTTACACATTTCCTAGAGCGTAATTTAAAAAAAAAAAAAAAACTTTTACAAGCAAATAATTTACAGTGCCACTTCTGGAAACTATTGTATGCACTTTCTTAGGGTCTTATGCAAATCAGTGTAAATATACTGTATCGGCCCTTTCACTGTGCTAGTGTTTTTATGTTGCAAACATTTCGTAAAATGTATATATACCAGTTTTGAAGAAATTACCTTACATTACAATAAGTTAAATACATCTTAATGATAATATTTTAAATGTTATATTTTCATCATCGAAAGTTAAATGCAGTTAAATTACAATAGACTACAACTTATTGCTCTGAAATAGGGGTCCCATACTACGAAAAAAGGACTACAATGGTTTATGAAAACATATACACGTACTCTAGTACCTTGTGTTATGAATGTCAGTTACGGTTGTCGGAAATACTGAGATTTCCCAGTTTATTTCTTTTAAATTTTGTTTTCTTCACCCTTCAGCTGAGAGAAGTTCCCAGCATCACACAGCTTTTTCAGACGGATTTCATTAAGAGTATTTTAAGTTTATTATATCTATACCCAGACATATTTTCCGACCCTTTCCGAGGACACCTTTTTTTATTTACGGTGATTAAGTACACTTTTGTGTTGCCTCATGCTAGTAAAACATGATAAAAATAAATCTGTGTCCCATCAGTGCTGTACTTTGTCTCACACCTGATGTCTGCAGGACACAGAAACACCGAAACCCCGTACTATAGGAGCTGTGGATGAAAACAGAATAAATAAAAGTTTTGCAGTCATTTTTTTTCCACTTTATCTGACCTTTATTAATATAAGCTAAACAATGAATAAATTGACAAGCTGTATTATTAAGCTTCTGTCACTGATTGTGACGGTAGAGGCTACACAGCACCTCTTACAGCAAAGTGTGTGTGTTCCTTCCCGAGAGAAAGACACGGGCAGGGATCTTTTGAACTTTCTGACTTTATATTTGTATCTGTGAGTCAAATTATCACATCTGTTTATCTGTTCATCTATTTAGTCAAATTATCACTTAATATTTACATCTGTGAGTCAAATTGTCTCTATGCAGGACCCCACCTCACAACCTAAGCTTCCTGGATAAACTCCAGCTGTCAATAAGCAGTTATCAGCAAGCAATGAAAATACAAGCTGCAAATAATATATTTAGTTAGAAATATTATAGAATATGTTAGTATTATCATTGCCGTGCACACAAATACCCTTATTTTTGTATTTTAAGTAATTTTACATTATCTCTTTTTCATCGAGGAACCACATATTTCTTTCCATAATAAATAATGGTAATTCAAACCCTTCACACCAGGAACCTAAAGGCACGATTTCACAGAACTAATTAAACATGTTACGAGGGGGATGGCTGTATAAATTTGATTATAATGATAAAAGAACTGATTTGTGTAAGAAAAAAACAAATCCCATATCTAAAAAGGAAACGCTCTTATCATCACATTGAATGGATTAAATACTCAGTTAATCATTCCAGCTGTTAATATTATTGAAGATTAGTTCATTCCAAGGTTAACCATGTATAATATTATTATTAACGGTTACACTGGGTCCTCAGTTTATGAATTCCATGTTCATCTGTCACCCATCCGGTGCAGAAGTGCTGTGTTCGACACCCTATCCTGGAAACACAGGGTTGTGTTGCAGGGAAGGCTGTACATGGACCCACATTCCCACACTGTCTGGGTGCATTTTACTGCCAGCTAATTGCTGGACATGAGAGTGCAAGTGACATCCAGCCAGGAACAAAAAATTTTTGAAAATAGATGAGAAAAGGTAATTACACACATTGTCTGAAGCCGCTTGTCCCAAGTGGGGTCGCGGTGAGCCGAAGCCTAACCCGGCAACGCAGGGGGCAAGGCTGGAGGGGGAGGGGCCACACCCAGGATGGGACGCCAGTCCGTCACAGGGCACCCCAAGTGGGACTCGAACCCCTGACCCACTGGAGAGCAGACCCTGGCCAACCCCCCCCGTGAAAAGCTAATTAAATAAATAAAAATGCAACTATTGAAAATTTACTATTTGAACCTTCATATCATCAGGATTCCGTGAATTTTGTCTGACACCTTTTCTCAACTTACGCTGCATGAGAAACTTTACAATTCTTCACACATTTTATAGCAAGTTATACATACAGGATAAGCACTTTACTCAAGGGGACTACAGCAGGAGGGGAATTCAAACCAGCAGCCTTCAGGTTTAAGGTGATAGCCCAGCTAATTCTAAAATGCTAACTAAGGTACTTATTGGTCTAGATTTAATTGGTTGGAAAAATGCCAACAAACGGCCACAAAAGTTAAAAAAAAAAAAGAAGAAAAAAAAAAAGGTAAACTTGACTGGATATGAAATACGATCAACTTGAATACAAATTATTCTACTTAAAATATAAAAATTAACAGTGAAAATTGCTTATTGTAATTCCATATAGTTGAATATTGCACCAAATACAAATAAAAAGCATGCAAAAATTGTGAATAACGGCAAAAATGTATAATAATATTAATAATAATAATAATAATAGAAAAACTTTGAGGTATTTCTAGTCAAAACCCTTCACTATTTGTCTCATTTACTGAAGCCGGGCACCTTACAATGGATGGTGACCTTCCTGGCTGGAGCCTGCTCTGCACTGCGGCTCGCCACCATCTCCTGCAGCTGTAGAGCACCTCCGCCGATGAAACAGAAAGCTGGGCAAATGGGGCCGGAGCAATCGACCGGCCCATCCCACAGGGGGCGGAGTGACTGTGCATCGTAGTAGATGACACGGCCTTTGTCAAAGTCCAGGCACAGGCCTAGTCGAGGGGGCAAGGGGAGAGCAAGGGTGTGGTTGACAGTGGAGGACGGTGCCCCGGAGGGTTGTGCGCCAGGACTGCTGGGGCTGCTGAGGCAAGCCTGGGGCAGAAAGAGCTTGCCCTGTCCCACGGTGAGGAAACAGAAAGGAGGTGGGCCGTCCAGGGTGTCCTCGGCTCCGCTGTCGTGGCCGCTGTCTGGGTCGTAGCTGGAGAAAAGGAGCAGCAAACAGGAAGGAAAGGAGGTGAGCTGGGGAGGCAAGGACCACCTCTCTGTGGAGGTTGCTCAGGTAACAAAGATCAGCAACCTGTGCGACAGTTACAGTTACCAAGAGCGGTGGACGAACAGGCGCTTACGTTCCAAGCAGAGCAAGGTAAAAGAAACATAACTGATAACATAACTGATGAAGGAAAAAAGAACAATTCAACAGGGGTGTTCAGTTTCAAGTTCAACTGCTTTTTATAGAGTGTTATTCTCAGCAGGTGAGGCAGATCATTGACAAATAAAGGAAGAAATGCCCAAGTTGGTGAAGTAAGCCAATAGGCAGCTGAGGAGAAGAAAACAAAAAGCTCCCAGCCACAATGAAGAGGAGAAAAATAAAGCACTGGGGGTCCAAGTACCAGTGGCTGCCCACTCCTCCGTGGTCTTCAGAGCACAACCATCTCACTCTCATTCCACATGACCTGCACCGAGCCACCCCTGTCCTCTGCGTATCTCACCGTGGGCTGGGCACATCCTGTGGCAAGAGGAACCACTCCTGCAGTTTGGCCTCCAGTCCCACCCCCACCTATGCAGTGAACGAGAGACCAATCAGAAACCACTTCCCCCACAATGTTGGTTCCAGTCCCAAACTCAGTCTGAAAATTTCGTGGGAGGAAGCTGTTGCTGCCTTGTAAACATTATATGGTTCACCAAGCACTGATCATACATGAGGGCCCATGACGTTACTCTGCTGCACAGCATTCTTTCTTTTTTATGCAGTTTAAAGTGCAGAACATATTTTGGTCGAAGTAAAACTAGAATTTCACTAATTTAAGGAACTATTTACTGTCAGTAATAGTAATGTTTAGATTATGTATTTCTTGCCATATTCAGAAAAATTTTTCCAAAAATGTGTGTTTTGTGAGCTGCCTCATAAGAGTTTTACTCAGTAAACCGGCAAAATCCTTTTTCCAGGCTGGGTCTCGTCCCAGTGTTGCCGGAAAAAAGAGTCCGAACTGTGCATCGCTTTAGGAGGAAAGCATCTGCAAAATTAATAAATGTAAATGGAAACACTGTACATACAGAAGGGCCCGGCTAATGTACACCGATCAGTCAAAACATAAAACTCACTGACAGGTGAAGTGAATAACATTGATTATCTCGTTACAATGGAACCTGTCAAGGGGTGGGATATATTAGGCAGCAAGTGAACAGTCAGTCTTGAACTTTATGTGTTGGAAGCAGACGAAATAGGCAAGAGTAAAGATCAGAGAGACTTTGACATTGGCCAAGAGATGGCAGCAGGATGCACTATGGTTAGAAGGGAAGCCTGGGGAGGCAGTGTGATGCTCTGGGCAACGTTCTGCTGGGAAACCTTGGGTCTTGGTGCTCATGTGGATGTTACTTTGACACGTACCTCCTACCTAAAGATTGTTGCAGACCACGTACAACCCTTCATGGCAACAATATTCCCTGATGGCAGTGGCCCTTTTAGCAGGGTAATGCGTCCTGGCACACTGCAAAAATTGTTCAGGAATGGTTTGAGGAACATGACAAAGAGTTCAAGGTGCTGACTTGGCCTCCAAATTCCCCAGATCTCAATCCGATCGAGCATCTGTGGGATGTGCTGGAGAAACAAGTCCGATCTATGGAGGCCCAACCTCACCACTTACAGGACTTAAAGGATCTGCTGCTAACATCTTGGTGCCAGATACCACAGGACACCTTCAGAGGTCTTGTGGAGTCCATGCCTCGACAGGTCAGAGCCATTTTGGCAGCATGAGGGGGACCTTCACAATATTAGGCAGGTGGTTTTTGTGTTTTGGCTGACTGGTGTTTTCATGCGAATAAAAGTACTTCCTGAAGATGTTCTATTTTCACATGATCAGCTAACACTCCAACACTCTGACCACTTTCTCACTCAAATTATGACACCGATGAAGCTGGTATTGTTTAAAAAAATCTTCCAAACTTACTGTTTAGCCCATGAAAGTACCTTCTTCCCGTTCTCCTTCCAAAGCAGAGCTCCACTTACCTTCACTAGGTATGATCCAGGATCAACAGAACATGCCCAGTAGTGTCTTCCCTGGGTGATGGCCACACTGCCCACCAGCAGGTCAGCGGTCAGGGCACAGGAAGTGAGGGTGTGGTCTGCAGCCTGCAGAAGGGAGAGGCCTGGGACGCTGCGGACACAGCGCCGCTCCTTGCTGAACACCAAGCGGTCGGAGTGCAGTGCCCAGCGGGCATCTAGGCTGAAGCTCAGCACTGACAGGGTAGCAACAGGAATGGGGCAGTTGGGCAAACGTGTGGGTTCAGGTGGACGAAAGCATAAGGGGTCGATTGAAAACGAGAGGCGGGGACAGACGAGGGATGACAGGGACCAAGAGAGTGAGGACAACAGGATGAGGGAGGAGTGATGGTGGCAATCAGGACGGTAAGAGAGGGTGACAGAGGTAGAAAGGATTGAAATGAGATATTAGAAGAAGAAACAATAAAGCATAGAATTCAGAAGGTCAGCGGCACAGTGGCGCAGCGGGTAAAGCCGGTGCCTCGCAGTTCTCGGGTGTGTGTTTTTTCAGGTGCAGGTTTAAATCTGGCTCATGGAATTACGTGTTCTCCTCACGGTCGCAGTTCAGACGCGTGGAATGAGGCAATGCTGAAGCACGAAAACCGCGAGAGCGGCCGCTGCGAGTCGAGTAGGACTCCTTTGCGCTTTCCTTACACGATAGCTGGACTCCAACGGAGCGAAGGATCCGAATTTTCCGCTGCGCTGAACCAAAGCGATGTTTATTAGGCGATCCGTTTCACTCACCAGGCGCCGGAGGGGTGTGCAGGTAGACCTCCTCGCTGTACTCCCCGAATCCAGCCTTGTTGCGGCCCCTCACCCTCAGCGCATACACACACCCCGCTTCCCGGATATTGAGGACGACGCTGGTTCCGTCCACGTCCTCCAGCCTCTGCCAGGCATGGGGACCCCGCCAGCTGGCACCTCTGATTCCACCGTCCCGCCTCTGAAACTCCACAGCGTAGCGAGAAGCGGGGGCAGAGCTCTGGGGCATGCGCCAGCACAGGAAGAGCTGGTCGTAGGCCAGGGTGCGCTGGGTGTCAATCACAGGGGCCAGCGGAGCTGACGGGGTAAAACAACAACTGTTGGCTGAGCATGACCTGTTCTCAGCATTACAGCGGCTGTCGGTGGGTATGAATGCTCATCGCTTGTCATCACAAAGCTGTAACGCTCAATCGTGAGTCACTACCTGCAGCCCGTGGCGGTGTGATAAGATGATTTTTTTCTAGAAGTCCTAATAGAAATAAAATTAGAAGTAAATGATGATTGGAAACGCGAAATAAAGGGTACGAGTACTTTGCACCACAAAGATTAGACCCGATCGGCACAAGAACATTAAGCGTAGAAGTCCAGCAGTAAACTGCGTTACTCCAGCAGTGACTCAATTCACTCGCCTTAGCTGTAATTTACATTTAAATTCACATTTATTTATTTATCAGATGCTTTTCTCCAAAGTGACTTCCAATGAACTCTACTTGTTATCAGCCCACACACCTTATTCACCAAGGTGATTTACACTGCTAGATACACTACTTACACTGGGTCAATCATCCATTAATCAGTGGAACACACTCTCTCTGTCTCTCACACACTATGGGTGAACTTGGACAGCATGTCTTTGGAGTGTGGGAGGAAACCAGAGCACCCAAAGACTTACACTGCTAGATATACTACTTACAATGGGTCACTCATCCATACATCAGCAGAACACACTCTCTCTGTGTCACTCACACACTATGAGTGAACCTGAACAGCATGTGTTTGGACATGTTTTTGTAATAAATCTGAACGTCCATGAACATTTTCTTCTTTCATGGGATGATGGAGCTATACACTTGAACCTTGTGTTACAAACAGCTCACACACACACACACACACACACACACACACACACACAATTTCCAGAACCGCTTGTCCCATACGGGGTCGCGAGGAACCGGAGCCTACCCGGTAACACAGGGCGTAGGGCCGGAGGGGGAGGGGACACACCCAGGACAGGATGCCAGTCCGTCGCAAGGCACCCCAAGCGGGACTCGAACCCCAGACCCACTGGAAAGCAGGACCGTGGTCCAACCTACTGTGCCACCACACCCCCTTTGTTACAAACATCCAATTTATGAATTTTCAAAGATACAGGCATTTCACATTTTACTTATTTACATATCCTTCACTGTTTTACGTGCGAACATTGGCCTGAATTTCTGCTTTCTGCCATGAAATTCTAGCGAAATGCAATCAGGTGGCAATGGGGGGGGGGGGGGGGGGGCTGCTCCACAAATTTTTATTGAGAATACTTTCCACTGATTAAAATTATATCCAAGACTTTTACAGAAATTGCCCAGGGAACAGATACAGGTTTAAGTGTGTTATTACACTTTCTTGACCGGAAGCTAAAAGTTACCAAAAACAAACGTGAGAAGCATTTATATGATGGATCTTTCGCATCCCTGTTGCTGGATGTGGTTCTTCTGCACAGAGCAGAACACGGTGAACAGAAGGTTGTGGAGACTTTTTTTTTTGACATCTTAATCTTGGATTGAACTTTAATATTGCTTCATGCTAACGAAACAGAATAAAATAAACTGGCGCCCCATCTATGCTATGTCCTGCCTCGAGCCCAGTGTCCGCAGTATAGGGGAACGGTGAAACGCTACATGAGCTGTTGAAAGAATAAAATAGATAAATAATAAATAACAAATAGAATAAATAAAGTCCGACAGCTAATTTTCTGTTCATTTTAGATTTATGTTATGGTTTTAACAGAACCTAAACTAAGAGATAAATCAAGGGATTAAGTTACACTAAGATTTTATAGATTGTGAAGGGTGTTCTTCGTCATTCTTTTATTATTCCGAGACGTCTAGTTTGACTTTCTATACTTCAACACTTCCTCAATTCTTGCAACCTCGGGTTTGGAGATGCTGTTTCGGCACGAAAGCATTTGCACTGACACATATGGAAAAAAAAAACTGAAAAAGCGGTAGAAAATAAGGCATTTTCCACAAGAGACCTCAACAGCATCACAGAAGGGGAAATAAAGTGCTCTGCTACATCAGTCTCACCTGCGATGAATTCCATGTCGCTGAGGAGCTTGAGCTCACGGGTTACATCTAACTGGAAGTGTCGCAGGAATGGATCAGGAGACAAGGAAAAGCCCTGCAGAGATTCGATGGCCTTCAGCAGCCTATCAGAGTGAAGAGGAGGGTGGAGACCTGAGCAATTACCGCAAAGCAATAAACTAAGCAAGTTACCCATCTAGCGTCAGTTGGGAATTGGGGATTTGGGAACGTTTATTAAATTCTCCAACTGCGACACGCCGAAAATATGACTCGGGGATCCAGAGGTTCCCCTGGCAGAGATGTGTATGGAGCGACAGTGCGGCTAAGGCCCACCTGCTGTGGGTGGGGAGGGCAGCCTGTAGGAAGCAGGGTGGGTCGGTCTCCTTCAGCAGCTCCTGGGAGAAGGCCAGCAGGCCGGCGTGTTCCAGAAGGCTCCACCGCTCAGCCAGCTGAGCAGCCAGGGCCCGCCCTCGCTTCAGCCGCATTCCGTCCACCACTTGCTGTAGCTCCGTCTTCCTCTCTGCCAGCGCCACCCCCAGCTCCTCCATACACCGAGTGAGGTGCTCCAGCGCTGACGCACTGTTCAGCTGCGAGGGGGAGGAGAATATGGACTAAAAACTACCGGAAAACAGAATTCTATGAAAAACTGCTCTCTCCAAGGATTCTCAAGAAGCCTTTATGTATAAAAGACAGGTAGACACCTTGTGTGATCAACAAATCAAGTGCAGTTACCCCCGAGATACACCTGCTGGAGATACATACACACACACACACACACACACACAATGTCTACAACTGCTTGTCCCTAGCAGGGTCGCGGCAAAACGGAGCCCAACCCAGCATCACAGGGCGCAAAGCAGAAGGGGGAGGGGACACATCTTGGATGGCACCCCAAACTGGACTCGAACCGGTCTGCATTAAAGCTTTAATTAATCTTAACATCATGTGCATGTATGTGTTGTTTGAGAAGGTTTGTTAAGTGTATGGTACATAACAGCTACAAATGGCCTTAACAATCACAGGTAGACAGTCATACAGTAATGTAGAGGAACTGATTTGTTATACAGACACACCTATACTTGCGTAAATCTGGAATTATGTAAATAATTCCCCGCATCCGCATTATTTACGGGTAGCACTTTTATTTCACACAAAACATCTGAAATACGTTAAGCGCAAGTCGGCGTAGCCAGACAAGGTAGAAAGCTGCATCTTCCCAGTTCCCACGAGTTTTGAGCCCTTAACACATCTACTCTCATTAGTGTAGTGCTTTTTTTCCCCCCCATATTTTTAACCCTTCTCATTATTCACAATGACTGGTGGTAAATGTGCTCTTGAAGGAAAACGAGAAGCGTCTCGCAAGCGTACGGCAATCGATTTGGAGATGAAATCGAAAATAATAAGGAAGTATGAAGGTGGACAAAGATTATGGTCTATAGCACGGGAACCAAGTTTAGCCGTATCGACTATAAATACGATAGTGAAAGATGCTGCAAGTATAAAGGAGCATGTGAAACGAACAGCTAGCATGAAAACAGCAATAATAACGAAGAAACGTCAAGGTGCAATAAGTGAGGTGGAAAAATTCTTAATGTTATTATGATGAATGGTGGGGGAGGAGGGGGAATCTGACATACGTAACTTTCGACTTACGTAACGGGTTAAAGAACGGTCTATTTGCGCAAGTCGAGGGATGTCTGTAATGTGTTATGATAAAGTAATTTTGTCCCTTTGGATGGGATTTGGTTATAGTTTAGCTTAAATGGAGGTTGGTTTTGAGACTCGGGAATGCATGAAAAAATCAGCTTTTGAAACTAATGGTCAGTCCATCTTTGAGTTATGAGATTTCACCTCATGGAGGGATTTTCAGGAATCCATTAGCTTCGAAAGCTGGAAGACTGATGTCGGAAGACTGTGCATGGAAGCCAAATGTCTGATGGGTTGAGAAAAAAGAGAAAAACTAGAAAGTCTCTGCATGACAAGTATTTTGCACTTTTACCTCTGTCTGTGCAATTGCATTCTTCAGCTGGTTGAGCTGGGTGTGCACTGTTTCCTGGCTGGACAGGACGTAGTTCAGTCCTTTTGTGATTTTGTCCTGAATGATAAAAAAGCTCACGTTTAATATGCAGAAAGAACACTTTTTCAGCATTTTACAGTAAACACAAGTGACCGGCCCAAAAGACACTATAATCAGCGACTCCCAACTACACTCAGTATGGTGGGATCATTCACATACCAATACTCTCCAGATGCCACCCGAAGCTGAGAGGGGATGACTACCCACTACCGCCAGTGGATAAGCCACCTGGACCATGACTTCTGTCATCATGAACTAGTTCTGTGCTGCTTGGTGGACTAGACTTTTAGCTACAGAAATTTCCACACAGGTCTACTGTAATGACATGAGGATACCTAGGAGGGGTGAGCAGCCACTGGTTCTTGGACCCCCAGGGGTTTATTCTTCTCCCCTTCATTGTGCCTAGGAGTTTGTTGTTTTCCTCTCCTCAACTGCCGGTCATCTTGACCAACTGAGCCATACACAATCACTGTTTCTCTGACTGTCCTGCTTTATAGGCTGTTTAATGCTTTGTTTCATTCTGCTGAGAATAGCTCTCGATAAAAATAAATTCAAATTCAAAGCGGCTGCACAACATAACGCAGAATCTCCATACTGCCAGCTGCACACGATCATGAGGTTTTGCCCTTTTGCTCAGGGGAATGACTGGGGTCCATACTGCCCATAGCAATAAGGCACTTCCACTGTGAGAGGGGACACTCCTCACCCTGAGACTCTGGTAAATCTGGCTGACAGCAGTGATCCTGTGGCCAGCATGAGCACGCCGCAGCTTGCAAAGAGAGCAAAGAAGCTGTTGGCAGGACTTGCAGTAAAAGTGCAGGCGCTCCTGGTCATGCTCCGCACAAGTCAGCATCTAGGGAGACAGAGGATTGCAGAGGGACAAGATGGAGAGATTGAACAAAAAGGAGAGAGGCAAGGAAACGAGGTGGAGAACGAGGAGACGACTTGTGAGGGAAACTACCGAGAGGTCAATAATTAGGGCGGCACTGAGTGGTGTAAAAGGACATGAGTTCGATGCCCACTCAGTCTGTGTGGAGTTTGCATGTTCTCCCTGTGTCTGTGTGGGTTTCCTCCAGGTGCTCTGGTTTCTTCCCACAGTCCAAAGCCCATAGAGTGTGAGTGACAGAGAGAGTGTTCCACTGATGTATGGATGAGTGACCCAGTGGAAGTAGTGTATCTAGCAGTGTAAGTCACTGCTGTGAATAAGGTGTGTGGGCTGACAACACTACATAGAGTTCATTGGAAGTCCCTTTGGAGGAAAGTGTCTGCTAAGTAAATGGAATTACTCTGAAGGAGCTACGGCACTTAGTGTCAGAGAGTACATCAGGCAACTACTGTATATCATTTGTTCTGCATAATCAAGGAAAAGCCAAGCAAAAAAGAAAGCCTCGATGAAGAAAAGCCATCTCAAAGCAAATCTGAAAGCTGTCAGACTACACAAGTGTCCAGTTAATAAGTGGGGAAAATCTGACATCTTTGTGCATAACACAAGGTGCTTTGTGTGGTGCAAAAGTTATTAGTACTGAAAAAAACACCATGCCCACAATGATGTACACTTTGTAGGAAATCAAACATTGAAGCAGCTCAGAAAGAAAAAGTCTTGGAGTAGCCCAGTCAAAATCCTGACCTCAAACCCATCAAGGATTTGTGAAATGTTTTCCAAACTGCACTACAGGCACATTCCAAAGAGCTTCCACAAGCTGGAGCAGATCTATGAAACCGGGTCCAACATTACTCCAGTCCAATGAGCTCAACTGGCAAATACCAACTGACCCAAAGCTGTTGTTGAGACTGAGGGTGGCTCAACAAGAGATTAACGGGAAAAGTCCAAATATTTATGTCAGCAGAACATTTAAGTTTTGGCCTTTGTTTATGATCTGCAAAGAAACAAAGAATTTTGGCTTCAGATATTTTCCATTTAAGGATGTGACTGTGGCACAAACAGTAATGGAACAAAGAAGCAGCTGTCTTTTTAGAAATTCAACACCTTTTCAAAGTGTTTAAAGGGTCTGAATGACAAACTGCATTTTTACAGATGTTACACAACTATCACACTCACAGTTTGTCATTCACTGCTTTGGTGGGCAAAGATTTTCTGTTTGCTCTTGTACCTTTGTCATTAAAAAACACTACCTGAGAAAACATAACATTTGCAATCAAGCAACATTTGAAAATGCTTACAGGGTGTGAATATTTCGTCAAGGCACACATATGTGTTAAACTGGTTCGTCAATGGTGGCAGCAGTTAGTGAATATTGCAGTATGCGGCACTCTGGATTCAGATGGGCGAAGGACACGCAGGCAACATTCATTGTGAATGTTTATTAGAACAGCAGCATACAAAAAAATAATGTGCTCAGTCTAAGGACCCCTTTCCTCAAGAACCTAGGCCTCAAGCCAGCCAGCACGCCCAGCCTACTTAGCACCCACCAAACTTTCTCTCTTTATACTGGCAAACACAATTACCCCATTATTTTCCCCATAAGTCCCTCCAATGGTTGAACACTTATTTACATCTTACCCACAATCCAACTATTTACAATAAACAAATTTTCCCACTCAAACACACAGTAATGCGGGTCGTTACATTGCCCCCCCCGTCAAAAAAATAGCAGCATCCCCGCTGCGACCTGCCCCATAAATGTCCCACTGTCCGGTGCTGTCTCAAACGTGCCTCTGGTCGGTAGTGCAGGTCCCGGACGCTCAGTGCTGGTGGTCGGGGCAGGGACAGAGTACCCTGTCATGGCAGCGCGCCTGGGGGCCGAAACGGCCATCCTTGTCCCTTGTCCACCCGGCCTCAGTCCCCGCACAGCTCATTCACATGCACGTAGCCAAGCTTGGTGGTGCCTACGTGGTTTTCGTTGACCCCCCCCGCACTCTCCACAGCTACCCCACCTTTTGTGGACAGTCAGGTCAACTCTCCACCACCGCTCTGTACTGCTCCAGCTCTACCATCGGTGGCAAACATCCCTCTTGCGTGCCTGGCCACCTTGCCGCACCTTTCGACACTCGGTTACTTTTCAGCGGAGGACCCGGGCAGGCCAACCTGCTTACTACTCATGCCCCTGCCGCCTTGCCGCACGTTGAGTCCGCCGCGATGCTCATGAAACCGGCTGCACAGCACTTCTGTTTTTGTGGCGCTATCTCTCGCTCTGCCGCATTGCCCTTTTTTAAGAAAGCTCATCAGGGCTTCATGCAGGCTGGGCGCTATCTTCATGAAAGGGGCGAAATCTTCAACGGTGAGCAAATTTGCGTTTGACGGTTCGCTCACCTCGGCTACAAAGCCTTGCCTGTCCGTAGAGGAGGTACGCTATTCCGCACCATCCAGCACGTCGTCCGATCCCTCCAGGAAAATGTTGCTCTCTGCGGGGCAACTGTCCCCAGCACACGTGCTTGGCGGCGGTTCACTGCCTCCTTCTGCTGCTTGGGTACCCTGGCACACTGAGACCCCACTCGACCTGCTCGGCCCTCTCCGGCAGCACCTCGCAGCTCTTCTCCGCTGTCTTCGCCATAATGTGCGCTTCCTCAGGGTCCCCCTGGATACCTGTGCTCCATAACAACTCCTCTGCCTCCACCTACACCTTTTCAGGCTCTTCTTTCACCGTGCCGGCTTCTTTTTCGCGCTGATTTCCCCTCGAATCCAGCCTCTATCGTCCTGCTCTATCCCACTTCTAACACCAATGTAGCATACAGCACTATGGGCTTGCATGGGGCGAAGAAGAAAGCACAGGCAGTGCTCATGATGAACATTTATTGGAACACCAGCACACAGGGAAATAATGCTCTCAGTCCAAGGACCCCTTTTCCTCAAGGACCTACACCTCAAGCCAGTCCCCCCCCCAGGGCTTCCTCCCTTCTTATTGGCAAATGCAGTCACCGCATTATATTCCCTCTAAGTCCCCCCCACTGGTTGAACACTTATTTACATTTTTCCCATAATCCAACTCTTTACAATAAACATTTTCCCGCTCAAACACACAGTAACGCGAGTTGTTACAATATGCTGAAGCGTATTACTGCGCTGGAATGTTTTTAATGCAGGTTTCATTGCAGAGTTAACCGAACAAATGTTGAATGGAACACTTCCTCCTGATACACAAACACACGTCTTACTTTCTTAACGCAACTTAGCCTCCAAACATCGTGTGGATTTACATCTCACCTTGGGCCTGAAGGAAAGTGTGGGGGGGACCCGCTCATGCTGGGCACGAGGTGTCCCCCAGGGGTGATACAGCTTGAAGCACTCGTTGCAGAAATTTGCCCTACAGTCTGCGCAGCCCTTGGTGGACTCCAGCGCCTGGGGTGGCTTGCAGAACTGGCACATGATGGCTATTCCCCCTAGATTCACTGCATTCCTGTACCTGGCACAAGCAAACTACACTTAGTGTGTGTATTAAAAAAACATGGAAAAAATGTAACTGTTGTTCTCTTCCAAAGACATTTGAAGCTGATGCATGTAAAAGATCCCAAAGATGGTTCCGAAGGTGCTTCTGGTGTCTGTACTAGTCAAGCCTTTCTTTACCTAACTGGATCAATAATATATAGAGGTCTACATGAGGAAAGTGAAGTCAACGGTTTAAAGTAGGTGACCAAATGTGAACTCCTGAGGACGGGTCAAGCAGTGTTCTACCAAAGATAAAGCCCGGACAGCAGTGTGACTGGGGGTACCTCTCTACAATGCGCTCCAAAGCAAGGTTTCGGAGGCAGTCAGCCAGTCCACGCTCCCCCAGCTCCACGTCCTTCTGACACAGCGGGCAGGGAAACAGAACCATCAGGGGTGGGGGTTCCTTTCGCCTGCGGCCAGGATATGTCCCGCTTCCTAGGACAGAAGAAAACTGGAAAAACACTTAAAGCCTACAGGACTTCCAGACTAACCTAACACTAAGATGCCCAAAACAGTCAACCTGACCCAGTGGAACTTGTCCCACCTAACCAGAAAATACACACAGACACAAACACACATACACGCATAGACATGCACACACTTATACATACACCAAACAGCCACAACATTAAAACCACTGACAGGTGAAGTGAATAACACTGATTTTCTCGCTACAGTTGTACCTGTCAAGGGGTGGGATACAGCGTTACCTTGGCGAGTAACGAAATGTTTGCACCAGAAAAGCCGAGCTTGGTGATCATCTAATGAAGAAACACACACCTGCTCGGAGAACACGGTCAGTGCGATCCAATTTGGGAATGGGCCTCCGAGCTTGTCGGGGTGAGCGGGTGTTGGGAGTGGAAGCAGGCGAGTTGGGTTCAGGTGAAAGGTCTGAATAGCCGTTTTGGACAAGAAGCTGAGAGGCGCACTGCAGGCAGACATTATGCTGGCAGGGCAAGAGGATGGGTTGCTTCACCAGCCCTTTACACAGCGGGCACTGCAGCTCCTGCTCCATGCTCCTCATGGCAGTCTGGATGCAGAGATGGAGAAAAGAAGAACAGTATAGGGAAAGTGAGGCCAGGAAAGAGAAATGACAATGGATGACCACAAGTGCCAGCCCTGCAAACATATTACTCCTATTTTAATTAGTGAATCACCAACTCCTTCTTGATGAAGCATATTTCACTACTGACGTCTACAAACACCGGTTCCTCATGTTGCAGATATCTGAGATACACATTTTCAAACATACAAATATTTCCCAGTTTATTTATATATTTTAATTCTATTTTCTTAACTGTTATAATGTTTAAAATTCTCTGCCTCTGTGTGAAAATGACATGCGTTTCCACATGACGTGAATAGTTTCCAGCAAAACACACCGAAACACAACAGAAACACAATGTCACTGTTCAGCCACCTTAACTCCGCAGGCTTCTGCTACCTGCAACTTGTGTCTGAGGTTCCTGAGTATCAGTAAAAGCATAGCAAGGTGAGGAGCATTGCTAAAGTTAATGTAATGTACAAGAAAGCAGTCATATAAAGCGGGGTTTGTAGGGAGGATGTATTTTTAAATATTATAGAAGTAGCTTTAGTTTTAATGTAGCTTAAATTTCATAAAAATGTTAAAATGAAAAGTTCTAAAAAGCATTTTAATTACTATAGCTATATCCAACATTTTTACCCCTAAATAAATGGGACAATCAGGGGGCACGGTGGCACAGTGGGCTTGGCTGGGTCCTGCCCTCTGGCAGGTCTGGGTTTCAAGTCCTGCTTGTGGTGCCTTGTGACGGACTGGCGTCCCATCCTGGGTGTACCCCCGCCCCCCCCCCCCCCAGCATTACACCCTGTTTTGCCGGGTTAGGCTCCGGCTGACCGCGACCCCCGCTTGGGACAAGCGGCTTCAGCCAATGCGTGTGTGTGTGTATGTAAATGGGACATGGGACATCTTTCTTTATTAAGCTTTCATTGAGTTATTCTGTTTGTTATACAAACCCAATTCCAAAAAAGTTGGGACAGAATGGAAAATGCAATAACATCCAAAAAGGAGTGATTTGTAAATGCATATTGACTTGTACTGAAACAAAAACAGGATAAAGAAAAGGTATTGAGGATGTGACTGTGGAATAAGGTTGAAAGTGGCCCAAAAGCTAATGAATGTCAGACATGATTATGGGACTAATCTGTCAAATTGCATGGAATAGGAGGTTGTGGAAATGATGTATCCTTTAGTTGAGTTCAATGTTTTAGTTAATTTAAAACAATGCTTCCAGGATGCAACAGACCACTGCGGCCCTGCACCGGACAAGTGGCTATTAATAATGGATGGAAAGTGTTACAGTGCATTTTTAAATGTATTATTGTCTGTTTTTCAGGACCTAATCAGTTAATAAGTGGTAGGATGTCTGTATTCTTCAGCTTTTATTGATTGTGGGTTAGTGGTACGAGTGACTTTAGAGTTACAAACAAAATGAGTTACAAACAGACTGACGGTCCCAGTTGTATTCCTAAGTTAAGGACCAGTGTTTCTTCTCACCTGCACTCGTATTTTTTCAAATATGATTGTATCTTCTGTTTAATAGACTTTCTCAGTATATGCACTGTCATCTTTGGTATATCTTTTTAGAATCTGCAGGTAACAATAAACAAAAATAATGCAAAATGAGAAAAATTGATTTGAAATGTAAAAACCCACAACCATCTCTCTCCGACAGGACAGAGAAGCGCAGGACACACTTTCAAACCAGGTGATCAAAATCAGAAGAACTTAACTATCTCCAAACTTCCTCTCATGGACCTGGGGCATTATTAAATAAGGAAAAAAAAAAAAAAAAAAAAACACACACAATTACATTCATTCCGAAAAACTCAGTATTTTTTATTGATCGAATTAAATCCAATTAAAACACTTGCGAATACACATCTCTACATGATTTCTCAATAAAATCATCACAATACCAACACATATACAAAATCCTCATCTCTTCCATAAAAAATGCCATGGCATGAAGAATAACAGAAACAACAAAAAATTATCACCCGAACATAAATAAAATACACAACAAAACATGACACACCCTCTATATAACCACCCAGAGGCGTGGCTACGTGGTGGCCGTGGGTGGCCGGTTCCCTGTCTGAAGCTCGGCCACCCCTCCGGCCACCCCTGTTGCGCAAAGCACTCTGACCACACTGCTGACAGGTGACTTTTTTTCGCCGCTCAAGCTTTTATGACGCACATAGTGTTCGGTGCGGCGTTATTAGGCTGAAGAGCTGCGAACCGCCCGCACCGGAACAAACGTCTGTCTGGTTGTGTGTGTGTGTGTGTGTGTGTGTGTGTGTTGGAGGGAGGAGTAAGAGCGGGAAAATTCAATTTTGGTACCGTTACTCCAGCCAAGTCCGATGCAAGTGAGCAACTCAAGAGGATATGGTGATCAGGAGTAAAAACAGTGTTATTTTAGCTACATTCTCTACTGTCCATCGTGAAAGTAACTTTCCAAGTTTATTACTTCGATGTTTCATCATGAGAAACAAATCAAACGTTAGCTTACCATTATTAACTTAGCTAATATAACTTAAGTTACTCCAACTACGAGCTAACTCATTTTTAATGTTAACACATGACGTCACCACATCATCATCATGCTTAAGGTGTAACCGTCTCAAAGACAGGTTTCATACTGAGAGTTTTGGTTCATTTTTTTTTTATTATAAATTTCTTTCATAAGAGTTTGGTCAGTTTTTCAAATCATTCATTTAATCGTGTGATATTAAGAATGTAACTCATTAAAAATGGGTTGTTAAATGTAGAGTTTAATGGATCACGTGATCTGAGTTTACTCGAGAAGGGGAATGTTGAATTGTGGGTAAGATGTTATGGATGCAGAGGAAGGAACTCAAGTTTCTATTCATAAAAATATGAATATTTTTATGTCTTTATTTTTTGTAGTTTTCACGGTGTCTGAATAAATCGTAGAAGACATGGCTATCCTTTCATTGAACCAGTGCAGCTATAAATGAGTCTGTCACAGTTTTTTTGTAGCTATTCATTTTAATAATAATAAAAGTGTTTCTTGATAGGTGTGTGTTTGAGAGCATGAAGGAAAGCAGGGGAGAGGAAGATACTTTGCTTTTTTACAAACTGAGGACTAGTAGTAGCAGTAAAACTGAAAATGACAAAAGGGGCAGGGTAAATGAATGGTAGAGGGAAGAAGCAGGGAAAATGTGTGCTGTTATACAAGGAAGAAGCAGAGATACAGTGGAGAAGAGCTTGTGGAGAAGCTCTACAGACACAACACACATCAGACCAGAATCAGAGATGATGAACAAAAACACTCATGCAGTCACTCATTGCCCACCAGCTATGTAGGTTACATCAATTGTACCTGAAAACAAAAAAAAATTCCAATACCCAATTTGCATCATTAGCATCTAAACATACAAATAATGTAGAATAAGGATCATATTAAATTATATTATAATGTTTTTACAGACATTTCTAAGTACTGGCATCGTAATTTCTTGTGTACATTTTTTAATAAATTCTGTAGAATTTATAGAATTTGTCTGTAGAATTTGTTTTTTGGTACAGCATGTCACAGTCAGTTGTGATTTTTTTTTTGGCCACCCCAATGAAATCACTGGGTCTTATTTGACCACCCCTGAAAAAAAGTTGTGGCTACACCCGTGTCTATGCGTCAAACTGTTACACCAGCATCTTAATCAACAACAAAGATTAAACAAAAACTTATAACACATGAGAAAAACTCTTGAACAAACTCTGTAAATTGCAGCAATAAAAAGCGTGACTAAGATGCGCGATCTATGCTCGCGTCGCGCGGGCCCGTGCAGACACTCGGCGCACGAACGCGCGCGCCACGCGGCCGATGTACAGCGGCGGTCCAGTGAAACTTCAAAGAACCGCTTTAAAAGCCTTTGAAAGCCCGAAAGCCGACACATATCGATCCGTGTGAGCGACGGCCTCGCGCAGAGACGACTTTGCCAATTTTGATCAACTATCCGATCCTCTCCGGCCCATTTTCACTTAGCTCTAATTAATTCATTCCCAGCGACAGCTTCCTCTGAGCGCGTGAAGGGCATCCTTTTCAGTGATGTCTCCTCAAATCATGCAATAATGATCATGATATCCTATGCCAGCTGTGTCAGCCCTGTTTTCTTCTCTACTGTAATATTACGATATATCTGCGCAATAGTGGAGATATTAAATGAGAAATCCAGCGGCTCGTCACGTGTCACGAGTCGAACGCGTCACGACGAGCAGCGACCACGTTTTTGACGGCGGACAACTATAAACAAAGACACGGATGGGATGTGTGGCAGACGGTGACTCTCACACTCCTTTACTTTCCTTTCGTCATCAGTCAGGTGTGTGTATCAGTGTAAAGAAAGGGAATCGATTCAAGGAAATAAAAACGTCTAGTCTATGCTGCTGTGATCGTTCTCATAGTACGAAAAACTGAACACGATTAGGATGATGATGAGGCGGCGCGCCACTACAACCCTGCGGTCCCCCCCCGGTTACTTACTGTGTGGCATCCGGCTCGAAAACCACCAGTGCCCCCCAAAAAACACCCTTATGGTGTGGCGTTGCGAGTGATCGCCGCGCGTGCACAGGTTAAACACGTTCACGCGAAGACCGATAAACAAATAAAAACGCGGAAAACCGGAGGAGCCGTGACCCAGTGTCTGTCCGTGTCTCGCTGTCATTCGGCAATGTCAGCGCCGGCCCGCCGCGGCCCCTTTTTTCCCACAGCACACGGGACGGAAGTACACGCAGCCCGCGCGTCCACGCGTTATCCTGCAGCGCTGCGAGAAGCTCGGCTCCCCGGTGCACGCTCTCCATCTCCGCAACGCGCAGCACGCGCAGCACGCGCCTCACCCCTAGCAGCGCATCGAGCGCCCTTACCTTCGCCTGGCTCCTTGGCGCCATGATGGGAGTGCGCCGCCCGCGCGCTGCTTATGCAGGAATAGTATTGGTGGGGTGGAGTGGGGTGGGGTTCGACGGGAGGAGGAGGAGGATGAGGAAGGGGGGTTATAACGGTCGTCCAGGGATGAGGACAGAGAGCAGGTAGTGAACAGAGTATCACCAGGACTTTTAACTCGGAACGAACGTTCCCTTTATTCAGTCCCTTCTACATGGACATGTGGACATGAAGACAGAATCGCGCGCTCCTGTTTCACTCCAACACTGACATCAGCAGTTACTGAAGTTTATGGACTTGCGTGAACCAGCATTTTCCCCGTCTTCACTGCAGCGCCAAAGCCTGAATGCCGGCCTCTCGTTTCCATAGTAACAAGCATCCTCCTGCGTCCGTAACAAATCCCTCCTTTAAAGACAAAATCCACTGTTGTTACACGGCTGACATCTTTTGCATTTATTTCATTGTTTATTTTTTTCCATTTATGCACTTAAGTCGTACCTTCGATTATATAGTGTAACAAAGGCAACAAAAAAGTTAACAAGGGCTATCAAGGGCTATTTGTGTTCTACAAAGACAACCTGAGTGCAGGACAAAACCTGTACATACGAAGTGGAAAAAAAAAAGTTTTCCAGAGCTGTCTCTTGGTGAAATGCACTTTTGTTCACATTGCTATGTAGAAAAGCATCTGGTAAATGAAGAGATGCAAAATAATTACATTACATGAAAAATTCACTCATTGTCAAGAACAAGGACTGAAGACAGGTAAGTTGTGAGCCCAGTTGCGAGTTGGTCTTTATTCTCGTGAATCGGGTTCAAGGGACAAGGCAAGATCAGGGTCAGGAACAAGCGTGGGTCTTTCCAGGGGTGAACAGGACAAGGAAGGTAATCCAAACTCAGAGGTCAAAAGGAACAGGCAATGGTCAGAAACAGGAACAGTAGAACAGGCAAGGCACTGATGCTGAACCCGCAAGACCACTAGGGCGATTGCAAGAATCCACGTCCAGGCGTGGACGCGGAACCTCTTTTATCCCCGGTCTTCTTGATTGGATGCAGGTGTTGCCGTTTTGCTCGTTCCCGGGGGCATGACACTCACTCCCTCACTCAGTTACTCAGTGTCCTTAACCACTTGTCCAAGTCAAGGTCACAGAAGTCCACAGGCTGTCCTGGGAGGACAGGATGCTAGGCTAGTCAGGGTACACCCTGGACAGGGTACCAGTCCATCCCAGAATTATAATCAGAGTGCGTTTTAAACGTGTCTTCAACTTAAAGAAAAAGTTCCACAATTTTTTTTACTCTAAATGAATGAACAATAATATCATGTCTTTATAAATCAATGTGTTTAATATTGTTGCATAATACATTGTTTTTTTTTTTTATTTGAAATTTAATATGGAGTACATCACCATGATCTTGACACATGTGGTCCTTGAATCAGTACACAATAATTATTTGGACACCCCAACACTAAGTGCGGTACATCTATTTTCAGCCTACACTGCTGTTGGTGGCCATAAAACAAATAGTTTATATGTAGTGCCGAGTAGAAAGCAGTTCACAGTCATAAAAGAGAGAGGTGTTCAGCTTTTTTCACTCACGCATAGTTTTGAAGGCCAGGCAAATGAGAAGGGTGCGGTGTCACAGGAATGTCTGCTTCGGCCAAAAATTCTTGAATGGACATAGCAGTGTGTGAGGGGGTGTTGTCATGGAGATCACATAGCTCCTCTTTTCTATGTATTTTTATTATGGTGGAGATGAGCAATGCATATGTCTGAGCATGCCTTTCTCAACACTGCTATACACCATTGAGTAATGGCTTGTTTCTCAGAGAGGGTAAAAATTCTCCTTTTCACATATCTCCATGTAGCTCATTGCCTCCACATCATCACCTGTAATAGAAAGAGTATGAACTTTCTGATTGGCCTACAGAACTTAGATTTCCCACCGATCACTGCTGACTTATTTCATTACCTGCAATGGTTTTATGTACCATGTAGCACCACAGAATGCCACAGATCAAGAACAGTTTTTCACAGCTCTGTAACAAACACAGGAGTAGCTTTTGCTACATGTATATGTGAGGATCCCAGACATGGTCCTCCTTGATCATGAACTTGATCTCAATGTCATATACCATCAAGGTCCTTCGCATGCTGCTACAGGTCAAGTGGCTTCACACTTTGGTCTATCATCCTGAGGCTAAAGGGCTGGTTGAGCACTCCAACAGAACAATGCTCCAGAGCCCAGTGTAGCAGAACAGTAAGAACTGGGATCAGCTGTCCCACTTTTTAAAGGTTTGTTGTAGGGGAAGAGGCTCAGTCCCCTGCAGTGTACCCTACATTCGAGATCTTCAAAACACCCACTCTACGGGCTCTCATACATCATAAAAGAGACATGGGACACTCTGCTGTTGTAGAACATGTAGCTCAAGTAAGAAATTCAGTGACCGATGCCTGGCAGTTAGTGCAGGAGCACATGCTGCATGTTGGAAAACAGTGTATAATTTACCTGCATAGCCCAGCAGGTTTGCAGTGGAAAAGAAAGTGTTTGTGGAAATTGAACTTTCAGTTCCCAATAATCACACTGGACCATCTACGGTACCTATCAATTACAACATGAGTCAGCTTGAGCACAGCAGGACTGAACATCTATATCATGTGAACCTGAAAAAAATGGACTGAGAGAGACAGAAGAAATACTATTTCAGGATGCTCATGACCCACCTAACAGAAGTGTGGTAAATCACAGCCCAGTAGAGTGACAGGAGTTACTGGGCATCATCAGTGAATTTTAATCTGTGTTTTTTTGACACTTTGGGTTGCACTACTTTATCTCAGACACAATTTGTATCCTCGCGGGGAAGAAATTTACTATTTAAAGCTTTGGGATTCCAGCAGTCCAATGGGAAGCTGTAAAGGAAGAGGTGGAGCCAAGGCTTGCCAGGCCTTGCCGTAATGGAAGAAACCACACACACACACACACACACACACACACACATTTTCAGAACCGCTTGTCCCTTACAGGGTCACGGGGAACCGGAGCCTACCCGGTAACACAGGGCGTAAGGCCGGAGGGGGAGGGGACACACCCAGGACGGGACGCCAGTCCGTCGCAAGGCACCCCAAGCAGGACTCGAACCCCAGACCCACCGGAGAGCAGGACCCGGTCCAACCCACTGCGCCACTGCACCCCCCCTGGAAGAAACCAACAACCCCTAATCCAGACTCATTGTCATGACTCCAAAAATCCAAAACTCACTGGCAGCTGGATATTTTGCAATGACTTCACAGTATGCCACCTTCAAGACTGACACCGATGCACACACCACGCTGTGGGTGGGGGATCTGACTGAATGCTTGGGATGAGTGAACTTTTACACCACCCTGGATCTCACCAAGGGATGCTGGCAGGTGCCCTTGATGCTGAATCCTGAGGAAAGACAGCCTTTTGTACCATCGACAGACCATTGTAATACAGGGTTCTCCTACCCAGACTAAATGGAGCATCTGCAACCTTCCAGCGTTGGACCGACTTGATACTTTGAGCTTGTTGGACCTTTCCAACAGCTTACCTGGATGAGATGATTACCCACAGCAAAACTTGGAAGGATGACCATGGCTGGGTGTCAGCAAAAGTATCCTGCTGCAGGTTACAGAAAAAAGTGTTGGGTCGGGGTTCAAGAAACTCACCATTCTCCCCCTAGTGTGTTATATAGTAATATGAGAAAACACTTATGGACTCATGCTGGATATCAGTATAAACTACCTTCTGCTTGAGGATGTGGAATGAAAGGGCAAAATAACTAAAGGTCAACATTTCTGAAAATGAATAGTGCTCCATTAATCATAAAAACTGAGTCAAACTAATGTGCAATAAAAAATGAAACCCTCAATAACACAGAGGGCATGTTTCAGAACAAAGAGAATGACTGATCATGTTCAGCAGTAACTGATATTATAGTACATTAAATTATGGAGATGTTCTAGGAATACATTACTCACAACAATTTACAGTATTGTCTCAATTTAAATACTGTATTAATCAGGCTATATGTACAGTAACAGCTGTGAGTGTATTTACATATTCTACTGATGTGAATGTGTTCTTAGTATTTATTGAGAGTGTCTATAGATCTATGTGTAATAGATCTATATAGATCTATATGTATTCCTAGTACTTACGGATCTATAATTTTAAAAATGGTTTAAAACAAATGTTTACAACTAGTACAGATTCAGTGTCCTGAAATTTTCATATGTTGCAGCACCTTTTTTGGATAGTTTAGCCAGTACCACTCTGTTAAGTTACTGCTCGGCACACAGAATGCACACAGTTGACCGCCCCAGTGTGAACTGAATAGAAATGGAATGAAATCCCCAATTTACGTGATGCGTATAATCTTTTAAATCTACAAGAATTATCTAATATTCTGATGTAAAACACGGTCACTGTGTCAGCTAAGCTTTCATTACTAAATTGTGCATTCGTTTTCACTTAGTTCTGCACTATGATTAAGAGAAAAGCTTTGATTTGCAAAAAGGTTTAACTGTAATTATTTTCTCATTTTTTAGCACCCAGTTATCTTAATCAGGGGAAACAAAAAATACAAAATCATGGTACAGCCAGCTTGTATTCTCTGCAATTAATGTTGAACTGTTTCGTACAGTGAAGGACTATTATATTCCTTTTGTTTACTACTATCTTTGTTATTGGAATTTACCACCAGATTCTTTTTGGGAGTTGTCTTAACAATAATAGTTACAAAATAACACCTAAAACAGCCTAGATGTGAGACAGAGGGTGCCCTGTATGATGTGATGTACCTTGACAGCTATGAGAGATGAATTGTAACAGTATGTGAACAGGTAATGTCTCTGAACCGTGGACTCATTATTATGCAATCACATATGAACATCACTTAAAAATACTATGGTAAAAAGTTTGAGTTTTTATCATACAGCTGCCGCTACAGCATTCTAATGACAGGTAACCATGTTTTCAGCAGAACTGAGAGGAGATCAAGCAGAAAAGGTATCGGAATCTGATGATTATAATTACGTCAGCTACACAGCCCATAACTATATTTCCATTCGGGCTCCACGTCGTCCTTCAACCTTCGACAACGAGTCTTTCTCAGAGTAGGCAATGAAAATCTAAGCCGAAAAACAGCACATATATTGGAATGAGGAAACTGTGGCATGTTGGGTCTTGCTTTGGAAACCAGGGAGGCTGACATTGATAGAAAGGCATTTTTAATTTTTATTTTCCCTCCCCCCCACAGGACATTTTCTATTGTGTCTTGCAAATGTAACCCTCCATTTATTCTCTTTCTCTCTGTTCTATTGGTATCACCTCTTCTCCGATGCACATATATACACATACACACAGTCTGAAGCCACTTGTCCCAAGTCATGGCGAGCCAGCGCCTAGCCTGGCAACACAGGGCACTGGTCTATTACAAGGCACCCCAAGTGGGACTCGAACCCCAGACCTACCAGGAGAGCAGGACCCCGTCAAACCCACTGAGCCACTAACACCCCCCAGGGCCGCATACATACACACACATCTCTCAGATGATGAGTAGCAGGTTTCTTTCCAGACCATGTTCATCTCTAATATTCCAGCTACAGCACTGATTAAACACACTTCAAAACTCCTGTCCTCGAATCAAACGCACACTATTTTATAATTAAATGGAATTAAATTTCTCACCAACTGGAATGGTTAGGAACTAAGAAATAGCTGGAACTAAAGCAATGATTTTACATTTCATAAATCCTCTCATTTTATTTCTTTCTTTCTCAAGTCATATTCACTGTATATGCAGAAGTGAAGAACAAGTAATTCTCGCACTATTAATGAACTTCCTATAAACAGGTTTATGGAGAGGCGCAGCCTTCAAAAGAGGGAATCAAAGTCTGACACATGGCACTTATTTGCCAGCAGAGGGCGCAACGCTTAACGCGAGAAAACAACATTTAAATAAACTGTACTGTATTATTTAGAGAGAAAACCTGAATATTTACGGGTGATCTGCTGTACCGTTATTATTCCACTGGTTATAAACACACATTTAAGCAATTTTGACCTGGCAAAAAAAGAGATTTTTATTATCAATTTTATTATTAGTATCGTGATGTCGGGGGGCGCAGTGGCGCAATGGGTTGGACCGGGTTCTGCTCTCCGGTGGGTCTGGGGTTCGAGTCCCACTTGGGGTGCCTTGCGACGGACTGGCGTCCCGTCCTGGGTGTGTCCCCTCCCCCTCCGGCCTTACGCCCTATGTTGCCGGGTTAGGCTCCGGTTCCCCGCGACCCCGTATGGGACAAGCGGTTCAGAAAGTGTGTGTGTGTGTGATGTCACTTGCAGTGATGTACCCTGGTATACTTTTCAACAACAGTAATATATGTGGATCCGCCTAACAGGATCAGTCCTTAGTTGTGTGGCTCGTTCAGTGACGTGCAAAGTAATCTAATTATAACGTGTCGTTATTTTTATTTATACTGTTCATCTCCACTGTAGGAAAGGTGAACTGTAAGAGTTACCGCATGCGTTGCTGTGCGAAGGGGCTCCTCACACTCTTTGCGCTGCGTGCGGAGCCAGCTGGGTGCGCGAGGCGACCACCCCGCTGGAGGTGTCCTGCCCACCCTGTCCACGCAGGGAGGGAGGGAGGGAAGGAGGAATGTCCCGCCCAGGGCGGCGCCTCTCTATAAAAGAGTGGCCGCTGCTCTTGCGGCCCGTGCGCGCGCCGTCTCCTCTCAGCAGCCCGGTGTGCGGTCCTGTCCGGTAAGACCCTCCGCCGCCCGCCCGCCCACCCTCCATCCCCTGTCCTCTCGTACCGCTTTCGCTTCTGTTTCGCGTTCACTCGGTACCGCTGTACAGAGGTAGAGAAGAGAAGAAGAGAAGAGAAGAGGGTTTCCAGTTTAGTTAGTTGTGCCCGAAATTTAGCCACAACGATTACCGGACAGTTCGTGACGACTCTCTCTCCACTTCTTCACTTCCACATTCTGGTAAGGGGCTCTGCGCGGGCCTCTGCGCTCCCCTCCCGAGCTCTTCTTTCTTTTCTTTTCTTTCCTTTTCTTTTATTCCGCACTTCTGCTCTGTCCCGCTTTACGCAGCAGTGAGCAGATGTATGTATCCTAGACGCGTCTCCTCTTTCCTCTCGTTTTTACACGTCTTTTCCACGAATCTTCACTTGTACAAGATTCCTTTAACAAGAATGAGTCATCATCTCCGCACACAACTTTTTTTTTTTTTTTTTTTTTTTTTTTTTTTTTTCTTTTGGAAGTACTTTCCCCATCTCCGATCGCACTCTACACTAAGTTGCTAGTCTTGTATGTAAATGTTTGTGAACCCTAAAAACTGTAATCAGGAATCGTATATTCTGGGTTTTAATCATGCATCTACTCGTGCGATGATTGGTGCATAAGTGGAAAGGAACAAAGAAAGTTTAAGAATCACATCTGCGTCTCTTTTTCCTAGGCTAATGTTACAAATTGTATTTTCTCTGAGATGTATGTACGTCGCTTTAGTTTGGAGAAAGTGTCTGCTAAATAAATAAATGTAAGTTACACTACTAAGTAAGGATTTTCTCGATGTTTGGACACACTTCCACCCTTTCGCTCCGCGCTCCGTGTTGATACATCGTGTCGCGGCTCCTACGCGCTTCGTTCGTGTTCCCGAAGTTCGTAGCACAGATTGTGCGCGACTTGCGCGGAGTAGAAAAAAGTGCGCAGTTTGCGCCTCATGTCTCTCTCTAGGGTGTGGTACCGGGCCCATGTTTTACTCCACCGTGTAAAAGTTGTCTGAAGCGCCACTCCTCCAAATTGCTGCGTGTACTTTTCCAGAGGAGCGTGTGTGTGTGTGTGTGTGTGTGTGTGTGTGTGTGTGTGTGTGTGTGTGTGTCTCACTCGATTCAACTGAAAATAGTAATAGAAAACCGTTATTTGGCTCATAGTAACTTACCATGTTGGGTGTCCAGCGCTCCGATTTGTCGCATGTTTCAACAAATAAATTAATGCATCTAAATTAGGTACATATGGCTAAAAATATTTTTCTCATATACATACGGACACATCATGTACAGAAAATAAAACAATTTATAGAACTTACTTTTAATTATGATGACACCCACGTAAATGTTATATAGTCACAGAAGGGTCACACACACACATTTTCTGAACCGCTTGTCCCAGACGGGGTCACGGGAACCGGAGCCTACCCGGCAACACAGGGCATAAGGCCAGAGGGGGAGGGGACACACCCAGGACGGGACGCCAGTCCGCCGCAAGGCACCCCAAGCAGGACTCGAACCCCAGACCCACTGGAGAGCAGGACCCGGTCCAACCCACCGCGCCCCCCACAGAAGGGTCATTGACACTTAAACGACTGAAAACTAAACTTGTTCTCCAAACTGAAGATGGTCAAAGGGGACAAACAGAAAAACAGTATTTACCGTGACTTGTTTCCATAGAAAATGTTGCCGACAAAGATGCAACATTCCAAAGACACCGGGCAGTAATACCATGTTTATTTCATATACAAGGTGGCACATCTTCAGTTTCGTAATAATACTTTGTTTATTCAGCAGTGTTTTTAAAATAAATCTTTTCCCAAAACTACAATAGCTGTCCGTATCCAGAGTTTGCTCCAGGGCCCCACAGGATGGGTGTGACTCGAACCAGTAACCCTCAGAGTGCCGGGAACCTGCTGGTCCATAGTCTTTATGTCCCTGTGTCTGTCTCCTTTCACTTGTCCCTCAGTGTCTCACTGCCTTCATCTCCCTCCATCCGGTACTGAAATGTACCCAAAAACCGCATTTCAGATTAAGTGAAGTAAAAGAGATGCCCCTTCAGTCATCTTTCAGTCTTTTCCATTAATCTGTGCGTGTCTGTTCATAATACTTGTAAATCAATGAAAATAAACAGTTCTCAATGTGCAAGTATGGATTTTAATACTTTGCTGTGTTTCCTGACAGTGTCAGTATTAATGTCGTCTTGTTGCGTAGCTTCAGAAGTGGACAAAATACTGTAGGAGTGAGTGAACTTGGGAGTTACTGAGAAAAATACCCTGCTGCATTAACTCAGTTTACTGTCGATTTTAGCCAGGTGAGGGTGGGTATGATGTTGGTGGAGATCCACCTGGTGGCCACTTTCCTGTCCCTTCCTCTATGGTGTGGGAACCGTTCCTCTATCTCAGTTTCCTCTCTGCCACTTTGGATGGATGAATGTGTCTTCTCTCTGCATGTGATTGGCTGAGCCACTTTGTCTTCTACTTCTTAGTTTGCAATCATGCCATCCGAACTGGAGAATGCAATGGAGTCCCTCATCAAGGTGTTCCACCGCTATGCCTGCAAGGAGGGGAACAGCACCTCCCTCTGCAGGCGTGAGCTGAAGGACCTGATGGAACATGAGCTTTCGGGGTTCCTCAAGGTGAGCTGTCACCTCATTCGAGTGTATTGTGTGGCGTCTCCAGTCTGTTCGTATCCCTGGTGTTGCTCTGTTGTGTTTGCCCTCAGAAGAGGCTGTGTGTGCATCTAGCTTAGTGTGTCTAGGACTGGAGTCATCAGTGACTCTCAGCAAAATCTTCACCTTAGCAAAATCTTCTCTACCCTTCCAGTCCCAGAAGGACCCCGCAGCTGTGGACCGCATCATGAGGGACCTGGACGCCAATGGTGATGGGGAGGTGAACTTCGAGGAGTTTGTGTCGCTTGTGGTGGGGCTCTCCATCGCCTGTGAGCAGTGCTACCAGCTGCACCTGAAGAAGCAACAGCAGCATAAGTAGTGAGGGTGGGGGCCGGGGGCAGAGGGGCCGTGGTCACCTGTATGGAACGTGCACTGCCAATTAAACACACTGGGAAGCCCCAGCCTGGGAAACCTGTGTCCTCTGGTGATTCTGTGTGCGTGCTTGTATGTGTGATAATGCTCAGCTCAGTCCTTAAACATGCTGGCAGCCGTGAGGACACACTGATTCTAATATACACTCGAGGCAACAAAGGGTTTATTACCCTCAAACACGTGATCTGCAGTGTGTACATCTTTGTAAGCACCTTACACTGGTAGTGTCTGTTTGTATATTGCCGTATGTGTGCCTGTGCATGTTTTTGAGAATGTATGCGTTTGTTAGTGTGTTTTGTTTTGGGTCAATGGAAACAAAGTGGAAGGTACAACATACAGTAATGTAATACTAATCAATGTTTGTGATAACTTTGGCACGCTTCGGTGCTCACTTTGTCACATCCACGCCCACAACTCAATCGACAGCACCTACCCTTTAAAAGACACTCCAACGCCCAGACCGTTGCGGAATCTCGTCAGGGACAACCACCCTTTCTCGTGACTCTTCGTTCACAAGCATCGCTAGCTCTTTGTTCACGTCCTCCGGTTTTTGACCCTTCGCTTCATTTCCCGACCACGTCCACGGATCCTCGTTCCTGTCCTGTTCGCCGTTCGACCGACCCTTCGTTAAGTCCCCTGACCTCGCCCGTGGATCTTCGCTCTGACCCTGACCGCCGATCAACCGACCCTTCGCCTGTCCCTCACACCGAGAACTTGCCTCATCCCTTGTCTCTGGACGAACGACACTGCACTTGAGTCCAGCCGTCCCAGGCCCCTATGTTTCGCGTGACACACTTGCGTGCTGGAATTTAATTTTTTTACAACTGCTTGATTAAGAATTCATCAGATTTGATTTCCGTGTCAGATTGTCTGCTTTCTTTTCCACCATAAAATGGTGCAACAACTTTTTACCTGCACCTGACACAGTAGAAAGTACCACAGTGAGTGACTCCATGCCTTAGTCACCTTCATTTGTGTCCAAGTAGAAAGAGACGCTGAGAAATTCATACAATACAGTGTCAATACAGCAGCATCGAGAACGCAGGGCCTAGTTCTGGAGCAGTACCTGGATCTGAAGGTAGCAGGTTTGAATCCCCCCTCCTGTAGCAATACTTTTGATCACGGCATTTTCCCTGCTTTGCTCCAGGAAAATTTACCCAGCTGTCTAAATAGGTAAATCAGTGTAAGTCATCTGACATTGTAAGTTGCTTTGGGGGAAAATGTCAGATCATTGAATTAATGTATATATTAAATTATTTAATATTACCTACAGAAGGGAGCATATACTGTACAGTGCTGCTTGAAGGTATGTGAGCTTCTGGTGTCCCTTAGTTTTACCACAAAATGGTTATTTATTGAGAAGCAGTATATCTCACCAAACATATTAGGTGTGTAATGATCGATTGCATTAAAGGAGATCATGTGTGTAGTAGAAACACGTAAGAAGTGCAGGTGCAAAAGTAAGTGAACCCCAAGTTGCATTGGTTAAGACAAGTAGATAAGTACAATTAGGAATGTAAATCATAATCAGGTATTCTTTTTACACATTTATTTTAAGATTTAACGTTTTAATTTAATAAGTTTACTTTAGTATCTTACACAAGATTAATGACCATCCCTATAGAGTTCATGTACTTTCATGAAGAACTGTATAAAAAAGCGGGCTTAATGTGTTTACCTCAATTTTCAGAGTGTAAATTATTCTTTTTTATTCATGTTTGACACCTCTCAAGGCTAGGGGGGTAGAGTGGTGCAGTGGGTTTGACCAGGGCCTGCTCTCTGGTGGGTCTTGGGTTCAAGTCCTGCTTCGGGTGCCTTGTGATGGGCTGCTGTCCTGTCCTGGGTGTGTCCCGTCCCCTTCCAGCCTTGTGCCCTGTGTTGCCAGGTTAAGGTCCAGCTCCCTGCAACCACACTTGGGACAAGTGGTTTTAGGTGATGTGTATGTGTGTCCTCTGAGTGCTGTTCCTAACATTTCATGCTCCTGGAAGGAAATGTACCAGTCCCACTTTGTGTGTTCACTCATGGTGATGCTTTCTTGCCTTTTTAGCAAGGCTGTGTCCAAAACCTGCCATCCTCATCTGATGTCTTCTTTTGTCTTGCACTGATGTGAATGTAACAAATGGGGATTAAATACTTATGCTTGAATAAACATTAAATGATATGCATGAAACTCACATTGTATAGCAGCAAAAACTGGAATGCGCTATTAAAGGAAGGAGTCCATACAAACATACATACTTTCTGAACCGCTTGTCCCATACAAAGTCGCAGGGAACCGGAGCCCAACCCGGCAACTCAGGGCATAAGGCTAGAGGGGGAGGGGGCCAGTCCATCGCAAGGCACCCCAAGCAGGACTCGAACCCCAGACCCACCAGAGAGCAGGACCCAGTGCAATCCCCTGCACCACCGCACCCCCGTCAAAATCAAATATATTTACTGAAAAAAGCAGAAAACCAACCTCTTATTTACTGACTTTTTAATTAATTATAAAGTATTTGTCATTCAATGAAAGAACAAAGTGAGTACAAAGCAATAAAAACATTTACAATATAATCAGTACATTCAGCATTTTGAACCAGTAATTGAAACAGGAATAGTGGTTGAATTTAATAGTCCAATAAAAATGAATTAAAATTCAAATAATAGTCATTATTGGACATTGCGCTGCCCTTCTTTTTTCCATTTTAATGCTTGCAGATTTAGTTTATAGGCCTTTCTATTCTCTAGTCTTTGCTATTAAAATCAAGCTTCATTTATTACAAACCAAAATGATGTTCTTTTAGAGGGTCGACATGGCATTCGGTAGTTAAGCCAGTGGATTTGTTATTAAAAAAGTCATTGGTTTAAATTGTGAAAGGGGAGCTACTGTTGTATTTATACTACACTGGTTAATAAAATACCCAGCTGTGCAAATGGGTCAGAGTTGAAAAAAAAAATTAAGCTGTATGTTTGGCCTTGTGAAAAAGCATCCATAGAATAGCAAATAATAGGTTTTGCTACCTGGTCTATTCCACAGGTTCAGATACATTTCAATCACTGTTGTGAATCATAATATCACTACCCCCCCAACAGACTGTGAATAAGGTTTAATAGTTTGAGCCTGTCAGCAGGCCAAACCGGCCGTCGGGCTACTCATGTACTGCTCTCCAATACAACTTGCTCCGCTGCCCTCTGGATCTTACAAAGAAAAGTGCCATAGAATATGTGAAATTGCACCAAGGTTAATGAGGAATGTGCAGGGAGTCAGAGGAACAGACAGTCTTGAACACAAGGCAAGCATCTCCAGCACATCATGGATTTTTGGGCTCATGTTTAGGATGTCTGTGAATTGTCCAATCCTGACAACAATGGCATGCCATTTGTCACCATAGAAAATCCTCAGAAAGGTGTGTGAGGGATCAGTATTGCAGCATGTACAGCGTGGGAGATATACGCTTAAAATAAGTGTCCTCTGGAGTAGACAGAAATGAGTGGCCGGATCTCAGGAGACCACAATCTCCAGAGACAGAGACGCACTCAGGTAGAGTTACTGCAGTGTAATACGTGACCTCTCATGCAAATTCTTATTTAAACTAAAGGCCACGGCAATGTGGGGCTTTCAGCAGAACAGCAAAATGCAAACTGAATTATGTGCAAAGGGACCACGTCTCTAACATCACCACAGCAGCGAAGAAAGGACTCACTCTCTTTTCACTCAGGTCTGGTATTTGAATTAATCGCTGACAATTACAGCCTAACATACATATCACACACACATCATCTGAAACCGCTTGTCCCATACAAGGCCACTGGGAGCCAGAGCCTAACCCAGCAACACAGGGCGTAAGGCTGGAGGGGGAGGGGACACAACCAGGACGGCACCCCAAGCAGGACTCGAACCCCAGACCCACCAGAAAACAGGACCCAGTCCAACCCACTGCGCCACTGCACCCCCTCACATACATATCACCTCTGTGTTAAAAAGCTAATACAAGTATCCGCTGTTATACGGACCTAATTTCTTTCTGGAAACAGTCTGTATGCGAAGAATCTGTAAACCGAGAGGTCCTTTCTCATTATTTTAATTGGAAAAAAAAAGATGCATTCCTGGACTTTATGGACATGCCCATATATTTTCACAAACATCCTCCAAACCCTTAAAAACAGTCTCGAGAAACAGTAAGAAAAATATTAGAATGATATGATATTAAACACGATCATGAAAATGACAGGAAATTAAAGACGACTAATTTTGTGCAGAAATTGTATTTTTTACTAAACTACTGTACGGTACACATAAAAGTATGAAGGACACATACAGTATATTTATATTTACATTTATTAATTTAGGAGCTGCTTTTCTCCAAAGTGGCATCCATCTCATAGAACAGAGCAAAGAGTGAATTTTATCAGTAGAAGAGATTTAGATGCAGACACACACACACTTTCTGAACCGCGTGTTCCATACGGGGTCACGGGGAGCCGGAGCCCACCGGCAACACAGGGCGTAAAGATGCAGACACATGATTTTTGAATATAGTGAATTTATGACATTCCACCATATGAACTAGTATACACTGCAAAAGTAGCTCAGTATCAACTTTTCCATTATTAAACCAATTGTTCTTCAAAAATTATTTAGCATAATGAACACATACACATTTATGGATCCCTTATGATATCAGGGGAGAGGTGAGTGAGGAAGGGGATGAGTTTTGAGACCTGTCTTAAATGTAGAGAGGTTCGTGAACAAAGAAAAAACTTAAAAAGTAAAAAAAGGAAAGCATTTCTCAAAACTGAACTTGAAAACAATGCAAAAGTTAAGAAGAGGTTATCATACATTGTTGAAAGGTCTGTGCCTGATTAGCTCATGACTCCTAGGTCGTCGGGGAAAAGTCCTTAATGCCAGGAGTTGTAGGCCCATACCAAACATGAGTACAGTTTTCTAGGGATATTAAACTACTGGGAGTCTAAAGAAACTTCCAGTATTAAGCTACTTACACTTTACTCATTTCAACAGCTGAGCAATCTTTACCAGAGTAGTTTAGGGGAAGCTCCCTCCTCAAGAGCTCTACAGCAGAAATGGGATTCAAACCTGCAACCTTTAAGTGTAAAGCAGCAGCTCCAACCATCATGCAGTGTCTTTGCCAAATAGAGAAACATCCCAACTCTCCTAATTCATAAAATATTCCCCCTCTTTTTAAACACATGATTCCTTGCTGCTGGTAGATGAATATACTGAGGAAAATGTGTCACATTGTGCAATGTGCTGATTTTTTATATTCATTCATGTAGCACTTTCTGCCAAAGCAACTTACACGATTACCTATTTATAGAGTTGGGTCATTTTTACTGGATAAGTTCCTGGTTATACCTTGATTAAGGGTACTACAGCAGTAGGTCAGACTTGAACCTGTGACCTTTGTATATAAAAGGTTCAGTTCTGAAAACTTTACGATCTGCTGCCAAACAGCAGCCTCTTGTCTGATCCAGGCACAAGACTCATGATGTTCTTAATTCCAGATGCCCTTTGACCCCTTGGGCATCTGTGACTCACCAGCTCTCGCTGCACCCCGACAGCAGGAGGTGGGATTCAAACTAGTGTCCTTCAAGTGCAAGGGCACCATTCTAGCCACTACGCCACCTGCTGCCCTAAGAAATGGGCACCTTTAACCTCTACACCACCTCGTTAATGCTTATTCAGTGCTTTTATTAATATTTTCTGCACTGCACCTACTAACACATAACAGGAATATAATCACCATGGAAAGCATTTTATGGAGCAAATAATAGTGTGAATATACACCGTATGTACAGTATATACAACTCTCTTTTTTCTACATCATCTCATCATGGAGGAAGAAAGAGGAAGTGAAGATGAATCATTTTACACAGAATCTGGAGTAAATGTTCCCACATGGCGGTTTGCGGATGTATCTGCGTCCAACTGATTTACGGGTTTCTAGAAAACACGAGGGTTGCTATGGTAAAACGGGTGGGGTGTTGAGTAAACAGCACAGATAGCTTGAAGCTGGAAACAAAGATGAATGTTCTGCACATATAACTTGAGCATTTTTAAAATAGCTTTTCCTATCCGAGTCCCACATTCGATACTTTATGCTTTTTAAACAAGTGATTATGTTGCAAAGGATTTTTTTCATTGAAACTGTAATAAAACATAAAAAGCTAGAGTACACAGCATGAAGAGGGACTTTCAAGTAAGGTACTTTTTTACTTCCAAGTAAAAAAAGAACTCAGAGAGGAATGCAAAAGTGATCTGATGTCATTTAAAAGCCATCTGAAATTAGTAATATGAAATAAGTGCTGGAAACACCCAAAGAAGAACATATTAATATCACAGAAGCCTGAGTACAACTCAGAACTAGTACCAGTATTTTTAATCAGACATTGAAGGTACCTGTTAACACACACACACACCGTCTGAAACCACTTGCGGCAAACCGGAGCCTAATCCAGCAACACAGGGCGAGGGGAAACACCCAGGACAGGACGCCAGTCCATTGCAAGGCACCCCAAGCAGGACTCGAACCCCAGACCCACCAGAGAGCAGAATCTGGTCAAACCCACTGCACCACCATGCCCCTAATACCTGTTTAACTCAGAACATAATTCATGTCAAATTGAAACTCATCGGATGCTCAGGTTGGCCTCATTCAGGAACAGCCAGGAAATCACAGATAAACTGTGGTAAAACTGTGTTGTAGCTTGACTCTGCTGCACATGACTCCAACGCACCGATCTCAGGTAAGCCCATTTCGGGGGAGAGCCGTAAAAACCGCTCCTCAACAGTCCGACTGCACTCTGGATTACTGTGGTTGAAACAGTGGTGTCGAGCCATAAAGTGGTAAATAGGCTGGAGTCCGGAGCAGAAACGGAATTACCGTGTGTACGGTAAATTACTGTGTAGCTCAGCCCAGTATGAAGGCCCGTGTTGTGTCATTTCCTTCGATGTAAACTATAACTGGGAGCTCTGAGCACCAACCCAGTGTTTATTCCAGTGCACCTTGGTGTTCCCTGTACGAGCCCATCCTTTGGACCTCTTAAAAACCCAAGTGCTGCCAGTGGCCATGATCCATTAAAGCAGTTACATCAGCGGGAGTGGACCGAGAAGGAACGCCTTCTGGCCTTTTGGGGACCTGGCTTGCTTGCAGACGGTGGAATCTCATACATTTATGTGTACATTTATTAATTTGCCAGATGCTTTTCTTCAAGGTGACGTACATCTCAGGGTAGCCAAAAGATGGACAAAGAAATACTGAGACGCGACTCGTGAAGTACAGTCACTTAGTCCAATATCACCATTTTTACCAGCATGTGCTCCAGGATAGCTCTATGTAGAATTGTTTAAAGTATATTTTATATTTTAACAGGTAATGCAGTGAAAGATATAGGAATATACAGGAGATGAGGATGTGTTTAACACTCTTCTTGACTGTTGAAAGGGTTTAGCAGTTTTGAGTGGGAGAGGGAGCTCATTCCATCACAGTGGAACCAGAACCATGAATCTTCAGACTAAAACAGAACAGGAACAAACTGGGAACTTAGATGGACTGGAAATCCATATAAATATGTCTGAAATTACCAAAAAAAAGACAAAATGCCAAATTCCACGACAAAACGAGTCTTACAGTGTTCAGCCAAGGTGATCAAACCCATGAAGTCGTATAGACATATAGTTTGGGGCGGTGTCAGTGCTCATAAGTGATATCCTATCTCAGAAGATTGAATTACTTTACAGATGCTAAATTATGAGCTCAGAATATTCTTTATTGCCAGCCCACAATGTTGTTTCATTTGGGGAATAAGATCAGCAGGAATTTAAGAAGCTTCTGCACCGCATGTTGCCTTTCCCTTTCGACAGACACCTTCAAGGTAGTGGGGGGGGGGGGCAATTAATTGTTTGTGGTGCGAAAGCATCATGGATCCCTTCTACTAGCGAACGGAATAATTTTAATGACTTTAAAAATGAATAAATGGAAACCCTTTTAATACCGTTTTAAATGATGTTGCATAATGAGAAAGCTCTTATGTTTTATTTGTGCACATACTACAGCAGTACTGCTCACATCAAGGTTCTGCAGTAAAGTGGCCGTCCACCAACTGAAAGAAAAACCCTGCGGAGCTGGTCAGCGTTCCACGGTTGTACATTGAATAATGCCATATTAAAGTATTTAAGTATTGCTCATCAGTCGATCGATTTTAGTCTGACAGCAGCACTTCCACAGTCCCCCTTCCTCCCTGTTATGACCATTTTCCATTTGCTGACATCATGCTGGCAGGAGACAGTGGAAAAGCTGAGAGGGAACGGCAAAGGAGGCACACAAAATGGGAAAAAAGGGCAGCGTACCATGCCTGGGAGGAGGGAGTCACTCTATTGTACGAATAAGAGTATTTAGTGGGACTGTGACACACAGGGTCGGCACGCTGGGTGGAGGCAGGGCATGTAGAGGGGTAAGTGGAGGGCTCTATAATGGCAAACAGTCAAAGGATATTGTTTTAAATCTGGGAATCTGCCATCATGCATTATTGTGACAGTACCCATTGCTGCAAAAGGTTCAGGAAGTGTAGGTAGGAAACAGAAAAGGAGATTTACTTTAATTAGATGCTTTTCTCCAAAGTGACTTCCAATGAACTCTGTGTAGTGTTATGAGCCCACACACCTTATTCACCAAGGTGACTTACACTGCTAGATACACTACTTACAATGGGTCACTCATCCATACATCAGTGGAACACACACACACACTCTGTCACTCACACACTATGGGTGAACCTGAACAGCATGTCTTTGGAGTGTGGGAGGAAACCAGAGCACCCAGACACAGGGAGAACATACAGACAACATTCAAACTCCACACAGACTGAGCGGGGATCAAAGGCACATGCTCTTGCACCACCCAGGCACTGTGAGATAGCAGTGCTACTCGCTGTGCCACCATGCTGCCCAAGATGCTGATTAGGAAATAAACAGAATCCTTAGAGGTGCAAATTTACATTTTTCAGACACCAAGGCAAGGTACAGTGTTAAGATACCTAGAGTTATTTACCATTTACCCAGCTGGGTCATTTTATTGGAGTAATTTAGGGTGTCTTGCTCAGGGCTACTACAGCAGGACATGGGGTTCAAACCTGGAACTTTTGGCTCTAAACAGAGCACTTCTAACCAGTACAGACCCAGCTGCATCAGAACCTAAATTGCTTGTAAGTTGTTCTCGTCATGTAAACTGCATCAGCTGACTTCACATGGAGCTAGTGGAGCAGAACCACATGAATATTGCTTTGTGCATCCCCAGCTCAAATGATTCCAGGTCCAACACCAGCAGCTATATTGTCATGGCAACCTTAATACAACATAAAGATAATATAACACTGTATATGTACAATCTGGCTTTAGGCTTCAAGAACACATTTTCAATTTTTTTACATGTTGACCACAACGTTAAACTGAATCAACTGATTGGATGGATGGATGGATGGATGGATGGATGGATGGATGGATGGATGGATGGATGGATGGACGTACGGATGGATGGATGGATGGACAACCCATTATATCTCAGTAACAGATAAAGGCTGTGTGGATTGAGAAGTTTAAACTGATCCCACGACATTTTATAATTTGGTCATCGCTCACCTATGGCCTTCAGATGAATGTTCATATGTGACCATCAGAAGTGATAGGATGACAAATCAAGGGACATGGGGTGACCTTTCATAGCCTTCAACTGGATGATTGCTCCAAAATCACTGCGGACTTACCAGACAGTCGTGGTTTGGGATGACCTGACGAAAGGATGTAAAAGTGGAAAAGGAAAAGAGAAACACCAGGAGCTCACTTTACCTAGAGTCCACTTTATCTGCATTCCTGGTGTGGTGAAACCAAAAGTGGAACTTTGATGCTCAAGGGGAATTTCTGAAATGAGCTCATAATTTTTTAACTGGAACATCAATAACTGATAAGTAGGCTTTTTTTTCTTTTTTACCAAGCAATATCAAGATTCAGGCCTCTGAAAGGGGGCAAAAATTTTGTTTCTGATGGTCAGGATGTCTGTTTTGTGGTATTTTGGGCAAGTGGTTAAAATCTTGACCCTGCCATGAACTCTCCCTGTAGAAGTGCACATGTAAGTGACTTTCTTTATTCTTTTTTAGGCCTATAAGAGGCTTCATGAAACATTAAGAGTCTAATTTAAAAGTATTGGATATAGGCCAACAAAAAACTGGGTTTTTTTCCCTGGGCAAAGAAGGTAGCGTGGTGGTTAAGGAGGAGCCTTTCTATCATACCCATGAGAACAGTATTTGACCTGAATTGTTTCAGTAAAAATATCCTGCTTTGGAGATGGTGAAAATGGTAAATCTGGATAAATCAGTATTCAGCCACTGAATAATAATTCTGAATGTTCTCATGTTGTGTTACACTGTTACTTAATCATTTACACTTATACATTCATTATAGCAGATACTTTTTTACATTTATTTTGCATTTATTCATTTAGCAGATGCTTTTCACCAACAAGAAATAAAATTTGTTCACTAAATTAGGAGAAAGAGAGACATAGTTGCAGACGTGTGATTCTTAGGTATGTTCATCGCAAGAGTAGGTGCATAAAACTCAGAAAAGACAATTTTCCTTTTTTTTTTCCTTTTTCCAAAGGGATGTACAACTTGGATTGAACAAAAGTACATTTCAGCAACAGAGGGAGAGATGTAGATGCAGCCACTCTCAAAGTAGATGCATTTTTTTATCACCCCCCCCCCCCCCCCCAGGTAGCTGTACATAGATTTAATATGGAGTATGTCTGTTAAATAGGTAAAGTAGTATAAATTCATGTAACAGTTTGAATATCAGGACAAAAGTGTGTTTGAAACAGATGTGCTTTGAGATCTTGCTTGAATTTCGAGCGGGATTCAGCAGTTCTGAGGACAGAGGGAATGCATTCCACCACACTGGGCCAAAACTGAAAACTTTCAGTCTTCTGGTTTTGAACCTCTTGAGAAGGGATCATCAAGTGGCTAGAGGTGGATTGTAGCAGTCTGGTTGGGGTGTATTGTTACTTTAGTTGTGATATCTGATTATTATTATTATTATTATTATTATTATTATTATACCAGAGTGTTTGGGTGCTCCTTACCTCCGTTGTGCTGGGCCACACATACCACATAGTGATTTGTTGAGAGTGTCAGTGTGATAAGAGATGGAAAGTAATTCTCCCATGTTGCCTTCAGCAGTAGTTCTTGGGTGCACATATCATTCATATCAGCCAGACTTTTTTTAGGATGATTTTCATGTCTTTCTCCATTGTTCTGAAATATGGACATATCGCAGGAGCAGCTTGTCCTTCCTTCTGACTTGTCCTCATCTTGGGTGAGTGGAAGCATATTTTGAAAAATGCAATAATGACAAAACCAATAAAACTGATGTTCATGACTGTTACCCTGCTTGTGTCTCTCTTTGCTTTGCAGTGACTTCCTGCCCAGAAGATGTCCAGCGCCACCTACAGACACTCACCCAGTAATGCTGCCCCCATTATAAAACCATCAAGCAGTTCCTTTGAACTTGAACTCAATTTTAAAGCCATTAGACATAAAATACATACTGAAATGAAAAAATAAAGCACAGAAACAAAAAGGAGGGCCATAAAAAAGTCTCAAAAAGATTTAGCATTGTGGAAGGAAGAGAGTTGGAAAAAAAACAGAGGGGGCAGAGAGCAAGCGGAAATATTTACTCACTTTGTATGAATCAAAAAACATGAGTCACTTGACCACATTGACACAGGGAGTGGCAGCATGGGGGGTTATTCTTACACACTACTGCCAACAGAGCTACTGAAATAGAAAGCACTTTTGGCACTTTTGTCTACATTTACATACATTGACATTTACATGTATTTATTTAGCAGACGCTTTTCTCCAATTCAACGTACATCTCATAGAAAATATGTGTTCATTACATTAGGAGAAAGAGACACTTCGATGCAGATGTGTGATTAAGTGCAGTTAGTTTTTCTTTCCACCGTATGAACCAATGCTCATCACACGAGTAGTTGCATAAAGCTTTTTCAGATTATCAACGATTCCTAGTTACCTTCCTAGTACACACACACACACACATTTTCTGACCCGCTTGTCCCATACGGGGTCGCGGGGAACCGGAGCCTAACCCGGCAACACAGGGCGTAAGGCCGGAGGGGGAGGGGACACACCCAGGACGGGATGCCAGTCCGCCGCAAGGCACCCCAAGCGGGACTCGAACCCCAGACCCACCGGAGAGCAGGACTGTGGTCCAACCCACTGCACCCCCTTCCTAGTATTTTTTAAAATATATATGAAGATCTGGTCCAACAGAGTTGGTCTACTGTCAGTTGTATGTCACTTTGAAAGGAAATTGAACAAATGTAAATATACACACACACACACACACACACATTTTCAGAACCGCTTGTCCCATACGGGGTCACGGGGAACCGGAGCCAACCCGGTAACACAGGGCGTAAGGCCGGAGGGGGAGGGGACACACCCAGGACGGGACGCCAGGCCGTCGCAAGGCACCCCAAGCGGGACTCGAACCCCAGACCCACCGGAGAGCAGGACTGTGGTCCAACCCACTGCGCCACCGCACCCCCTCTGTAAATATACAGGAACAATCAAATTCTCTCATCTATTCGGTAAGAAGTGAAGAATATTTAACATAAGGAGCGTCAGTTTCTGAAACAAACTGCAGAGGGCACTAACAGCCACTTTCAGAATCAGAATGAGTGATGGCCTGAGGGAAAAAACTGTTCTTGTGTCTGGTCGTTCTGGTGGACAATGGTCTGTAACTCCTGGCAGAGGGGAGAAGTGTAAAGAGTTTGTGCTCTGGGTGTGCGGGACCAGTGACGATTTTGCCTTCCCGCTTCCTCATGCTGGACTTGTACAAGACCTGAAGGGTAGGCAGGGGTGCACCAGTGATCCTCTCTGCCGTCTTGACCGTCCTTTGTAATCTGTTTCTGTCCGATTTGATCGCCGAGCCAAACCAGACAGTTGTAGCAGTGCACAGGATAGACTCAATGGCAGCTGAGTAGAGCTGGATCAGCAGTTCCTGTGGCAAGTTGAACTTCTTCAGTTGGAAAAGCAAGTACATCTGCTGTTGGGCCTTTTTCACGATGGAGTCAATACAGGTGTCCCACTTCAGCTCCTGGGAGTTTGTAGGACCCAGGAACCTGAAGGACTCCACGGCTGACACGGTGCTGTTGAGAATGATGAGGGGGGGGGAATTGCTGGGGAGTTCCTCCTGAAGTCCACAATCATCTCCACTATCTTGAGCGTTTTCAGTTCCAGGCTGTTTTGACTGCACCAGCCAACCATCTGTTCAACCTCCATCTTCTATGCAGACTTGATACTGTCCTGGATGAGGCCGATAACTGCAGTGTTATCTGCAAACTTCAGGAGCTTCACAGATGGGTCCTTGGGTGTGCAGTCATTTGTGTACAGAGAGAAGAGTTGTGGAGAGAGCACACATCCTTGAGGAGCACTAGTGCTGACTGTGCGGGTGCTGGAAACGATTTTCTCCAGCCGCACCAGTTGCTATTTGCCTGTCAGGAAGTTGGTGATCCACTGACAAATGGTGGTGGGGATAGAAAACTGCGTCAGTTTGGTCTGAAGGAGGTCTGGAATGATGGTGTTGAACGCTGAACTAAAGTCCATGAGTAGGATGCTCGCATAAGTTACTGATTTGTCAAGGTGTTGCAGGATGAAATACAGTCCCGATCGTGGCCTTGTCATGGTGGAAGGGTTCCATGATCTAGGGATCTCCAGAGCTATATCCCAGGAGCAGTATGTTCCTGGCAGGGTCTCCCAAAGCGACCAAGTCTGGAGTAAAGATCCAAGCTAACACAATCCAAAAAATCCCCATGAAAAGCAGAAACATTATAACGCCGACCCTGCCCGGAAGAGGGTAACCGGGACCTACCCCTGGAGCCAGACGTGGGGGTAGTGTTCCTAGGCAAGAGCCTGGTGGCCGGGCAGCCCACGTAACCCAGGCAGGCTCAGCCCGAAATGGCAACGTCGGGGGGTGGTCATGTGGGCCCACCACTAGCAAGGTTCAACATGGGGGTCGGGTGCAATGCCTTTCAGGCAGCAGGAGGGGGTAGGGTGATGCGTGGTGTTACAGACTCTCGTGGCAAAAACTGGCTCTAGGCATGTGGAATGCAACCTCACTGGGGGGGGGACGGAGCCGGAACTGGTGCAGGTGGTTGAGAAATACCAACTAGATATAGTTGGGCTAACCTCCACTCACAGTGTTGGCTCTGGAACAAAACTCCTTGATAAGGGATGATCTCTCTCCTACTCAGGAGTTGCACAGGGTGAGAGGCGCCGGGCGGGTGTGGGATACTCAGAAGTCCCCGACTGGCTGCCACACAGTTGGAGTTAATCCCAGTGGACGAGAGGGTCGCCTCAATGTGGCTTAAGGTCACAGAGAGGAAAACTTTGACTGTTGTGTGTGTGCTTCTACACCGAACAGTAATTTAGAGTATTCAACCTTCTCGGAGAGAGTGGGTGGGGTTCTGAACAAGGCCCCACCTACAGACTCCACAGTCCTGCTGGGGGACTTCAATGCTCATGTTGGCAATGACTGGGAAATCTGGCAGGGGGTGATTGGGAAGAATGACTTCCCCGATGTAAACCCGAATGGGGAAATGTTATTGGATTTCTGTGCTAGCCATGGTTTATCCATAACAAACACTATGTTCAAACACAAGGATGTTCATAAGTGTACTTGGTATCAGAGCTCCAAGGGTCAAAGGTCAGTGATTGACTTTGTAGTTGTTTCATCTGACTTGAGGCCACTTGTTCTCTATACTCAAGTGAAGAGAGGTGCTGAGCTGCCAACCAATCACCATCTGATGGTGAGCTGGATCAGATGGCGGGGAAAACTCTCAGACGGACCCGGTAGACCCAAGCGCATAATGAGGGTGTGCTGGGAACAACTGTCAGAAGACCCTGTCCAGAATAATTTTAACTCCCACCTCCGTGAGAACTTCTCCCATGTCCAAAACTTCATTGTGGAAGCAGCCAGGCACATCTGTGGGCAAAAGCTTGCTGGTGCCAGTCACAGCGGCAACCCAAGAACCCACTGGTGGACACCAGTGGTGAGGGAAGCCATCAAGTTGAAGAAGGAGGCCTTTAGGACCTGGTTGGCTTTGGGGGCTTCTGGCTCAGCAGATAGGTACCGGCAGTGGAAGTGGCTTGGGATCCCCCAGGCTGAGCTGGAGGAAGTTGTGAGGGACAGGGACTTCTGGGCTCTCTGATCTCCCTATTGCCACGGCGACCCTTGTAGGACAAGTAGGCAAGAAAATGGATGGATGGATGGATGGATGGATGGATGGATGGATAACACTGACAGCGTTCATGTCCCTGTCCCTGGTCCCTGAGGTCCACTGAGAAATTGCAGACACACCCAAACACAATACAAAGACACGCAATCATCATTCTTCAAAGGTCTGGCTATGCACCACAATCGAAGAGGTCCACAATCCAAAAAGGCATCCAGAAGTTCCAGAGTTGGTCTGAATTATTATTTAGACATTAATTATTCAGAAGGAAAAAGGTCAAATCCTTCATTCATCCACTGGCTGTATGTACAGAAGGAATCTCAGGTGTAGATAACAACAGTGTCCTTGCTGTCATACCCTTGAGCAAGGTACTTACCCTTTATTGCTCCAGTAAAAATTACCCAGCTGTGTAAATGGGTAAATCATTGTAAGTAGTTTGTTCATTGTAAGAAACACTGTGCATTGCTTTGATGTAAAGCATGAGCTAAAGAAGGAAATGTAAAGGTGCATTATTGTACTAACCATTGGGGAGCGTAATCATTGGTGACCCCCCCACAGTTCTGCGTGTTTTGGACTTTTGGCCAGCATTTCTGTGCATTGTGTTATGTTTTGCTGCCAAGTCATGGTGATGTGCAATAAATTGTATTAGTTCCATCTCCAGAGCCCCTCAGTAGTAATACTGATCATGCGATCGAGGTGGTATGTTACAATGTTTATCTCCACTGCTCAGTCACTCACGGCAAACTTCTTCGCCGTTCTTCAAGTTTAGCTGTATCAGATGTCAAGCTGCAACATAAATACAGTACTGTGGTGTCATGGGGACATTATTATTATTATTATTATTATTATTATTACGGGGAGCGCGGTGGTGCAGTGGGTTGGAACAGGTCCTGCTCTCTGGTGGGTCTGGGGTTCGAGTCCCGCTTGGGGTGCCTTGTGGTGGACTGGCGTCCCGTCCTGGGTGTGGCCCCTCCCCCTCCAGCCTTATGCCCTGTGTTGCCAGGTTAGGCTCTGGCTCCCCGTGACCCCAAATGGGACAAGCGGTTCAAAAAATGTGTGTGTGTGTGTGTGTATTATTATTATTGTTCTTGTTGGGAATCAAGAATTTAGCCTAACAAATGAACAGTCATATAGTACGTTAGGTATGGCATTATTAACTTACAATGGCTATGAAAAGCACTTAATGAGTGGATATAGCTCTACATTAGTACAGAGTACTATAGGAATACTCTGCTGTTCATTGTTTTTGTTGTTATACATATATGATGCACAGACTGACCCCAGGAGGTCCCATGAATGCTGTTTGGCCTGCGTTATGAAACGAGTTTGACACCCCTGCTCTAGCTGCTGTGGGATGTTGAGCGAGGAACTATATCGCCAGGAGAGAGTGTAGAATTGTGAAGGGCAGCTGGGTGTCACTGCAGGTTGAACGAAGGGATGGATTCCGGTACCGCTGCTTAACAATTGGCTTCTAGGTTAAATTACCCCAGTACCAAGAGCACAAAGGCTGGTAACATGGTGCCAATATGTGTAATATTTGTCTTCTCTGCTCCCCTAAAGTTGAGAACATTATTTTTCCCAACTGTTGTATGCACCTCTGTCCTATGAGGCTGAGTACCATTGTATCTTGTTGCTATGGACACAGTCGTGCGCACGTTGTTGCCCCCGCTGCTCTCATGTTCTCTGTTGTGTATTACGTACAATATCGTCACCTGCAGCTGGATTTATTCCCGTCTTCCATATCTGATGTCTGTCTGACTCTGGTGGAACAATCAGAGCAGAGAAACAAACATCCACACACCGATTACTGTAATAGGATTGGCTCTGGGAGTAATGATCTCTATCTCAGCAAACAATTTTGCATAGTCTCACTGCTTTTTCCTCCTAGCACAACCTTTCAGTCAGGAAAAACGTCATTCTGTCAGCTTAATTTAGTCGACTTTGTGTTTCGAGGTGCAGGAGAGTTATTAATGACTCTCTAAGCAGATCTAACTCAGTCAGCTGTAACTGTCAGGGCTACCTACCGCGGTAATTAAACAGCGATCACAGCATGTCTGCAATATTGTTCACATCTCAAGGGTTTTGTGGGGAATGGATGGAAAGTGGCAGAGTCATGAGAGAGTGAAGCCATCTGTGTCTCTACCTGAGAACATTACTTTTAAGCAAAATGATGAAGTGCAGTAAACATCCATATTCCTTTTTTTTTTTCCAAGAAGAATGGTAAACCTTGAATAAAGATGTTCGTCTTGAGCTCACTACACTGGACAAACCTAATGTCACTTAGAGCACTGCAACCTTGTATCTGTCAATGCAGACTGACTGTATTTCAACAGCTTTATTTATGAACGGAGTCCTTGAAATAGGGTGATCTTAGTGGCAACATCAAGTGGTATTTAAAAGAGAATGAACAGCCCCACACTACAGAAGTTATGTTTAGACATAGACTGAAATACACACATCGGCCGGAGCCACTTGTCCCAAGTGGCGTCGCAGTGAGCCTGAGCCTAACCCGGCAGCACAGGGCGTGAGGCTGGAGAGGGAGAGGATGCACCCAGGACAGGATACCAGTCCATCACAAAGCACCCCAATAAGGATTTGAACCCCAGACCCACTAGAGAGCAGGACCCAGCTAAACCCGCTGCACCACCGTGCCCCCCTCAACTGAAACATTAATAATTTATTTTGTATATACAGTTTGTGCTTTTCTTGATATTAATATTAGTGATTTTATGGGTTTTTCAGCCATGGGTATCAATGAACTTGACAGCATTACATTTCAGATCCAACTAGCACCAGTTTAGTTAAAATTGGATTTGATCAGGGTGCATTACAAGCGGGTGTATTACAAGGGGCTGTGGTGGTGCAGTGGGTTTGACCAGGTGCTGCTCTCCGGTCGGTAGAGGGTTCAAGCCCTGCTTGGGGTGCCTTGTGATGGGCTGGCATCCTGTTTGGGGTGCTTCCCCTCCTTCTCTAGCCTTACACCCTGTGACCCTGCATGAGACAAATGGTTTCAGACAGTGTGTGTGAGAGTGCCTTATGAGAGCAGTGCTCAGAGAGCAGGCATAGGCCAAGCCTGCTGCACCACCATGTCTCTATAATAAAGATATTTTAATCGTATAGTCTTGACCATAGTTTTCCGAAAATGGTAGATACAATCAGACCGAAAAACTACATGATATGCCTTTTTTCAATATTTCCTAACCAACAGTGTAATGAATTCAGGACCTGTTCTGTGCTGTTTTTCAGGTTCAGGCTCTGATTACCTATCCCTAGCATGGTACCCTTCATTTTACAGTAATGCAGGAAATGCTACACCTGTTCTGCATAAATGTTCTACCTTTCACATCCACACCATCTGTTCCTGAATTTATATGGGTGTTTTCTGGTTCATATTAATATTCGCAGGTGTTAAATTTCCTGCACATACGAGTACTGTCTCTATCTATAGCAATGAGTATCACTCTGTGTCTGAACATATAAATGGAGATCTTTTCTGAAACAGCCGAAGTAGGGGTTTGTACCTGGGTCCTTTGAGTAGAATGAAGTGGCACTAACCATTAAGTTGCCTGCTGGGTTACTGTGCTACCAAATGGTTTTTATTCCAAATGTTCATGTACCCAATTTGTACTGTATTTCAACACCACTGTATTTGTACCATACTGTATGTTCCTGTATTTGTTTTTCAAAATTAATTTGTAAGTGCTACATTTAAAAGTTTGCCTCCCGCACATATTCTGTACATTGGTCAAACGGCTAGAACAACTTCAGCAGATTAATTTGTACAGATTGTAAGAGGTCTTGTTTATTTATTGCTTGCAGCCCTTATTTCCTCAGTGCTTAGGTTGGTGGATGTCACATAGAAAGTGCTGAGCCATGGGAACAGCTGATCAAAGTGAAATATGTTTAGAGATGGATTGATTTTAATTTCCCACCCAGAAGAATGTGTTGTGTTGAAAGAACGGCCTTAGGACTCAGCTATTTATTGCTACTCAAACGTCAACCCACACTCCTCTTTCCTACTCGCTTTCCCTTGACCTTCTCTTCCCCTGACTCACAGTCATCTGTACTCACACAATGGCGACAGCGTGTACCTCGCCACTTCAGTGATGTCAGGTTAATGCGTGCAGAACTGTAAAACACTCCTGTAAAGACAAAGTACTTTTTGAAGATTGTGTCAGACCGAACGGTATCGCTAGCGTACATGATAACTGCCAGCATTCTGAGAAAACACACTTATTCCATTAATCACACAATTGTATAACACAGTGACTCCGTGAAAGATAGAATTTTATGATGGATCAACAGTGTAGCTACATAACACATCGATCCCATAACGGATGTATTTTGTTTACTTGACTAATATCACATTTATCAGTGAGAGCTGAGCTCAGCAATCTCACACTAGAGCGTGTGCTTCGTCATGAAGGACTGAGACTAATGCCGTCATTGACCGGTGCTCAATTTTCCCTCCTCTTTCTGTTGTAATGAGTGCACGTTCTCCCGATCCTCCACTAACAGTCTCCTTCACGAGCACCTCATCAGTTATGGCTTTCTCAAAGCGGAACGTCAGCATTTCTGCCATCCTGGCCCAGCGCTGTCATCATTCGCACCCTAGCCTAACTGCAGGGAAATGAGGAAGATGCCCATTTTTCTTCAAAACAAGAGCATTTTATTTTGAGATGCAAATGCAGCAAGGCTGGGAGGTTTCATGAAAACAAATACACAAGTAATGGATTGCATCACAGAAAGACTCAGTGTAGAGTAGAGTGCCAGGAGTTTGTCCTCTTAAAAGGTTATAAACAACCCAACACCCGATTCTTCCCTGACAATAAGCAGTTTATGATATTTGACAGAACCTCAGGACAGGAAGTTAAACTCGTTGGAGAGCCCTATGTAGTGAGAGGAGTGCATTAGAGACAATGACTTGAAGTGCAGAGAACAAGCTGTCTCCGAGCAGTCAAGACGTTGGACTGATCAGCCATTCAAGAATCGTCTTGGGGTTGAGTGAAGGATCCAAAGACAAAGGGAAGTCTGCCCTTAGTCCAGATTTTTGGGATAGAACCAAATCACCGTGAGCATCCTTAACACATGGACAGCCTGTATCAAACGTACATTGTCTTTCTTTTGACATCCTGCCCTTTCATGCTCTTTTGGCAAAATAGTTTTTCAGCTACTCCTACCCCTTGCATGGTTTTTTTCTTGACATATTTCAGGACACACACTCCAATCATCTGTCTCTGAATATTGCAGACACACTTGCGATCAGCCACAAAGCACAAGGAGCTTCCTGCGAAGCACCTGCTCTTGAAGACGTGGTCACTTCAGATGAAGTCCTTGGACACAGCCTCGACAAAGTTTGGTGCAGACATGAGGATGGAGATGGTGCAGATGATGTTGAAAACACTGAAAGCCACCAGGCAAAGGCGGTCAATGACAGCGGCGGCGAACTTCCACTGCTCAATCACACTGTCATTTTCATCCTGCTCACGGAAGTGGTCGGCCACAAAGCGCAGCTCCTCCAGAATGGCTTGAAGTAAGGAGTCCACCCCAACAGCTTGTGGAGCCCCCACTCCGGTGGCCACACTTGACAACGCCCCCATAGGGAGGCCTATGCCACTGGACAAAGTGCTGGCACAGCCTATGCTGTCTACATTTTGGGGTCGCAGGGGAACGTGTGGCGGGGGGCTACCAGCTATTCCTCCTGGAAGCCCCCTCTGAGCCAAGCCGCTGTTCCTCTGGGCTGGGTCTGGGCAAAGAGTTGGGTCATCCAGGTTCTGGAAGCCAATGTAGAGCAGATTGCCATTGTTGGCACTAGCCTGAGCGTGCAGGTGGGGATGGCCAGCATGAGGCAGGTTCTGTGGGTGCATTGGATGCAAAGATGGATCTTGGTGATTGGGGAGGCTGCCACTCTGGGAGCCCGAAGAGCACCGGCGGAGGTGGGGGGTGCACGGAGGGCGCTCGGGGTCCTCGCTTTCTCCTGGACGCTTCATCCTAAGAAACCAAGCGACCCACTGCAGCAAGACCAACTGAACCTGATGGGTACGTAGATAAAGGGAGAGAGTGAGCACATCTAGGGTAAACGTAACTAAACAAATCATGATCCACTCTCAAACCTCATTAGCAAACAAGACAGATTATCCAAGTAAACATACAGAAAGTATGCCATTGTCAGAGCATGACAACTGGACACATTCTCAAAAACAAAAATCAACCAATGAAATATAAGTACAAGCATCCTTCAATTCTCAAAATCTGTTTACCCAAAATTTTTGCATAATTCTCGACATTAGATACCCAATTTTTGACTTACAGAACATAATATGTATTCGAAGGGTGTCCAAAAAACATTGAAAGTCATATGTTAATGCGGAAGTGCGGTAATGTACTGTAGTTGCCATGTCTGCATCCAGATCTCTCTTGTATGTTGGTGTGTTACAAATGAGACAGAGATGCTTTAAGAGAATGGGGCACTATGGTAAGAGTATGAAATTCCACAGAAGTGTCTGTCAGCCAGAAAAAGATCAGCTGATAGTTTTTCAGGCATGCATGCACATTTTGCCAGCACTGCACAGTTTTAGAAAGTTGTTCACAATAAACAGAACATGGTAAGTGGATCCCTGTTTGGTTTATTGTTCATCATGTGTAGAACTGATTAATTTAAAAGAACAGTGAGAATTAACTCAGAACAGTAAGTATGTAAATGTAAATTTCATATAAAGTTCTGAAATTGTGGATTGATAGTTATGTAGGTGTTTTACAGTGTTGTCGTGAAGCTTCGGAAAATTTGTTTGGGATTTTTGGGTGGACTGAGAATGCATTATTATTATGTTCCATTTAAAAAAATGAGAAATAGGATTTTGGTATATGAAATTTCAGTATATTGTTGGGAATGGATTAATTTTGTAAATGCCCGTATAACATAAAGACTGGACAGACAGGTATCTTCAGAAAAGTAGTGTAGTGGATAAGCATAGACATGGGTAAAGGAATGAAGAAAAATGCAAATAAAAGGACAAGAGTGAATGGACAAGAGAGGTAAGACAGACTCTACCCATTTGGGCATGTTTCCTCCGTTTGGCTCGTGATGGTGATACTGGAGAACCACCACTGTGGCAATAACTGACATGCCCACAATGATCATAATACTGGCAAAGTACTGCCCTGGAAAGGAGAGACACAATGACAATAAGAATCATTACCTGAATCTTACATCTGAAACACTTTATGAGGCTACGTGTCTACTCAATAAATCAAGGATGTGTGCTTTGCCTAACAAGCAGCAAGCAGCCATGCTTTACTGAGACCAGAACTTCCAAACATTTTGTCACTGCTCCTTAAATACCCACTCATTGATTCTCATCCATAGGTGACATACCTATCAAAGGTATCGAGTCTGATGTGGCTGGCATGATCTCTGCCACCAGCAGCATAAAGACAGTGAGAGAGAGCAGCACGGTGATGCCTGTGTTTTGGATAGAAAGGACAACATAGGAGACATGAGTTCTCTGCAAAAGGATTAAGGTAGATAGGAGAGTAGCATGATCAAGTTCACTCAGATGTACTGACTCAAACCTTTCCCATAAGTCCTTCCCCACCCATTCCTTTTCCCCTAAACATTCAGTATCCATCTGAATCACCTCCTTTGTCACTGTTAGAAGATGTTTCTTGGCACAAGAAGGTAATTTCAGTGAAGAGCTGCCAAGCCAGCAGTGCAATCAGGAACAAGAGATGGAGAACACACACTGTTGGCAAGGTGAGGGATGAGTGTGCAGTGTTCATCTCCAGATGCTCTGCTTCACTTGCCTCTCTCTTCTGTAACATCTTCCCTAATACCTTTCTTCCTGTGTTACCCTCTTCTTTCTTCCCTCTCAATTCAGTTCACCGAAATTGTCATTATTCAAGTGTAACAAAATTCAATCTCCTCTGGCACAGCTCCCTCCCTCCATTACCCTTTTCCATGATCTCTCTAGACACTCATCTCCATATCTCCATGGTTTCTCTCATTCACTCCCTTTGCTATTCCCTGCTCTACTCCTTCTCTCAAATTCTTTGTCCTTTTCCATTCAACAGTACATTCTCGTTGTCTTCTCTCACCCAAGGAGATTTTTTCCCCTGAGTCGGCAGGCAGCAGGAAAATGAGCAGCGTCATGGAGGAGAGCAATACGCAGGGGATCAGCAGGTTGAGAGCATAGTAGAGCGTGCGCCGGCGGATGGTTACGACAAAAGTCACATCTGGGTACGGCTCTTTGCAGCAGTCATAAAAAATCTCATTCCTGGAGCCCGGAACACCTGGAACAGCGAGAAAGGGATGGGCTGAAACTCACGACAGGGAAGAATGATCTTCTTAAATCATACACACCAGCTGATAATAATGGATGGATCTGCTATCGAGTTGAATCCAAAGCACAGTGACCACTTGTGTCCAAGGCAAGGCAGAGAACAGAAGTGGTTTGTCAGTATCCTTTTCACAGGGAGAACATGAAAACTCCACACCCTGAGCTGTATTCAGATCCCACCGTCACCAAGCATCTCAGGAACTGAATTGCACGCTGTGGAACCATATCTCTTACACATTGGCTAGCAAGGCTTTACTATCGTTTTCAAAAAAAGAAGAAAGGGAGTATTTGTAGAGTTCCTTCCTCCTTCCAAAATCAATTGCTTAGTTTATTTCTCAGAAACTTTTCATTATTAGTGTGAAAATTTGAAATAATCCTCAAGGGACCAGAGGGTCACTGAAAGTAGAATACTCACCAACCAGATCCCACTCGCCATTGGGCATGTACCCTGAGATGTCAGCTTCTTTCATCTGCAGATCCAGCAGCCACCCATCATAGGTCCAGGAGCCAAACTTCATCTCACACTTCTGAATGTCAAAAGGGAACCAGCGCACATCTACGTTGCACGTGCTCATGAAGATGCCTAGTTTACCAGAGAGACCGCAGTGTTGTACTGAGGACAGGCTGTTGGACTGTACTACTAGTGCACTGGAGAGAGAAGAGTTTGTCATTTTGGGGTCTCTGCAAATTGGAAGACAGTTGTTGACTCCAGTTCTGGCACATCAATTAGTATTCTGTTCAAGTAAAAGTCCATTCACTCACTAGCTGTAACCCCCTATCCTCAGGCAGTGTGGCAACAGTCCTAAGCCTATCCTGGAAGCATAGGGTGCTCAGCTAGACAGGATACACTTCAAACAGGAGAGCAACTCATTGCAGGGTAGCTACTCATGTTAGTCACATATCAACACACTACGAGCAATTCGGAGCCACCAGTCTAGCGAAATGCATGGCTTCAGACTGTTTGAGGAAACCAGAGCACCCAGAGGAAACCAGCACAAGAAGAACATGCAAATTTTGCATAAACTTTGACTAAATGGAGATTGAACCCACAGTGAATCACACAACATGGGCACTGTGAGGTACTGGCACTGCCCACTAAGCCATTATGCCACCTGGCTGTACAATCGTACTTAATACCCAGTTTAGGTGTTTTCTGGATGTTTACAATTAAAACAGTCCATAAACACAGAAAAATTTGGCGTAGTGGTTCTACTTTCCTGTTGAATGTTATGGGCTGCCTTGCCAGCTGGCAGGTCCTCCTTTGAGATATTTTGTCCCAGCCTCGAGCCCCTGGTCTTGGTGCCAGAAATAGAGGCCCTCACTGAGTGCTCTTGAGCAGGTGCTGAGGATGTGCTCCAGTGATGCTCTCTTTGAACATGATCAGCACAATGGAAAAACATTTTCTACCAGTTGTACAGATCAGATGGACTTGGCAGTGCATCATAAACTGCATGAATCAAGAACTTGATACACTGAGGCTCTGCTCTCCTCTCTGGAGTTCTGCCAACAAGACCTTATGCTCCAGTGCCTTTTCCTACCTGGCCCATGCTCTCTGCTACCACAACCCCACCACCCTATTCACATGTTCTGCTTGTACTGTTGTGCACATCTCCTCCGGAATCTGCTGTGCTCGTCCTTCCTCTGAACCTCGTCATATTGCCATGATGGAACATTGCCCAGGCCAGCCCTTCCAGATGTCACTGCAGACCACAGTCACACTGAGCTAGAGATGGGACTCACCGCAGTCGGTGCACTCTACTTCCTCCCTGTGTTTACCTCAATACCTGCTCCAGAGACTCTAGAATAACTTAAGTCCTTGTATTGCAGCCCTTTCCTTGCCCACATCCCCCTAACTCCTCCTGAAGGGTAACTTATTCTTCTTAATCTGCCTCTACAAGGTGATGCAGCTCAAGCAATACAGTACAATTTGGGGTTCTTCAAGGCTACTTTAAAATCTTTGTTCTGGCTCAGTTGTGTGATATCCTAGAGGGGCCTCATGTTGGAATAAATTAATGTAAATAATGCAGTGTAAATAAAAGAGCCATTTTTTGTAATTAAAAATATTAACGATTTTTACCAATATCAATGCCATGGTAAAATGTATTTGTGCCTGCTGTTAATTTTGAGACCCTGGTTCACATTTGTTTCGGGGAAAAAAAAGCACTTCTGCTCTGAGAGTCACAAATGAACTATAACTTGTTAGAGGAGCACTTTTTTATTTTTCTGATTTTGCACAATGGTGCCTCTTATTAAAAGACCTGAAGTAATTGGATATTTGAAAATCTAACATCTTCATCACTACTTTGTCACAACCCAATGAAACCCTTTAATTAAGTAGAGTTAATAGGGTTAAGTACTAACCCTTTAATTAAATAGAAATTAGCATTCATTGCCGATCCCTGAAAAGTAAGAATACCCAGAAATATTCAATGAAGGAAGAGGTTTGGGCCACTCACCTGGAGGCAGGTACTGACAGAAACCACTGGAGTTGACCAGTACGTTAGTCTTGAATGTGGAATCAAACTTGTCATCAGCGCTGAAGGTAGAAAACAACAAGCAGAGGAATGGAGAAAATGACCAATATCCATAAATCTGACAATATGCCACTAAACCTGCATACAAAACCTACTGATGTCTCTAATGACTGAGCTTTGCCTCCATGAAAATAATTTCACTAAACTTCACTAACAACTTGACCCTTAACAAATACTTTCTTCCATTCTTTCATTAATTCGTTCCATGGCCAGGGATCATTAATGTACTCTATTAATGGTATATATGAATATCAGTTTGCTTTATAAACCCCATATATATATGCGTATTCTGTTATGCCGTGAAGTTGCATTGGTTCTAGTTTCTGTAGGATGTTCCACACGCTGGGAGTAATGATGGTTAAAGTTCTCTAAAAGTAGGGCTATGAAAGAAGGGTGGGGGAGCATATGTCTAGGGGAATAAGGTGAAACCAGTAAGGTATAAATGACAGATGAGACTGAAATGTTTTTGGAACTTTTTGAGGATTCAGAGTAGAAGGGTAAAAGTGTATGGAAAAGTGCTTTGCAATAAATACCTCTTGAAACGAACTCTCCATTTGTCATCATTGCATCTCCAAAGAGCTTGAATTCAAGCATTAGATAAATCAGTGAATCCAACACTTCCAAGGACAATGAAAATGTTTTGTATGCTAGGAATAAGTTCCAGGATGCAAAGCTAATAGAGAACAGCAACTGATACATATGATGTATAAAATAAGACATAATGGAAAAGGAGGCAAATGTCAGATTTTGCAGAGATTGGATGTGTGCACACACTCGTACGGGTTTGTGTGCTGATCTGCTGGGGAGGTACCTGTTGTAAAGGAGGATGTCAGGCGTCCAAACCTGGTCTGTGGTGAATCTTAGGTTTTTTACTCCAGGGTATTCAGACTGGTTCCACTGCAGATAGTGGTCATACCAGTGCTGGGAATGAAATGCCTTCATCAACATCAACATTTTCAATCGTGTGAACATTTTATTAGTGGTTCAAGTGCTGCCTCAAAACAACGTATGCTCTACCACCATGACTGCAGTCTCTGGAGAACATGCCAGTTTAGCGTACATCATTTTACCACAGCATAAGGCCGTCACCATGGTAAATTCCATACAAAAGCTCCACAAGTCTCAACTTAAACAAATCTATTTACCAACTTGATACATGACAGAGACAGACTTCTTACTCTTACCATCTGAAGCCAGACGTTGGTAGTGAGAACCTGATTCTTTTCATCCTGCAACACACCAGCAGTGACAATTAGCATTTATTTAAAATGCTGGAAGATCAATTGCATTCATGAAAACTTAAAGTCAAGAGAATTTGACAGGTAGGTAGAATTATGAGTTTACTACTACAGCCATGGGCAAAAATCTTGGCATTGTTGCACCTTCTCCAAATAACTCACAATTTTTTCTAGCAGAGAACTCTTGGACCACCATGCAGACAAATAAGAATGTGAATTAGGGATTAGGACAAACAAACAAACAAAAACAATGAGCATATCTGTAAACAACGTAGAATAAAGCTGCACAAAGTGCTAGACGAGTGTACGGGAAGCCCTACCACATCCATGATCTGCACAAGGATCATGGTTAGATTGACAGTGAGTGGGAGAGAGTCGTTGGCCACTGGCCTCTCCATGCGGTTGTAGTCCTTCAGCAGATGTTTCAGCAGGTGCCGTTGATGGGGACCTTGTACTGACACTGGGTAAGGGAGACAAGGAACCATCGTTTCAGAGTGAAACAGAAAACCAAAAGGAGGATGAATGAAAGCAAATAAACCAGAAGGAGAATTTCATGCAACTTCTTCAGGTATGGATACTGGGCAAAACAAAGCAAAGCCAATATTACTGGCTTTGTTACTGAAGAAATGCTCATGATGAAAATTCTCGCAAGACAAACTCTTCATTACTGTCGATTTAAACGGGGCGGAGAGATGCCTTTTGGATACACAAAAGGTTTGTCCTGTTTTCACAAAACTTGCATTTTAAGCACTGACAAAACATACTTCAAAACTCAGTCCAGAATATCATATAATATTAGTTATATCTACACACACCGCAACCGCTTGTCCCATACGGGGTCGCAGGAAGAAGGAGCCTAACTTGGCAACACAGACCAAAAGACTGGAGAGGGAGGGGATACAACCAGGACAGGACGCCTCTCCATCGCAAGGCATCCCGAGCAGGGCTCGAACTCCAGACCCACCAGAAAGCAAGACCCAGTCCAACCCGCTGCACCATCAAACCCCTCCATTATATCCTGAATATCACAACTGCTCTGTACACCTTTAAATACAGCCTTCAGACCCACATGCCCAAATTTGTTCATAAATAACACATTTGTGTGCTGCTTTTCTCTCGTTTTTATTAAAATTATTTTATATTTGGGTACAAGTTGTATTTATTTGTTACTCTGAATTTTCACAAAATTCCCTTCTGTTATACGAGGGAACCTGGAATTCGGCTCTTCTCAAGAACTTTACTGTATGAATGTGAATCCACATATCCATAGAAATATTCTTCCTATTTCCCAGTAGTTCCTCTTAGCAGTGTGTACAGCTTCATTCAGCAAGGTAACATTTTTAGCCTTCCATAGCCATTAAAATATGTTTCTCTGAAGCAGTGTGACACCCTGTGAGAAGTTGCTGTAAAGCTATACCGTGTGGTAGTGATGCTCCCACTAGCAGCATGGCTTTCTGTAAAGCATGCATTTTTCAGCAAGAATATTACACTAAATATGAGTATATCTATCACTATCCTGAACCTAAGAGCTCGTGTGCTGGGATTTCAGAATTATAGGTCTTTCTAGGTTTAGAAAAGCAGAAGAGTGAAAGACAGCTAGATGAGTGCCACAAGCTTTAGAAACCAATGTGGAATAGCAGGTCTCTCTCCGCTGTGTTACCACGGTAGCAGAGAGCAATAAGTGACTGCATCCCATGAAATTGCATAAAACTATAATGAAATTCAGCAATGAGCCCCAGAAACACACATAGCCAAATACACACACACACAATCAGCATTCCCAGACATATGTCACACACCTCCCGGGCTGCTTTACTTCTTCTAGCTTTTGAAACAAGAAGGAGAATGAAAAAGAAGAAGGAAGACCTACCCTGGACCAGAGCTGAGAAACTACAAAGGAGAAACAGCGCGATGCACCACATGTTCCTGTGCGCCGGTGACAGCAGCGGAAGTGGTGCTTCACTAGGGACGGGTCTTCCTGGATATAGATGACAGACAGACAGACACACAGTCACACACACATACATACACACACTCAGACAGAGGCCAGATGACTGATTCTGGACACACAAAGTCTGGTTTCTTTCTTTCTCTCTCTCTCTCTCTCTCTCTCTCTCTCTCTCTCTCTCTCTCCGTGCCTCACTTACTCTAGCCCCCTCCACCTCTTATTCCCCTTCCCGTTCATTTTTCTTCTTGCATTTCAACAACGAACTAGGGGGTGGAGCCAGTGAGGAGAAAGGAGCATTAACTAGTGATGGAAATCAGGGTGACAAGGGAGAGAAGGAAGCAAGGATAACAACTGCCTGAGCTACGGCCAGTGCTGAAGCAGTAGTGTGGAAGTAGAACAGCCTTATTATTATTATTATTATTATTATTATTATTATTATTATTATTATTACTATTATTATAGTCCTATACCTTGAGGAGTGAATCCTCTCTCACATGCCTTACTGGAAAGTCTGCAAAGTTATATCCCTTATAATAATAATAATAATAATAATAATGATAATAATAATAATACACATTGTCAGATACCGCTTGTCCCAAGTGGGGTTGCGGTGAACTGGAGCTTAACTCAGCAACTCAGGGTGCAAGGCTGGAGGGGGAGGGGAAACACCCCGGGCGGGATGCCAGTCCATCGCAAGGCACCCTAAGCGGGACTCAGACCCCAGACCCACTAGTGAGTGGGCCATCCAGCCAAACTTGCTGCGCCACCACACCCCCCATAATAATAATAATAATATACTATTTTATGAAGTACTTTTTTCAGACTTAGTATGCAATATTGTATTTTAAGGGAGATAGCATATCTTGTCATTTTTGAATATTCAGGGAACTTGTGGTTTAACTGCATGGATGTGTGGGAAACCAGCCTTGAATAATATGTTCACATACACACACGCACAGGTTTAGCGAGCGGTGAGGCAGGTGGATGCCGTCCTGCCCTCCATGGAAAGAGATGGGCTCTGCAGGAGGCCGGAATCCATGCGACAAAACGATCCGTCTCAAGGCTTCCCGCAAAGTGCTGATGTAAGGAAGAAGCACTGAGTAATAGATTGCCCCCTTTACCGCTGCTGCTGTGCCACACCTCACACAAGTGTGTGCGTACTCACACACATTTACATACACATCAGCCTACAGAGGCATTCCAAATACACTGTATCTTAAATATGTCGTGCGCCACCTTATATGGAGGAGCGGGTGCGGTGATGATCTGTGTTAAGGTGAGACTGCAGGATGAACACGGCAGCAGGAGCCCATGTGGGGAACCCGACGGAATCTTTAGGAATAAATCTGGTGACAAATGTCTTACTGGAAGGTCCATAAAGTTGTGTTGCATGAGGTAAAAACATGTGAGAGCAGTGTTTGGGCCACAGAGCGTGAGAGCGGTCTCAGGGCAGCATGGTACTGATGGAGGTCCAGGCTGAGAGGAGACATCACCTCCCCATCCCAAATGAACCCATTAGGAAGCAAACACTGACTCAATAAAGATCAATGAAAATTTTTAAAGGATTTTCTTTTTAACTAGTAATAATGGACTTGAACAAATACTGAGGAGTAAATGTGATATGTATAAGCAGCACATTAATAACATTTTTTCTATGTTATTGTATACATGTGTTAGCTTTGTAATTAAAAATTATAAGCACTATTTTAAATACTGGGGGTAGTTCAGTGGTTAGAGTTACTGCCTTTCTGTGCGAAGGTTGCAGTTTAAAATCCCACCTCTAGCTGTAGTACCCTTGAGCGAGGTACACACACACACACACACACACACACACACTGCCTGAACCACTTGTCCCATATGGCGTCATGGAGAGTCGGAGCCCAACCCGGCAACACAGGGCGCAAGGCTGAAGGGGGAGGGGACACACCCAGGACGGGACGCCAGTCCGTCACAAGGCACCCCAAGCGGGACTCGAACCCCAGACCCACTAGAGAGCAGGACCCGGTCCAACCCACTGCGCCACCGCACTCCCCCCTTGAGCAAGGTACTTACCCTAAATTGGTCCAGTAAAATTGCCCAGCTGTATAAATGGGCAAAAAATTGTAAGTTGCTCTGTATTGTTAGTTGCCTTTGAGAAAAGCATCAGCTAAATTAGCAAATGTAAAATACACTCATCCCTCACAACAATGATCCACCTACTGCTGCAGGATCCCTGAATGAGATACTTACCGCAAATTGCTCCAGCATAAAAAAATTACCCAGGTGTATAAATGGTTAAATAATTGTTCGTAGGTAAACTCTGTAAGTCATTTGGAGAAAAGTATCAGGTAAATATAATTGAACAGCACATGAAATCAGTGTGAGGGACACCTTTTAAACACAGGCGAAAGATGACACACATCCCTCCGTTACGACAAAATACATCTTCCTTCTGCAATATCCCAAAAAAATTGTTTATCAGCTTCGTTTGTATAATAATACAACCGGCTCTTTGTGAAAGTAGACCGATATGGCATTTGTACAAGCAGGAATTGACTAGAACGCCAACTACTGTCCAGCTCCCCTATCATTTATTAAGTCTCTCCGTTTCATTTAAATTGAAGTTTTTTTTTTTTGTTTGTTTTGTTTTGTTTTCTGAAGGAACTTAGAGAGCTTGCCAGATCTTTAGGCCATTTATCCAAATGCACAGCGGTGCAATGGGGTGAAGGATAAGCATCCATTAGAGGTTCAATACCAATCAAATTAGAAAGATTAAAAGCCATTTAATATTTAAGATGATAGGCCTCCCTCAGTGGCCAAGTGTAGCGTTCTAATCAATACTCAACAATAATCCACAATCCTAATAATCCATTTAGTCTACAGTCCTGTGCAGTAATCAATAACCAATATTCTACTGTGTCACTAATCCCAGCGGTAAAAAACTTAAATCTACTGGCACCAGTAGAAGTAATTCCTGTTGACGCTAAAGGGCTGCGGAGGGCAAAGTCATTCAGCGCATGAACTCAGAGTCGGTGGACTGAATCTCAGGAGGGGCTCTGCTCTGGATTTACAGCTGCACCGATCAATAAAAATTTACAGAAAAAACTGCCTACACAACTTGAAAAATAACACAGCTCACATGATTAGCCCGAACGACGGCAGTTTGCAATGACAAAAGTGGTCTGGAGTCCAGTTCAGCTGTTATAATTCATTCTGCATTTATTATTGTGCATCACTGTCCAGACAAAAATAAATACTAATCAGTCCCTCCTTCCACTGGTGTATCTTCTTCTCTTTTCTTTGTGAGTTTTTTTTTTTTTGCACTGTACATCACACACCAACTGAAACCCCTTGTCCCATACAGGGTCGCGGGGAGCTGGAGCCTAACCCGGCAACACAGGAGAGGGAGGGGACACACCCAGGACGGGATGCCAGCCCATCGCAAGGCACCCCAAGTGGGACTCAAACCCCAGACCCACCAGAGAGCACGACCCAGTCCAATCCACTGTGCCACTGCACCCCGCCTTTTTGTGCTGTAGGCATATGATATCAGCCAGGAATATCTGTTTGGGACTGTTTGTGGCTAGAAGTCACAGCCCTAAGTTTGCTTGACATTCTAGTGCTTAGTGTTTTACAGAACTTTTTTACCACCTTTTTCTCATTTTGTTCCTTGGAGTGCTCTTTTTGGGTTCATGTACCCTCTGAAACCCTTTGATGGAATTTCATTTACAGTTAGAACAGTTTCATTGATTTGTTTTTTCAAGGCTTCTTCAAAACATGCGGTGCCAAGTTTCTAAAAGTCTTTTTAAATTTCTGGAAAAAGTTATCTCAACGGCCACTCCACTTACTGCATTATACTGATCAGGGCATCCTTCTACCCAGGTTGGAGAAGTTACTGGGTCCGTCTGGTACTGTCCTGGTGGTTTGGATCCTACATCACAAGCATACTTCACAACGGCTATGTTGGTAACGTTTCCTCTCTGTCTCTCTTATTTGATACGATGTTCCTCAGGGTTCTGTGCTGGGGCCCATCATATTTTTCCTCTGCTATTCAAACAGCTCACAGTCATCTCTAAGGTGTCCTCTCTGTGGTTTTCCTGTCCTCTCTTTTACTCCACTTCATATTTCTGATCATTTCTTTGTCTCCTTCCAGCCTTCCATCACCACTACTCCCTTTCCACTCACCTCTTTAACCTCCGTGATGTTATGCTGGAACTTAAAAATCTCTCCCCAACCTCTTTCTTGTCCTCCACAATACGAACCTCCCTTCCATTCACGGAATCTACCTCAGTCCAGTGTGTCCTCATAGGATGTTCCCATGGACATACCTGCTGTGCTTTAAATAGAAAGCCTCCCCAGGCACTTTGACACATCTGTTTTGGGAATGTGATGAGGTAGAAGTTTACTGGATCGCAGTACGCACAACTATCCTGAAAAACTTTAACAAAAAAATTTCTCCCCAACTACTCTCTAGTTAAATCACAACCCCAACTCCTTTATTGATGATGCTATGGTGTGTTGACTGACTACTCTTATATATCTTTGGCAAAGAAATGTATTTTGATGTTGTGGTCTACACCTGAAGTTCCCTTTGTAAACAGGTGGATGAGTGAAGTGCTTAAATTTCTCCCACTTGAAAAACTTACACTTGATTTGCATGACGATTCTAATGAATTCTGCAATAGCTAGGCACCTTTCTGGAAGTTATTATAAAGTGCTATATGATCATACCTGTGATACATTGTGTAACCTTTTGACCCTGGGTCCTTGCTCTTTGCTTGTGGACATATTTGCCATTTCTCGGTGTACGTACCCTCTCCATCGGTACACTGTTGAGACCTTGCACTGTTTATAAAACAAATAAAAATCACCCAAAAAACTAACATCCAAAGCTTAATTCTCCAATTAGATTTTTGGATTTTAACCGTTGTGCTACCTTATCAGTGCTTATGAGCTGTGAAAATATTTCTTGATTCTCCAGGATATTTCTCATGTACCTTTCCAAAAGACATCAACCACCAAGTTGTTTGTTTCTTTTAGTTGTACTGTTGAAGTGATGCTATAGGAAATCCTAATTCACTCATCCTCTATTTCCCCTTCATCTGTCCACATATCCTATAACCCAGTGATTTAATCTCTTGGTTCATGATGCTTACCCAGGAGGAGGCAGCACTAACCATCTCAGCAGAACATGGTTTTCATGTGGAGAAGTGAGAGAGACCAAAGGAGCTGTGCCTCCCCCTTCTGGCCTAAATGCAACAGAGCCAGAGGACTGCAGACCTTCCAGTACAAGACAGGTGGTCCATGGTATACAAAGGGGTTCCATCCCAATGACCCGGTCCTCAGTCACTGCTGTCCTTAGTCCAGCAGTCCCCTTAAACTGTACTGTAGAAAACATAAGGATATACAAAGCATTAACATTTATTAGTTCTGCATGGTACAATAGAGCTTTTTCACAAATTTCATACATTATTCATGTTAAAGTATAACACACACACACACACACACACACACATTTTCAGAACCACTTGTCCCATACAGGGTCGCAGGGAACCAGAGCCTAACCCAGCAACTCAGGGCATGAGGCTGGAGGGGGAGGGGACACACCCAGGATGGGACACTAGTCTGTCACAAGTTACCCCAAGTGGGACTCAAACCCCAGACCCACCGCAGAGCAGGACCCTTTGCAACCCACTGCGCCACTGCACCCCCCTAAAGTATAACATAGAATAACAATACTATACAGTACAGTACAGAGAAAACAGTATACCATAATAATATACAGTACAATATTATAATTATATTTTCACACCAAACAGTTATTTTCACTTTCATTTTAAAATCTATAGTCTTTTTTCTTTTTATCACTAACAGAACACCCATTTTTTCATTTACCAGCTACAGTATTTTAAATAAAATGTAACTTGAAGGGAATCATAGATGAGAAATTCTGTAAATTAAACAGTCACTGCTGGACATCCAAACGTTGACTGAGAACTAAACAATAATTTGGAAATGGTGCCTTCTGGTAGCACAGCAGTCAGTGATGAGGGTGGCACGGTGGCACAGCGAGTAGTACTGCTGTCTAACAGCACGGGGGTATGTGAGAGAATGTGAGTTTGATCCCCATTCAGTCTGTGTAGAGCTTGAATGTTGTCTGTGTGGGTTTCCTCTGGGTGCTCTGGTTTCCTCCCACAGTCCAAAAATATGCTGTTCAGGTTTCCCCCATAGTGTGTGAGTGACAGAGAGAGTGTGTTCCATTGATGAGTGACCTATTGTAAGTAGTGTATCTAGTAGTGTAAGTCACCTTGGTGAACAAGGTGTGTGCTGATTGCACACATCATGTTCTTTAGAGAAAAGTGTCTGTTAAATAAATGTAAATAATATGGTATAATATATGGAGCAGTCATCCCTAAATGTTATGACCAAACTTCAGGATTCAAAAATAATACAACAAAGTAGATGGACAGCCATTATAAGTTGCATATGTCATAAGGTCGAGGACCACCTGTTTCTGGAATGGAGCCAGCTAGAATCACTGCAGCTCCAACCTCTGGGCTTGTCTCTATTAACATCCAACTTTTTTTGTTAGAACTCCTTCATTAGTCTCGGCAGGTTTTTCATAAAATTCCTCATTTGATTATGCAAAGTTGGACTGCTGATTAATATTAAAAGTTGAAAGTTGCTATGCATGCTATTTCTAATAATAATAATAATAATAATAATAATAATAACTTTGACTCATCATGCATAAAATGTTTCTGATTTTATGTAACAGTACGTGGTACATCACATTTCCCTTACATAAATCAAGCAGAGGATGCCTTGTGCTCACAGCACCCATTAAGATGCCATTCCACCTGTCTCCTCTTTCTGTAATACGTGCTGGATTCAGCTTTGGATCCATTGTTCTGCTGTAAGAACTGACAGATTTATTTGTCACGATGCTAAGAAAAATAATATTCCAGTGGAAATGTGTGTTTCTTTTACTTATAACGGTACTGTATATTCATCACCATAATATGGAATATTATTATTATGGCTGAACTTTTTGCCCAGAGTTATTCAGAAAATGATTCTCTGCTTGTTTTTTGAGGACACGTTTCAAAAAGCCTTGTTTATATAATTGTACTTTTTCATTTCTTATAGAGTGTCTTGATACGAAAGAAATCACCCCATTACCTTGCCTCTCAAATTACTTATTGATTTGAGTTACCTAAATGTAAGCCTTTCAGATTAAAGATCAGCATAAAGTACAGATGATAGACATGGAGGAATATCATTGTCAGTGGTAAATAGCAGATGACTTACTGTTCATTTTTCCCATCTGTGAAACTCTTCATAGGATTTTTGTAGTAGAAATTAGTATCTGCTATAACTTTATTTTTCATAATATAGATTCAAAAGCAAAGTATCAGTTTAATTAAACAAATACATATGAATGCCTTTAAAATATAATAAAATGACAAAAAATTGTATTATTATAAACATTTTATAAATATTATTACCCCTCTTTTAAATTTCATATATAAACAACAAATACTAGGCAATTAGTTCACATTTTCACTGTATTTTCAATATAAAATATTAAAAATTTCTGTATTAATTATTTTGTATTAATATAAAATTAATCATTTTTAAGGGGAACAGAAAATATACTAACAATAATTTGCTCATGATTCTTTCATAAGGTGGAGATAAACACAAACAGGTGGTGTGTCAGCAGTATATGTACTGATATTTTCTGCTTTCCTGTATGACTGTACATGCGGCAACGTTAGACACTTTAATATGTTAAACGCACACTCTCAGAATCATCAGCATTTGTTTATTCAGAAGAACAAAAAATCATGCATGTTGTTAGATAACCCAGCCATTTTAATAAAAAGGAAATGAAAAGCAATGTGTGGTACTATGGATATACTGGAGCACATAACCAAAAACCAAACTTTCAGACCTGTAGTGACCCCTTTTAACACACCTTGTCATTTGTTTAATATATATATGTGTGTGTGTGTGCGTGTATATATATACACGCACACACACAAACACACACATAAGAATTATCCAGCTGTATAAAAGGGTAAACCACGGTATTATAAGCAGCTTTTGCAAAAGTCACACACACACACACACACACACACACACACAAAAACCGCTTGTCCCATACGGGGTCGCAGGGAACTGGAGCCTACCCGGCAACACTGGGCGTAAGGCCAGAGGGGGAGGGGACACACCCAGGACAGGACGCCAGTCCATCGCAAGGCACCCCAAGCGGGACTCAAACCCCAGACCCACGGGAGAGCAGGACCCAGTCCGACCCAGTCCAACCCACTGCACCACCGCACCCCCCTCTTGCAAAAGTCGACTAAGTTAAAATATAAATTTCAGCACTTTGAAATTTTGTTCAAATTTAAATAACATCCCTGTACTTGGATTCAGAGAGGAAATGTGAACCCGGAGAATATCTGTTCTTTAACATGTGGTTCTTCAACCACACGTAAATCTGTTCTTCAACACATGGAAATAGACAGCACTTAGGCTTGACTGAAACAGGAGTACATGTAGTCTCTAGTTTAACATTTAATACTGTGCTGTACTTTTATACAACAAACAGCAGACATTATATAACATGGATGTTAACCATATTTGCCAGTAAAATATCCAGAAGGCGCTCTAGCGTTAAATAATTGTGTTAATACATATACTGAGTTGCATAAACTGGTAAAGTAAACCTTACACTTCAACCTGTGTAACATACTTTCGATTACCAGTCTTGCAAGCAATTGAGAGAGTCCTGCTGAAACCTGGACCCAAGGACAAGTTCAGGGTTGAACAGCACATGAAACCCCACAAGTTTCTAACAGAAACACCAGAAACACAGCTTGCAATAAGACACACCACACTAGGTCTTGACAACCAATATACTTTTATTTGTCTCTGATAAAATAAAATCGAAAAATAGTGAAAAACTTCTTTAATAATAATTTAGTATTATTAAATATGATACATTCATTATATTTGCAATTAATTATTGTCACACTAGTGATAAATGTCAACTGCAACTAATAAATAATTTTATAATACAAAAAGTAAAGACCATGTTCACTTTTGTTCCACACTATGTCACCATGATTGTATGGTCTTAGCCATAGTCTAATACTTTTTCCCTATATACTCAGGTGCCTTTCGTTTCTTGTCCTCTGCTTTACAAACAATTGGTCAGTTTCTTCTCATCAAAATCAATGCCATCACCAGTAAATTTTTCACATCTTGCTTCTCCTTTCATGCTGGGACACCCAACAAAGTCTTATTCCTCACATTCTAATCCCTTGCTCTCTAACCAAACCACCATCAGCCACCTTGACTCCATTTTCTCTCCTCTTTTAGAGACCATCTTCCTGCAACCATTTCATTTTATTACCCTTCAGTTCCTCTTGGTCTGGTTCCTGTCTGCAAACTGCCCACATGTAAGCAGTGAAGAAATCCTCTCTTGACCCAAACTCAGCCCAGAATTATTGACCTGTCTCCCCCACACTGTTCCTTTAAAAGACCCTTGAGAATGCTGTTTACTATGAATTATCCACATCCTCTACCCACACTCATTTCCCTGATAGATATCGCTCTGCATTCAAGATGCACACTACTGAGACTGCCCTCTTCACAGTGTTAGAAGTTCCTCGATCTCCGATAACTGCCTCTCGTGCTCATCAACATCTCATCAACATAAGGTGTTCCACAGGGCTTGGTACTTGGTCCTTTACAGCTGTCTATCTCTCTGTACTGCTTCCCTTAGCTCAGTCATTATGTCCCATGACTTCTTTTATCACTGCTGTGCAAATTATGCTCTTCCTACGTTCCCCCCAATGGACACAGACATATTCTCATACCATTGACATATCTACTTAGATGACTGCTGGCCGTTCCTGCTGTCAAGAGCTCTCTATCCTACTAGACAACTTACTTATCTCATCGTTACAGGTCGAAAGCCTCTGAGAACTGACTCTGGTCTTTGTTACAGCTGTATCTCTCTCCTGTAGACATATCCTGTTTAACTCCCATCGAATCCGACAGCACCTCACACCACACTCTAGCGACCTCCCGATCGAGAGCATGATAAATTCTCAACTGCAGCACTGCAATGCCCTTCTCTCTAGTCTTCCAACCTCTACCATCAAGCCTCCTCAGGTGTTACAGAATGCTGTAGCACAAGTCATATTCAATCTGCCAAAGTGTTCCCGTGTCACCTTTCCCTGTCTTCCTCTATTGGCTTCATGTAGCTGCCTACTTAAGTTTATGACTGTGGTTACCGCCTACAAGACAGGAAAGAACTATAATCTCTACTCTTACAAACCTGATCTGTAGCAAGAATAACATGCTCCTTCACCTCTGGCCACCTGCTCACCCCCCTCGCAAGAGGTCCAAAATCTAAAGCTTGATGGTTCTCAGTCTTAGACTGGATGTGGTGGAATGAACTGCCTCTCTCTTCCAGATATACTGAATCCAGCATTCAAATAAGGCCTCAAAGCTCATTTCATTATGAACTATTTCCCTTCCAAGCTTACGAAATTTTCATAAATTACTCCTTCACCAACTTTTTATCAACCTATTTTGTCTGTGCTGTAAGTAGCCGCAGGAGTATTTGTGCAACAATGGTGAGAGCATTGAACAAACACGGTTGGTAGCATAGTGGTTAAAGCTACTGCTTTTTGCACCACAGATTGCAGGTTCCAATATTCTCTCCAACTATAGTACCTTTGATCTAGCTACTTATCATAAATTGTAGAACTACCCAGCTGTATAAATGGGTAAATAGCTGTAAGTAGCTTAACGCTGCAAGATGCTTTAGAGAGAAGGGTCACATAAATGTACTAGTGTCTATGTACCAAAGCCTTCTGTTGAGGGATCTACTTCCATTTATACTTGAGAGAAAAGTGTCTGCCATATGCATAAATGTAAATGTATTTAAGGTATGAACCATCCACGGTTCATAAGTAACACATCAGCTATAAATTGCTGAAATCATTTGAACAAGTCACTTCCCATGGCATTTAAATGTAGCACTATTTAAAATGCTTTTGAAATCATGTAACAATAGTTGTCAGTGAGATATTGGATATTTGATGCAGTGATGTGTTCCAGTTCTATCTCAAACTCACACAATATCCTGAAAGAAAGGAGGGAGAACCTAAAATGCTTTCAGCTCACAGGGTGACTACTGGGCCAGTCCACTACAGCTGAATGCCAACCTGAGGAGTAGGCACTTGGCACTTCTATTTAACTGGTCCCTCATGCCCCAAAGAGAAAAATTGCAATTTACCACCAGGGCACTTCAAGTGACAATCTAGAAGCAACAAAGTTAATACAAAACTATCATAGTAACATGAGGCAAATAGGTATAAAGTACCACATATAAGCTGTTGACAAATTTTAAATCAAAACACATCACTAAAAAACAGGCAATATGGTGAGTACAGGTAAGGAAGGGCATTTGCCTTTGGATTCAAAGGTCATAGGTTTGATTCCCATTCTCTACTGTAGTGACCTTGAGCAAAATACTTATTGTAAATTGCTCCAGTAAAAACTACACTGTTCGAAAAATGTGTAACTTGTTGTAAGTATCTTACCATTGTCACTTTGGAGAAAAGCATGAATAAATGTAAAGGTAAGATGCTTTGCTCCTTAGATACAACTTTTGAAGTCCTTATTATGCCATAATTTCCATGAGATCAGTCTCAGAGGTAAATTATCATGGTGTGCACGGTATAAAGCAGGCTGATTAAAAGAGCAAACAGTATTTTTTCACAGATTTTAACAGCATTGTTTCTAGGTTTCAGAAAAAAAGAGAGTGCTAAATATTCCTTTGTTAAAGGGATGGCTGACCTCCAACAAAAGACAGACTGAACTGTTATAATTGAAAAGTTTATGCTCTGTATCTTCCCCATATTTCGGTCTCAGTCTACATGACTGTCCTACACTCTCCTGGTTTGGTCCTCCCTCCCAGTCCAGAAGCTAGTTCCAAGCATGTTTTTAAATAACTTTGCTGTATCCCTCTCAGCTTGTCCAGGGTTTGCTAGGCTGTTAGTCCACTCTTCTGCTCTACCTTGCCTCAGCCATTTTTTGGTTTATCCAAAGATGAAGGAGCTTATTCTAAGAATGCCTTTCATCTCAGGCCCATCCTTCTCAGGAACTAGATTAGCTTATACCTACAATACCTAGTTTCCCCAAGACTTCCCAATTATCTGTCTGGTGGTGTCCATCAACTGCTGGAGGGGGGTTATACTGGACCGAGTCTCCTCTAAGACTGGCCCAAAATTCTTGAGCCTGCCCATCCTCGGTTGGAGGAGTTTATACTCCATCTATTTTCACCTAAGACTTGCCCTGGAAAAGGTTGTATTGCATCTGCCCACCGCTAAGGTTTGTCCACAGCCCTTCATACTTCTGCTTCAACAGCTGGAGGAGCTCGTGTTGGGGCTGCCCTCACTCTTGGGCCCTCCGCCCCGGGGCCGATTCTGCAACTGCTGCAGCAAGGCACTGTGCTGGGCAGAGAGTGTGGCGGACAGGTGGGCAGGCAAAGCGCTGAAGCCAGCTGTCAGCTGCTCCACACGGCGCTCTAGACCCAGCATCTGCCGTTCCAGGTCTTCGCTTCTCTCGCTGAGCTCCGACATCAGCTCGTACATCACGCTCTGCATCTGCCGGGCAGAAGGATGAGCATTAGAAAGGACAGACATGCTGAGGAGGAGATCAAACAGGGGTGAGAGAGAGAGGGAAGAGGGAAAAGACATGCCGGAAGAAAGCAGGGTGAGCAGAGAGGATAGGAACAGAGCCAGGGACTTATGAGACATCACTGAAGAATGTGGTTATGCATGCAAAACAAGGCTTCAGAGTGCATTATGGTCCAGAACATCTATATCCATGTCTCAAAACAGGGACAGATGGAGGGAGATTGTGACAATTACTTCATTATAATAACATGTTTGAGGTTCCAAATAATAAGTGATGCAAGATGATGTATCACTGGTGTTAACTAATTCTTTTCTTGTGGTATTCTGAGTACCATAAGTGACCCTACACCTCAGGAAGAAAGCTATGCTAGTTCACTTCTGGACTCCTGTTCTTCTGTCTCCCAAGGGGCTCAAAATTTAAAGCCAATTTTTTTCATCAGTCTTTGCCCTGAGGTCTGAACCGCTTGTCCTATACAGGGGTTGCAGCCCCACCCAGGGCATAGGGCTGGAGGGGACGCCAGTCCACCACAAGCGGTACTCGAACCCCAGACCCACTGGAGAGCAGGATCTAGTCCAACCCACTGTGCCACTGCACTGCACTGATGTAGTACAATGAATCCTGTCCTTATCCATTTGTTACTTTTATCCACATATCTTACTATTTAAATGATAGCTTTGTGAATGATAGCTATGTGAATATGTGTACTAGGAAAGGGGTGATATGAAATATTTACATTTGGCATTTCTGTTTTCAGCAGATGCTTTTCTACCAAGCAACGTGCAGTTCAGAGTAACGAAAAGTACATCTCACAACAGAGGGATTATAAACATATGATTACTGAAGAACATCTTATTTGGTGTCTGTAAATACCGGAAGCATCTAGAACCACAGCAAATTCCTTGTGTGTGTCAGCACACTTGGCCACTAAAACTCATTCTGATTCTGCTTGATACAGCCATTGTCATAGCACCCATATTTAAGTATCTAGCTATAAAAGTGACAAAGGCCTACAAAAGTAAATAGATACGTACAAGTAACAGTTAGTGAAGGGATAACTTACAAACAATTCAGGGGCTCAGGAGAGAAATAGGTCAGCAGGAGTTCATTCCACCACACTGAGGCCAAGACTTACTGGGGTGCAGGGACAGATCAGGTTTTGTCAGTACTGGGAAGACTGACCTTTGACTGTCTTGTAGGGCATATCCAGAGTCATGAACTTCATGCATGCAGCTACAGAAAGTCAATGAAAAGACAAGAATGGAAAACGTGGGAAGGTTTTGGCAGGCTGAACACAACTTGTGCTCCACCATTCTATCACAGCTGCAGAGATTTGATGGCAGAGCCTGGAAGACCAGAAAGGAGGGCATTGCAGCAGGCCAGGTGAGATATCACCATGGCCTAGATCAGAAGCTAGGCTCAGTGTGGTGTAACGAAGTGGTATATTCAACAGATGTTGAAGAGGATATGGATTCATGAGCAAGATATGGCAGGTGGTTGCAAGTAGTAATCAGTCATCCATTTAGATATGTCAGAGAGACATGCTGCAAAGCATGAGGATATAGTGGTGTCAGATGGAAGAAATGATAGGAGGAGCTGTGTATCATCTGCATAGCGCTGACAGATGGTGTGGTAGGCAATGACTGAGCCAAGTGAGGAGGTATGAATAGAAAAGAGTAAAGGTCCAAGTACTGAGCCCTGTGGAATACCTCTTGAGAAAGGTTGAAGGACAAAAAAGGCGCCACGCTAAACCATTTGATAAGACATGCTTGACAGGTAGGATTCAAACTGGGAATGGGAATCCTCTCATACCAAATCATGGAGATTCTTGGTTCCAGCTCCATTGTGGTGGCATCAGGATTTGTCTATCCTGTGTTTTATGCACCTACTTGAACGTTGAACCTTGGTGCAGCAACTGGTAGGTAAGAAACTAGGTTTACTTGAGTGACATGTCTGCAGCTATGTCGCTTTCTCTTTCTGTAATGCATAAATTGTACTTTTGCTGAGATGTACGTCGCTTTGGACAAAAGCATCTGCTGAATGAATAAATGTAAGTGTAAATGGAAATCGTTCTATCAAACTAAGGAGGGAGTAATGGTTGACAGTGTAGGATGCAGTGGAAACAACAAGCTGTGCATAAAAATTCTTTCTTTATATCTAAGCCCATATATCAAAAAAAACACAGACACAGTCTGAAACAATTCACCCCATCCCAGAGCCTAACCCAGCAACACAGGGCACAAGGCTGGAGGGGGCACACCCAGGACAGGACGCCAGTGCATCGCGAGGCACCCCAAGCAGGGCTCGAACCCCAGACCTGCTAGAGAGCAGGACCCAGCCAAACCCACTGCACTACAGCAGCCCCCTATCCAAAAAACAGAACTAGTTATATTTCTTTCCACTATTGCGTACACTAGCTCTAACTAGTGATAATTCTTTTATTAAAAACTGCATTTAGAACTGATGTAACTTAGATTCATGCGCACCATTGAATTCTTCTGTAATTTTTTTCTTACTAGTGACAATTCAGTTTCCTGACATAGTGTTTATTTTTGCACTGGTGATAATTTGGCTGCAGAAGACTCATTACAGTTTGTAATTTGCATATGCGTAACTGTAGTAGAGAATCAGTAAGTGGCTGTAAATATGCAGAAATGGTGTGTAGCTCTAGTGTCAGTGTCGTACAGGCAGCCCAGATGTATGTGTATGATACAGTGTCAGTGTAGGTGTAATCTGACTGCGGAACAAAAGCAGAATTGATGTGTGTGTGTAAAGTGCTGAACCTGTGTGGGCGTAATAGAGGATTACACAACGCAGGTATGTGTGGTGAGCAGATACAGTACAGTTGTCACGTCCAGTGTTAATGGGATGTTCCTTACCTTGGAGAGGTCCACCAACATGTTCGCTTGATCATTGAGCTTCCTCTGCTCCATCTTTACACTGCGTAGTCTAGGGAAAATCATGGTCAGTAGCTCAGTGTTCAGCACTGGCAACAGGAAATGAGCTTAGAGAAACAAGGACTTATTTATACATCAAGAAAAACTGGCAAAATATCTGAACAACCAAATCAAAGCAATTTTAAGGGCAGCTGGACACATGGTGATTAGAACTGCTGCCTGTGGACCCAGGGGTTGCAGGTTTGAATCTGAGCTGTAGTACCCTTGAACAAGGTACTTACCCAAAACTGCTGCAGTCAAATTACCCAACTGTATAAACGGGTAAACAATTTTAAGTCACTTTGGAGAAATATGTCAGATGAATGTAAAAATCAATAAAAATGTCTAAGGAGAAAAACACTGCATTAGGGGTTTAAACATGTATACTGTAAAATACTGCTCCTTTCTGTAATAAATTCATATTACTGATTATTTTTTCTTTTGTGAAAATACAGTGGAACATTAGCATAGTAGGGCCTTGTAAAAAGTTTCTAAGTTCAAAACCCAGAAAGGACATGTTGCAGTATACTACTTCAAAAAGGTATTTAATGGGAATTTCTGCAGTAAAGTACTCAGCCCAGTGTAAGGCAGAGGAGGGGCTGCAGGAAGGCATCTCACTGGTGAATGGCCTGCAGAAACTTCCTCTGGTGCTTGCGCACCCTGGCATGGTCAATCTTCTTCACCAAGCGGGTGTGTTTGTAGATGAGCCAGGTCTCCCTGAGCACGTTGGCTGCTGCATTCTTTATCTGGAACAATCAAAGTTGTAAGACAGACGAAGACAGTCAAGAAGGATCACAGTGAAGCCAGACCTTGGTTATAAACTACTCAATCGCCTGAATAATTATTTAAATATTACAGTAAAAACACTATAACACATCTCTATCTATTACTTGTTACAGCAATGTTGCATCTGTTGCTGTCAGATATTAATTTATTTATTTTGTCAGAGGATTTACTGTAGCCATAGCAACAACAAGGAACTGGGTCTCCCCTGTAGCTGTCTCTCTCTTTTTCTGAGGAATCCCCACCTTACACAAACACGACTTACCCCCCAGAGAGAGAAGAAAAAAACTGCAGGATTAATAGAGCAGAAAACAGAGACTTCTGCAGCCTGTACTGAAGAATGAACGATTCAACACTTGGGCTGAACAGCTCCACTAATTCGGCATCCTTAGACGCAAAGGCCCCGCCCCTAGCACCCCCAGTGGAACAGTACCAATTAAGTACCACCGCTATGAAAAACAAAGGATACATCTAACTGGTCACAGAACTCTGGTTCTAGCCACAGCAGTGCCATACATTTTCCCAGGATTCATCCATCTTCACAAATTAGTGGCAGTGATGATACACTTGTGAGCTTGAAACATCTGCTCCTTCCTCATTTGGCTTTTTACAGTACAGTCCCAAATTCTCAACACCGGAACAGAGTGTAGACTTTGGTACTCAAACCCTCACAAAGTACATTTGGGAAAACATTTTGGAGAACTATAATAACTATCAAATATGTTAAAGTTCGGAATGCTGCACAGCTTAACATCTACAGTTCAGTCATTTTTCTTGGCTTTTGCATACAAAAGATAGCGATGACAGGCAAACTCATTCCATGCATTCAACAGGGAGATCAAAATTTAGCAAAACAGTATAGTCATAGAAAAATGGAAAGAAAATAACAGTATTTTAGTATCTTTAGGAAATTAACACCATGGACTGTGTGGAACATTTCATCACTGTGGATCATAGGTCTGTGTATTTAAGGCAGTGAGATCTGCAATGGGGCAATGGGGTCTCATATTGGGTATTTGACTCAACTTACTCTCTTGGTGAGCTGGGTGTCCATCATGAAGTTGTGAACATGTTTCTCTGCCTTGGTCAGCTCCAGCTTTCTGGCCACCACAGCAACCACCAACGCTGTACAGCCAGCACCCTGGAAGTACATAATGTTCATTCACCCAGATCCAGACAAATACTGTGAATTGTAAACTCTACTTTAGTTTGAAGGCTTAAACAAAAAGGAGCGAGAGACCTTCATCTTGAGTCTGACTTTGTTCAGCATTTCCTTCAACAAACTAGCAATGGTTCTGGAAGAATTTGCAACCCGTGGGTGACACATTTTTCATCCAGACACTGAGAATCCCCTCCCTCTCCTTCCAATGAAAGACACTTGATGCCTGAAGAATTGGTAGAATGAGCTGAATAAAAAAACCTACAAGTTGCTTTTTTCCAAAGAGACACTTAACTGAGAGTAAACAATAGTGCGTTGAACAGCATTACAAACACAAAATTAAGATACAAACACAGAATTCTTAAAGCACATACTTCTCATACATACAGTATGTACAGTTTTTGTGTGAGGTGGTCAAAATACAAGGTTTGCCTAGCAGTTTCTTGTTAGGAAGTAATAAAGTCATGGAACGTCTCAAGCAGAGTCCCCATCAAAAACAAAAATGATGTATTGCAAAATTCCGTGTTTTGTCAAAACTTTTTAGTGATAAACAACCATATCATTTTTACATCATTTCTCCCACCTCTCAAACAAAGGACAGAGACTGAGAAAGAAGGGAGGCCTTTCATGACCTACTGAAACTGAGAAGTTGATGAAAAAACAGAAGAGTGCAACACATTTTCTTATGGGTATAGGGATACCAACATTTCTGTTGTGTACATGAAGATGTAGAATAACAGCTTCTCTGTATTTACTTTCTTCTTTCTTTTTTCTCTCTCTGTATATATATATAATATATATATATATATATATATATATATATACATACGTGTGTGCGTGCTATTTGTTTATATTTGTTTACTGCAGTGTCAGTTTGCATTATTGCTGTAGTGTTATTGATTGTACTGACAATTGGTGTGGAGTAATACAGAATGTGTATGCAACTATAAGAAGGTTGTTACTCTCCATACATGTGTAACAAACCAGAACCTGCTCTGGGGGAGAAAGCTGGAGAGGGGAAAACTGGAAGCGATGATTGTAATGCAGGCTCAGGTGATGGAGGGTAGGCATGAAATGTTAATTAAAAATGTTCCATTTGAGAGCGCTTCAGGGTAGTTCTCTCATCTTTCTTTTTTATAAGCTTCATGTCAGTTTGTGTGTATATGTGATTGCTCCTGAGTGGGTGGAAGTTTACAGTAAAAAGTCTGTTGTCATTGTGTAACCTTGTGCATGCAAGCAGAAATAACAAAATACATTTACAACAGTTACTTATAGTGCTTTAGAGTCACCTATAAATACCAGAAACTATTATGTATTTTTAGGTTTAGCTTAAATATTTGCACTACTGAGTATATGTTCCTTAAACATTAATATTCTAAAAAATTTTCGTAAATATTATTAGCACATTAGAGCATATTTATTCAGTTTATTCATTTGTTGCTTTCTGAAATATGTTTCTCTTTTAAAATTATTTTCCCTTTAAATTAACATGAATTTTTACTGTTAAATCGTATTATTAAATAAGGCACATTACCCTATACACTTCCTCAACATGGTACATGAGCTCCCCCCACACCAAACAAATCCAGGACGATGCTTTAATCCAGTAGAATACCGGCCTTTGCTGTAGTCATGGCAACAAGGTCAAGAATTCTACCTGCAGAGAGTCTGTAAGATCACTTTTATCAAAAACACCTTCCCCTCTCACTTTTTTGTCTCACTATGTCACACCTTCTCACACACATCCACATCCTCCTCTTTCATAACACGAGGCAAAACACAAGGAGAAACCCACAGTGTACACACACATTACTCCTATCTTTCACTCATCTGTGCTGCCTTGTTCTCATTTTAAAACTAAATTTCTCTGAGTAGGTAGCTCACGAGCTCTCACTCTGTGTTGTCCTTGAATGTGCGTCAGTGTATATTTGTCATGGTGTACTCGTGCATGTCCATATTTGCTCTCAGCATTTTTGAGCTTCAGTGAGAGGCTGAATGTCTCTGAACAATACATACAGCATGTAGAAAGACAAGGTGAAGTCAGCCAGAAGCAACAAAAGGTGTAAACGAATGGTCAGGAGTCATGATCAACACCCACCCTAGAGTTAAAGTCTCCTAAGAGGATTAGCAGCTCTTGACTAGGAATGTTTCTGAACATTCATGCAGAAAAGGTATGTGGAGAAGCATCCACAGCTGGGGTGTTCACACAAGCAAGGCTGACAGGCTCATAGAGTTCTGAAGGCAGAATACCAGTACTCTCGCTGATCTAGTCTCCTAGTTCAGCCATTGGTATCAGCAAAAAAAAAAAAAAAACCATGAAACCTGCAGCATGGTGGCACAGTGAGTGGTGCTGTTGTCTCACAGCGCCTGGGTAATGTGAGAGGGCGTGGGTTTGATCCCTGCTCACTGGGTGTGGAGTTTGCATGTTCTCCCCATGCCTGCGTGGGTTTCCTCCCACAGTCTAAAGACATGCTGTTCAAGTGGACTGGTGACTCTAAAAGTCAGCCACAGTGAGTGATAGGGAGAAACTGTGTTTCACTGTTGTATAGGTAAGTGACTCATTGTAAGTAGTGTATCTAGTAGTGTAAGTCACCTTGGTGAATAAGGCGTGTAGACCGATAAGACTACAGTGTGTTCACTGGAAGTTGTTTTGGAGAATCGTGTTAGCTAAATTAGTAAATCTAAATTCTTGACTGCAAATATGACACCAGGTTCCCTAGGTTTACCAGAGCTCCCTCCTTGCCAAAAGAAGGTATAGACCTTTTCTTCTTCATCTGTGTGACATGGTTCCTGTAGAGAGGTTATGTCTACATCTTTTCAACTCAACATTGATGATGGTTTTGTGGAAGTCCTCCTAAAACTGTTGTCATGATCCGTATGTTCAAGGATTCTAGTCTCAGAGCAGGTTCTGTTTTGATTTGTTTTCATTTTATTCCTGTTTTTGCTTGGTGCACAGCATTCACTTTACTTGTCAGACTCAGACTTTTATCCCTTTGTACCCAATGAGGAAGGTGAGTCCTGCCACTACAGCACCTTACTGGTAGGGGGCTACCCAGTTCAAAGCAGGTGGAGGCTATCCAGTGGAATAAAAAGAATCCCTCCCACTGCGGGAACAGCCCCTTGAGCTTCGCTCGACACCCACTGAGCAGTGATCCTTCTAATCAGTAAGTGGTACTTCCCGTATTGTCAATGCAATGTTGAAAAGCTGAAGTCTCTTCTCCAGGCATCAGGACTGGATGTGATATATGAAAGATCAGCTGTTCTCCATACAGCAGATCCCCCTCTCCACAAAACAGCTGGTTACAAGGAAACAACATGGCTGACAGCGTTTGGAACCGACGATATCGAAGGATTTGCAAGAAGGGTGAAGAAGCAGTCAGTATCAGATACTGAAGGACTCGACTCCGGATGTTCATCCAGGGTTCACTCCCTTAGCCAGTGTCTCTCTAAACTGCTCACAAGGCAGTGAGATTCATAGGAGTGAGAACGTCTAAAGCCTGTACAAATCCAATAAGACTTGGCCACTGTACACATGTACACTGGAGACAAGCACACGGTGTGAAAAGGCTAAGCACCTCTAACTTTTTATCATACCTGGACAGGTGCAAAGAACACAGCCAGTACACAGCCATTAATGGATCTCAAACCAGATAGCAACACAGTCACAAAGAGAAAGAAAATGGAGCACAGCGATAGTGAATCACTAGTAAGGTAAAACCTCACAGGCAGGCTTACAGGACACATGGGGAGGTGAAAATTGACAGACTGCAGTCATACAGAGAGATCCACCAACTGAAGGACAAGAAACAGCTATACAGAAAGGTACAAATGAAGACAGTGGGGCGATGTTGCACAAGGAAGTTGTGGGAGGTTATGGTTTTAGGCTATGAGATAAAGAGATATGTAGAGACTGTACATGCACATATATACAGACACATCATCAGGACTTAATTTACTTTGGTTGAGTCTCAGACAGATCTTTAACTAGTGTGTAACTAGTGTGCTTCTCCTGTTCCTGCCAAAAGCAATGTCAGCTTCCCCATACCGACAGTCCAGTTACGCTAGGGAACAGTTACCATAATGCCAGTGAGCAGGCAGACACCCTTGCCACAGTAGGTGTGCGGAACCATGTCTCCATAGCCAATGGACAAGAAGGTAATGGAGATCAGCCACATGGCCCCCAGGAAGTTGCTGGTTACATCTTGTGCATCGTGGTACCTGAGAAACAGGGGAAAGGGGACATGTTTAAACAGTCTATTCACCTCCTGGATGAAAGTTTTTTACTATGACAATGTAAAACAATTTTGTCTCAAAGCTACACTTAGTCACAGCTTACTGAGAATAAGGATAGAACTTATAATATGGAAGAGAGGTGAGAATCTTAAAAATAATTTTCAACCTCACATAATACAACATTGAAAATAACGCTGCCTTATCTTGTGCTAAGTGTATCTGCATGAGTAAATGTGTTTTCAGACCTTTATCATTTAACAAATTAATGAGTAATTTATTCCTGACGTTGAAAAATTTCCACAGTAATATTTCAATTAAAATAAATTACAGAGCAGCTGTTCACCACCAGAATAGCCAGCACTTAATTCTTCAATACATGCCTAGTTTTGTGCATGGCAGTATAACAGGGCTATTGAAGCTCTTGAAAGGTGAAGTGGAGCAAAACTGGACCAGTCTCTGCTTTTAAACACTTGTGCAAACTCCAAAATATGCAATTGGATTCACAGAACACTCATGGGGGAATCTGACTGAGACAGTAATACACTTTTAAAACTAAGCAACCAATGACTTCTTGTTAAGAGCGCTAGAAAATGGCCAACTGCTCTATGAGAACAAACAATCGAGAATGCAACACTGAAAATAGCTTTGCACTGAGAAGAGGAAGAGAGGATTCCGTGGGACAGGGATTGTGCGCAAAGTACAGATAAAGGGAAAGAGATGTTCTGAAGGAGGGGAGGTGAAAGAGAAGGGCCTCACATGTCCTATATTTACTGTGATTTGTCGGATTTACGATTAATTTACCATCCACATTTCCTGCTTTCATGGTGAGTGTTTACACATTCTGGTTTCCCAGATTTGCATTGGCTGGATTTAAGTTCTGTGTTACATCAGTCACTTGGTTTAAATTCTGGTTACATACTGTTCTACATACAAAATACACACTGTATCTGTTTAGCTATACAGCAGCAACCACACATTTTTGGATTTGTTTCAGATGCTGCACCACAACACAAACCTACCAGTGAATTTGAAATACAGTTCTGTCAAACTGGTCAAAATGTTTTGCTTCAGAATGTGTATTAAATCTATTTCATCATCCACATGGGCTCCCTACCTACTTATTGCGCAGCAGATAGCATACAGTAGTGGTGCATGCTGCAGCTTTCAGATCTAAAGGTCATGGGTTTGATTCTCACTTACTGCTGTAATACCCTAGAGCAACACATGTACCCTAAACTGCTCCAGTAAAATTACTCAGCTATATAAATGGGAAGTAATTGTACATAGCTTAACCTTGCAAGTTGCTTTGGAAAAAGGTGTCAGCAAAAATGAACAAATGTATCGGCTAACTACTAGTAACAGTTTCAACTGTTTATTTTTTATTTCTGTAATGCATCTATGCTCTTTGTTGCCTGGATACATGTTCATGGCGTTCACATTTACTGTTGTTAAGGTTTAGGTTGATTGGCTATACATTTTATGATTCCTTGGATTTACATTTTTCAGGTTTTAACCTGTCGAGCTTATGATGAATTATGAAGCTTATGATGGATTCCCAGATTGCCAGGTCCCTCATCCTCCCTATCTTAACTATCACAAGATTATATTCTATATTCTGTGCTTTATTTAAATGATCTTTATATTTTATGTACTGCCTCATCTACAATCCTGTGATTCATAATGGCTCACTTGTTATACAGTGAGTGGCTTCTCTCACCTCTCACAGACACGCACAGTCCAAGCTGCAATGATCCACAGGGATATGCTGAAGACTAGTAGCACAGTCCCAGGACAGATGGTCATCAAGGTCTTCATCACAAACCGCGTGTTGAAGTGCACCTGGTGGCACAATGAATAATTCTGCTCAGCATCAACTACATTAGCTTAACCCTTAACCTCAACTCCCACATTCATCATAGCACTCCATTTCAGCTGTAGTATACAGACAACAGTGCCTTACTTATTTACAGGCATCCCTAGATTTATGAACCGTCGTTATCCGAATTTATCCAAAATTTCAGTATAACTCCAGGCTTTCCATACACATTTTTGATTTGTGGGGAAAAAAGACTCAGGTAAGTGTCATGTGAGTGAAGCTAAAGTGCTATAGCTGGTATGTCTGTATCCAGAGCTCTCTGATCTGTTGGTGTGTTAGTGTCATGCGGAACCAAGGACGCCAGGACGGCTGGACCCAAGTGCAGGATCGTTCGTCTGCCTAAGGGGTCAGGCGTGTTCTCGTCGTCGGGGACAGGCGAAGGGTCGGTCGATCGGCGGTCAGAGCGAGAGCGAGGATCCAAGGACGTGGTCAGGGGATGAAGCGGAGGGTCGAAAACCGGAGAACGGATACAGGAAACAAGGGATGAGGAAGAGCAGGACATAGCACAGGAGGAAGGATGTCTCAAATGAGATTCCATGGGAGCTGAGGAGGGTCTTTTAAAGGTGAGTGGTCAGTCAGGTGCTTGATTGGTGTCAGGTGCTGTCGATTATGGTGCGGGCGTGGACGTGACAGTTAGGAATGTGAAAATGTTGCTTTAAAACAGTGGCAAATTATGGGAGTGTATGAAAATCCAGTGGAGTCTGTCGAACATACTGGGTGTGTTGTATAATTGAATGATTGTAAAGATAGAGCAATTAACAGTAAACTTCAGCTGATGGTTTTTTAGGTATGTATGTGCACTTTGTCAACAGTGTGCAGTTTTAAAAAGTTGTTTACACTAAACATGTTCAGTGGATCCGTGCTTGATTTGCTGCTCATTCAGTGAGGAACTGCTGAATTAAAAACAAAAATGAGAATTACCCCAGAGGAGTAATTTCGGAAAACTCCTTTGCAGTTTTTGAATGGGTTGGGAATGCATTATTATTTTTCCCCCATTTAAAATAGACAGAAATAGGCTTTCACTATCCAAAATTTCAATATTTGCACCGTCTCAGTAAGCATTTCATTTTATAAATCAAAAGATGCTTGTAATAATGTTCTGTACATTAACTGAAGTAAATTGTTTTAACATCACTACACCACTAAATTTACAGTCGTGTAAATGGGTTGAGGTAGCACTATTGGGGAAAAGCTGACCTTGTTTAGGGCCCCGATGCTCCGTGATGAGGCATCAGTGAACAGCTTGCTGTGCAGCAACATTACGCGAGCGATGAGGTAGAGTCGCAAGAACATGGGCACTGAAAGCACCATGTCCACATCGGCCTTCGCAAGCGACGGTGTGTAGGAGAAGGCCAGCCGCGCCCGCCAGTGAAACGTGAAGTCACCAGGCACCGGGTGGACTGCCGACACGAGCAGCTCCAAGGCAATCAGCAGTACTCGCTCTGTTGTCATGGCGATACGCCAGTCATCTGCTCCATTGTCAATGAGGAAGAGCTTAAAAGGAATAAAGTGGTTGGTGGTGCTTAGAGGTGCAAGCAGTAGCAACAGTGTGATATTTTTAACAATCCTATGAACTTCCAGTGCCAAAAATGACAAAAAATTGTCACTTTTGTTGTCTCTCAGTGCCACCAGTTCTCATATTCTGCTGTACAGAAAGTGTTTGATTTAACAAGTTTTAGATTTAACTGACATAATTCTAAGATTCATATGTTGGTACTTCTTTGTTATTTTATAGTTCATATGTTAGTATTTTCATACTTCCCTGTAATAGTAAAATCAAGCTGTCTGATTTGATAAGTTGATCACATTTATTGACTCAACATCTGGTCCTGAAATTTAGCCATATTGCTCTCACTTCCACACTTATTGCAACAATAAGTTTTATTCATAAGCAACAAATTTCCAAAAAACAACCTGAACTGGATAGTTGCATCAAGCTAATTAAGCAGCCCAATCCTGTGTGAGCTCATTGTAGTGCCTCCTAGCAAATGGTGTCATTGTCTCATAGGGACTGACAACAAACACAGCAGAGGAGCAAAGTGATTCCTCTCCTGAGTAGACCATATAATGTTCAGGTTAGTTTTCTTAAAAGGGGAAGTGTAATGTACTTATCACACCATTTATTTATATATTTAAGCTCTTGATGCCAAATACTGTATAGTCAGTTTACCTAGTGCAGACAAAGAAAATTAAATTGTAAAAAGCATAGCAAACAGAATGTACACTTACAAGCTGTATGACTTTGGTAATAAACAGTGGAAAAAACTAGTAGTAGAACATAAATATGGCAAACTATTGGAACATAACATACAGGTCCATCGGACTCCTGACAGATACAGGTGTCACAACCTCATTCGCATCTCAACCAGAAGCACCTGGCCGTAATTAGAACAACCGGGTTTAAAGAGCAGCACTCCACCGCTTCCCAGTTGCAGAATCTCAATGAAACAACTGTCCCCTCTGCGCTCTCAAACCAGATACTCACCTTACGTCTCCCTTCCTCATTTACCCTTGCCTGTCTCCTCTTACTTGTATCCTGTCTCCCACAGCCACAACCAACGCTTATTCCTTCAACCTCGTCTCTGGATCACCTTCGGTACTATGTTCGCCCCTCAGATCTGAACCTTCATCTGCCCCGACTACGAGATTTGCCTTGCCCTTTCAACCAACATACAAACGATCCTGCACCTGGGTCAGTTCCCCAGTTCTTCAACGTGTCACAGAAGATTCCACCATACAACATGGTCCCAGCGGAAATCGAGAGGCTTCGGACTGTGGTTTCAGCTCAGAAAGTTCTGCTCGGTTCTCACGAACAGACCTTGCAGCAACTGTTAATCACTCTCCAAGAGACCCTGCAGCTTCTCCAACAGCAAAGAGCATAGAGAGAATGGTTGTCTCACTGAGATTCCACAACTGGGAAGTGGTGGAGTGGTGCTCTTTATACCCGGTTTCTCTAATTACGGCCAAGTGTTTCTGGTTGAGGTGCGGGAGTGGTTGCGACAACAGGAGGGTTGTGTTAGGGTACTCTATCTTTGTTACAGATTCATTTTAATTCATTTTATATTTATTGAGTTCTCTTCTTAGCAAGGTGACAGAAAGAGATGAGCAAAGTTCAGGATACAATACAATATAACAACGCAATACAGAGTAGCATAACAGCAGTAACAGCTAACATTTAGGATAAGTCTGCTGGCAGCTGAGGAGAGGAGAACAAAAAAATTCCCACTGTGACAAAGTGGAGAAAAATAAATCTCCAGGGTCCAAGTACAACTGACTGCCCAACTCTTCTGGACAAATATTAGATCATCTAAGAGGGTAAGTGTCACAGATGAATTTGACTCCTGACTTTTTGATGGTCAAGGAGCACACAAAAGAAACCAGTCACCACTGCCTTGTTCCACACATTTTTGGACTGTGGAAAGAAACCCAAACACATGGAAGAAACCTTGAAACACGGCACACCGAGCAGAATTCATACTCAGACCCAAAAACCACAGCCCAGGAGCTAAAAGGAAGCAGAGTTAATACAAATATTTATGTAGCTTAAAAGAAATGAAGATGAGAAAGATTTCTGATAGTGAGGTTAAATTGACTCTGAAATCTGTTCAGATGTTAATATCTGACCAATTAGCAGCCGCTGTCCTCGAGTTAAGGGGCACGAGTGGGAGGCTTTCCAAATGCTGTGCGGCAGAATGATTCTGCCCCCATGGTGCTGTGTTTAATTCTGAAGTTCTGTTTGAGGAAAAATATTCCATTGAAAGTGGTTTTCTTTATGGCTTCATTGTTTGTTCGTATTATTAGGAAGTTTCATTTTCACCTAAATGCTGATAAAATCCATACAAATTATATGTTAAAATTGAACAGGTGATGGTTTTAAAGCAAGATAATCCTCTTGAAATTGAAAGAACTGAAAAGGACTGGAAAGCTATTCTAGTTTAACACATGTTCCACTGTGAACAAGCAGAGAGATATGCATACAGATAATTTCGTCGTTATCGAGTTAGTTCACATAGTAACTGCACAACACATCCCCAACTAATGTTATAAAAACTGCAGCACATATTGAAAATGTTCATATTTTCATACAATTTGTATGGTTTTTGTTATGTTTACTGTTAGAATTTTTATTAGACTGCTGTTGCAACATTCGAGTTCCAATTGAGTGAATTATACTTTTATAATATATCAACACGCATGTTTCATTTGCACAGTATGTCTTTTGTATCCATGTATCCATGTAACTATGACACCTGCATACAGAATTGATTTCCTGGCACAATTTTTCAATAGCTTGTGTATTTATGAGATAAATGTAAGGTCATATTGTGTTGAGTGAATGATGTATGTTACTCTGAAAAGCTGAACTGTACACAAATGCAAAGCTGTGCTGTGTGTTTAATTTAAAACCACTGTGTTGCCGGGTAGGCTCCGGTTCCCCGTGACCCCGTAAGGGACAAGCGGTTCTGAAAATGTGTGTGTGTGTGCATACAGTGTGTAAACTGCATGTCAGCATGTGAGTCTGTTTCTTTTAGAATCCAGCTTTGTCATGGTGACTGTTGCCAAGGCAACAACATCAAAACCCATTCAAGCTTAATTATGGTCCACAGCACAGAAGAGAGGAGAAAGGAGGGTGACACAGAGACACTGTATGTCCACAAGAAAGACTCGAACTATTGAAACAAGTTAGTGTCTTTGAGTTCACACTACAAGTGGACCGTGAATTACAGCACCTCTTCTCATAGATACTGCAAATGAGCAATTCATTAAAGCCCCTGTTTCTGTACACCATTTCAACTGTTGCTACTAGGCAAATAAATACTAGCAATGGGGCATAAAATTACTAGTACTACTGGTAAAATTACTGTTTTGTGAAAAAATACTGAATTCATAATACAGTATGTTGTACTGTTTCTATCTAATTGTGACCCAGTGTTGCTGCTGTTGCTAATAAAAAATACTGCTTTATCAGTAACCTTCAAAATACTGCAATCAAAATCAACCAAATTTGGTGAACGGTCAATTGAAAAATAAAAACAACAACACTGACTTCAACTTTCACTGTAGTCAGGAAATGTTAATATCACAATTTTCTTTACACCTCTCTCTTTTTGGTATCTAACTGCCTCATTTACCCATTCTTCTCATCTTTAGAACTTTGTTTGGCTTTCATGCAAAATTAAATTAATTAAATCCTTTAGTTGAAGTAATCTGTCAGACTGTGTGTATGTGTGTGTGTGTGTGTGTGTGTGTGTGTGTGTGTGTGAGACACTTCCAGGAACTCCACCCACAACACATGTAACCACTGACTCACTGCAACCCCCCACCAAGCCAGAGGGGCCACAGACGCATGCCAGTAAGCAGTCCCTGCCTGCCAACTTATTTTGCTTCCATGTGTTACAAGCCTGAGACATCCAGTAAGTTCCAATAACTGTTCTGGCCCTAATTTCCCTCCTGAGTCCCCAATTTAGAAGATAAGGATAAACTAATTAAAGGAGCAGGCAGTCACAAGCAGTCAGATATCCTGAAAACACTGCAGCTGCAGGTTCCATTTCATGGAGGAAATCCTTTACACCATCTTACGGGGAACAAGGCGATAATCAGAAGTTATGCAAATACAGGTGGTCCTCCATTTATGATGAAAACGACATTTTGTTCCACTGTATACAAGTTATATAGAGGAATGACAATAAAAACCCAGTGCAACTTCAGGTTCTGTTCTGAACAGTTGAATTGGTGTTTAGCTGCAAATCTCCTCATACTGTAATATATGACCCATAAGGATATATAAACAATTAACATGTATTAATGCTACAATGTATTCCAGGGTTTTGTTATATTTTGAATTAATTTCACACATTATTCATGTTAAAATAATATAGAATAATAGTAATATAAAAACACCCCTCATCTACCAGCACTTGTCCCAATGAACTGGAGTCTACCCGGCAACACAGGGCTAAAGCCCAAGCGGGAAGGGAACACACCCAGCCCAGGACAACAGTCAATCACAAGGCACCCCACACAGGGCTCAAACCCCAGAGCCACCACATAGCAGACACCGGCTAAACCAGCTGCGCCACCACACTGCCCATAGTGTACGTACACACACACACACACACACACACACACACACACACACACACACACACTTTCTGAACCGCTTGTCCCATACAGGATCACAGAGAACCGGAGCCTATCCCGGCAACACAGAGCACAAGGCTGGAGGGGACACACCCAGGACAGGACGCCAGTCCGTCGCAAGGCACCCCAAGCGGGACTCGAACCCCAGACCCCCTGGAGAGGAGGACCCGGTCCAACCCACTGCACCACCACACCCCCAGATACACTACAGTGTTGTATTTTCATGAAGCACTCTGACTTTCACTTTAATTTCTAAAACTACTTTCTTTCCATTTTTGTTTTCTGCACCACCAGAATATTTTTTGCTTGCCAGCCAGTGTAAATAAAATTAAATCTGATGGAATCGCAAACAAAACAGTAATGAGAACTAATCTGCCATCAGCGTGGTGTCATCAGAATACCAGAGATTGTTGATATTCTACCAACTGACTTTTCTCTTCTTCATATCTGCCATGTTTCAAGATGTGTTCAGGGTACAAGTTAAAAATAGGGAGAAAAAGTGCAACCTGGTCTTACTTATCTAGTAATGTTACTGGTTAAAGGTTTGTCCCCATCCTGTTGAATGAATGCTTCCTGCCCATTGCTCTTCTTCACTTCTTAGGATGATCAGGTGTTCTCGTACCCCATTCTTCTGAGAACGTTCCACATTTTTACAGAGATGATTGGTAAATAAAAGACTTTGTTGCAGTCAATGAGCTCCTTCCTGTATTCTCTAACTTTTCTAGTTATCAGTCCCACAGCATCAATGATGTGTCTTGTTCCCTGTCCCTTTCTCAATGTATGGCTCCAGTCTGCATTCAATGACCTTAACCATGACCTTGCTGGCAAGTGAAATTAGGGAAACGGTTTGATAGTTTGCGCACTCCATCACATCTACTTTCTTTGGAATGTGAACTCATTATTATCCACTCTGTTGGTCGTTGTGCGCTTTACCACATTTGTGGTCATACACTAGTAACTGCCCTGAATGATTCTCTTTCTGTTCATAAAAGAACTCAAGGGCAGCTCACAGTGTAGTGGTTAGAGCTTCTGCCTACTTACTCTAAATTGCTCCAGTAAAATTACTCAGCTGTGGAAATGGGTAAATAACTGTAAGTAGCTTAACATTAAAAGGTACTTTGGAGAAAAGCGCCAACAAAATGAATAAATACAAGTGGCAGCAGAAGAGATAATGCATGTATCGACTTGAGACTACTGGCAGAGGAGTGGTTAAAGCTGCTGCCTTTGGACCCACAAGTTTAAATCCCCCCTCCAGCTGTAGTATTAAGTGACTTACCCTAAAAATTGTCCACCAGTATAAATAAGTAAATAACCGTAGGCAGCTTAACAGTGGTGCGGTGGTGTTACTGGTTCAGCCTGTACCTGCTGTGGGGTGGGTCTGGGGTTTGAGCCCTGCTTGAGGTGCCTAGTGACAGCCTGGCATCCCATCCTGGGCATGTCCCTTCAGCATTCTGTCCTGTGTTGCCAAGTAAGGCTCCGGCTTGCCGTGACCCTGCTTGGGACAAGCGGTTGTTCACAGTGGATGGATAGTTTAACACTATAAGTTTCTTTGGAGAAAAGCATGAGCTAAATGAATGAATGTAACTTCTGCTGTTATTTCATTCTCCATTATCCAGGTTGCTTGCTCATAAAGAATGTTTTCTAAACACGGCATGCAACGTTTAGTAAAGAAACACAGATTGACAAAACACGAGAACTCACATTTTCCCTATATTTTATTATTTTCACTCAGAATGGACTGATGTCTATCCAGTTACTAAACATCTGTTATCATCTGAATATGTATTACCTTATGATTTTACTATGACCTATTTCAAGTTCTTTTAATCATACTGATTCACTCTATCCTGGCACCACAGATGGCTGAATAATGAATAAACTTTCCATTATTATAGTAATTCTTGACTATGACTGTAGGTATGGCTGTATTTTGCTAAACACACACATTTGCCCCAAGCAGGGTCATGGCAAGCCAGAGCCTAACCTGGCAACACAGGGTGCAAGGCTGAAGGGGGAGGGGACACACCCAGGTCGGGACACCAGTCCGTTACAAGGCACCCCAAGCAAGACTCAAACCCCAGAGCAAGCCCCGGGCAAACCCACTGCACCACTGCACCCCCCGCTAGTTTACTCAACAGTACTATGTTATTAAAGCAGCAACATAAGATGGGGAATAACCATATGACAGTTAATTTGTATTCTGACTAGACGATTTTAACTCACAAGCAGCAATGCTCTAAAAACTGATTATGATGCTTGTTAATGGTACTTTTACTGACAGTGATTCCGGTTTTTGCATTCTGTTTCTGACGCGTTACTTCCAACAGCTAGGCCCTCTTTTCATTGAACCGAAACCCTCAGTTCTCACAAACACAGACTACAGTGTCAGTTATGCCTATCACGCAACATCATTAATGAAAATATTTGCACGATTTGAGCAAAACTCTGGAGATTTTGTAGAAATCCCAACACATGATAAAACCCATAGAAGTCACACTGAACTCCAGTGGTATGAATAGAGACATTAATTTGCACAGCCACAAATACCACTAGTCTCTACAGACTTGCCTGACTCTTACTGCAATGTTATGAAAATATTAATAAAGAGGGCCCTCAAATTATGACAAATGAAACTTATGACCACCCAGGCTTATGACAGCCATCCCATCAACTTTACTACTCTATGTTATTTTCAAGTCATAATGTTTAACTCTGACTGATCCATCTGCTGTACGATACCATCAGCGGTTACTGTTTGGGTGGCCAGCAACTTTTCATTTGCAATTCCCTTCAAGTTACACTTTTGTTTAAAATAGCTAGTAAGTGTGTGTTCTAGTGGTGCTGAAAAGAAAAAGCAAAATGCAATAGGTTTAGAAATGAACGTAAAAACGATGAAGCATGAAAATATAACGCTGTGTTGTGTTTATGCTATTATTGTTCTGTATTAGTATTAATTTACCATCAATAATGTGTGAAATTAGTGAAAAAAAAACAAAACCCTATTATACAATGCACCAATAATGCATGTTAATTGTTTATATATCCTTATGGTTCATATAGTACAAGGGGATTTTGGACTTATGACAGGGGCTGACGGAACAGAAGCGCATCGTTAGCCAAGGACCACCTGTACTGTATAAAACACCAGGACCAGCCACATGCATAGCAGCCAAGCTAAGCTGTGATAAGACATACAGAGACATGTGAGCTGCACCAGAAGGGAGAGAGGATCAGTGAGGGTACAAGAAAGGAGGTTGAGAGGAAAGTAGAGGTAAAAGGAAAAACCCAAACATAGAGAGGGAAATATTTTTGCATTGTTTTAGATCCATTTCTCACCCTGCGGAAACTGTGTGACAATATTTCAAAGAGCATCTTCAATTTATTGAAGTGCTTCAGTTCTTTAGGTTCCAAATTATGCATAGATTCATAGCTCACACACAATGCATACCAATGACTGTGTAAACAGTGGATTCAATAAAGGCCGGGGAGGAAAGCGATGCGGTGAGGGAAGTGACCGTGGATGCCAGATCATTATCTGAAGTGACTGTCAAAAAATCCTTTGCAAAGTTCAATTAATCAAGAAGAGCTACACCTGCCAGATTAGCAGAAAGCAATTCCTCTCCGAGTTCAGCTCAGCTCTATTTAATTAAGTGATATTGGAATATTGGAAAGGGACTTGGGAGATGTTTAAAGCACAGGGTCCTGATTTGAGGATATTTAATTTAGAAATGAAGAAAGTGGATCTCTGCCACCTGTACCACTTTGAGAGCAATAGTCCAGCTACGGTCATTGAGCTCCTATTTTTTCCATCTGTGGTTGTGCAAGAGGAGTCAGGTTGGTGGCTAAGTGCTGAGTTCAAGTTAATGGGTAAAACAACCCCATACACTTGGTCAGCATAGAGCCTGTCTTTATTCGGGACGTCTTATATATGTGCTCATTTAGATGCCAAGGCTTTGATTCAGATTGACTCACAAGCTTCCTAATTTTACCTTTAGTGTACACATATGGGTGTTTTTTTAATGATTTGTTTCCACCCTGATGTATGGCTCTCTGATTCATGGCCCGGCTGCGCAGGGGACCACACAGCCCTCCCGCTGCCGGCAGTTGTTAACTCGCAAGCACTCGACACATCAATGGAGACTCATGAGAACTGGCAGCTCGGACACTTCAGCCGATTATTACCTCCCCTGCGTGACAGATCAATGCCCATTTGTCACAGGACACCATGCGGCAAACAGCTACGTATTCTGACCAATGTGATGCAGACCGAGCACCTTGTTTGTTTATAAACCCCTACAGCTACTGTGACATTTGGTGTTTTAAAGACAGTTTCTAAATGCCCAGCAGTGTGCACGAGTCAGTCATTTGTTTTTAAGGAATTCCAGTGCAGGAGTTTTTCAATTCTTATACCAGGGTTTCGTTCCAACGATCTCATCATTTGGCTTAAGTTACAAATCCACTAATACTGTATTATATAAACAATAAGGATTTATAAACAATTCACATTCACGAATGCTACATTGTACAATAGGGCTTTGTTATATTTTTTCACGAACTTCACACATTATTCATATTAAAATAGACATAGATATAGAATAATAACATACAGTGCAGTAATATAATTATATTTTCACACTGCACTATTACACTTCAATTGCTGAATCTATCATCTTTTTCCTTTTAGCACCAGCGGAATGCTCACTTTTTCTACTTACTAGTTATTTTAAATAAAATATAACTTGAAGGGAACCACAAAGGATACTGTAAGTTTAGTAAATAAAACGCAGTCACTGCTGGACACCCAAACACTGACTGAGACTCAAACAGTAACAGATATAGTGTCTTCTGGCAGCATGACCAGCCGATGGTATTGCACAGCAGATGGAGTGTTGAGATGGATGTTTTTAGACGTTATGACTAAATGTTGAGACTTGAAAATAATGTAATAAGTTCATGGTATGGCTTTCACATATGTCAGAAGTCACAGACAACCTGTATGTTACTGCCATTATCAAAGAAGCATCCAAGTCTTGCATTGCCTTATACTGGGGCATCCTGAGGATCCCCCATGACCTTGTGTCCTTAGGGTTAGGGTAAGGGTTAGAGTTAGGGTTAGGGTGACCCTGCCTCCTGTAGACTGGCAGACAGAGCCTTAGTTACCTGCACTTCTCGGGCATGATAGGCGATGATGAGTCCCAACAAGACCACCGTAGACAGGCTGATGAGACATTTCAGAGCCAGAGAGTACATAGAGCTCTGCAAAGAACAACAAACAGTTTATTAACATGACAAACCACAACATAAAAACAATCGGATGAAGCAGAGGCAGGTAATACTGAGTTACATTTACCCCATTGCTTGTACTTTTCAGAGTAGTTTTATGCAACAGCACTTCTGCAAAGCTTTCAGTTTTCACTTTTACTCTAGTGTTGAAAAGACACGCACTTTTACTCCATCGCAGTTTTCTTACCCTTTTGTTACTCTTGTCACTCCGTCACCTAAAAACACTGGCGGCAACTCTATTTCACATATTCATGTTTATTCTTTATAAATGTTACAAATTTTAGCCATCTGTTATTCAGTCAGTTGCCATTTGTTTTATCAGCAATGTGGGAAAGTGCTTCATTATCCCTTCAGGATAAGAATAAGAATAAAGACTGCTAGAATAAACTGTACTGCTGCCCACTGTTGATTTACTTGCTCACTGAAGTCCTTTCAAGCGTCTCCATTCATTACCTCAGAGGGCACAGCTGTCTCTTTACCAGCCCAAGCCCTTCCAAAACACACCGGCATGTGAGAGAGACAACCTGACAGGAGGACAGAGACAAGGACAACAGCAAAAAGAGATTTACGAGTGTTTCCCAGAAGGGACTCATTAAGGGTTGGAAATGAAGAAGTCTCGCTGCAGCCAAGGAGGCTAAGGAGCACCACAGATCTATTAATGCGGGATTCCGTGAGTCCGTACGTCCGTAGTTCTAGAGGCTGTCAATTCAGGCAACTGCAACTTCCTTCCACGGCATTAATATTATTCATTACTCAGCAGAGTCTCCCAGATGAAAGCACCTCTAAGTGCTCCCTGCCATGTACTTAAATATTTCATGGACTCCCAGCAGCGCAAGACCTTCATCAGCACTGGACTGCAGGAGCCAACAAAGTATTGAAGGGCAATAATACTAATGCCCTTATTAATATTTCCACTTAACACTCAAATTATTTGTGTGTATTGTGTCTTTAAACTAGCATTTTATTATTATTATTATTTACAGGAGAATGATTACCTAGAATTCTACACTGCTAGCGAGAACATTTTTTAAATGTTTTATATGACAAATATAAGGGTAAACCATGGAGAAGCTCATTGGGCAACAAGTGTCTCCACATCTCACATTTGAGTCCAAATTTTGTACGGTAATAACAAAATACAGTTACAGCTGTGAGTGCTGTACCAGACATTGTCCATTCAACTTTTTTCATAGGATTGGACACCCATTACAGCAGTTTATTTTTTTTTATGTGTCATACTTTCTAACAGGATTGTATGAGCAGCAGCCATCAATTTTCCATTAAGAAATAATGCTGTGGATAGTCTGACATTCTATTGATTCTTTTGATCTCCATTATGGACCAAAATAACCAGTTACCTGAATATACTACTGCTTGAGTGTGTGGTGTTGCAAAAATGGTCTCCAGAACAGTCATCAGAAAGTTGAGGTAACTTCACCCACTGAGGAAACATACTGTTTTCTCTAGGTTTGTTCTTAGTAAAGATTACACACTGCTAAAACACAGTAGCACAGCAGGTGTTGGGTTGGTAGTCTATATGGAGTTTGCATGTTCTCACCATGTTTTCATGCAGCTCCTTCTGGACCCTTCCTTTTCATGAAAACTAGGCAAGTGGTCACCATGAGTGGACATGACACCCCCACCAGAAGTTTTGATTTGTTCATAAATCCAAAGTCACTTTTATCACCGAAGCTCTATCAATAACAGCTTATTAATTCAAACACCCCATATTTCACTCCCAGGTCAGATTCTGTAAGTAACTCAGATACATGCACATCATCTGAAACTGCTTGTCTTATATAGGGTTGCAGAGAGCCAGAACCTAAGCCAACAACACAGGGCAAAGGGCCAGAGGGGAAGGGGACACACCCAAGATGGGACACCAGTCCATCACAAGGCACCCCAAGCAGGACTTGAACCCAGACCCACCCGAGAGTAGGACCCAGTCCAACCCACTGTGCCCCCCATAACTCAGAAAAGTTATATTAAAAAAGAACACTACACAGCAAGCAAGTGTGAGCTGTGCTCAAGGAGGGCCAGGCGGGGACCAAAGGTGAGACAGGCTGTGGGACTTTTTTCTGTCCCACTTATAGAAGCTCAACACACAACCAAAGCTCTCTCCCCAAAAGTGCACATATGAAAGAAACAGAAACAGCCTTTTGGTTCAAACTAAGGAGCAAATTTTGAAGGAAATAACAGTAAACATAAACTTCAACTCAGTTATTACAAAAACCTCCAACTCAGAACATCACTTGTGCAACACAACACTCTCCTGAACTCTCTCGCTACTAAAAGTCTTGGGTCCCTGACTCTTGAAGAGTCCCTTGTTTCTGTCCAACTGACCACACCTGTAAGTCATTTCTTGGTAACAAGGTGTGGCTCTCAGCTTGGCCAAGGAGGGGATTATGCAAGGTCTCAGCCTGCCACAAATGAATAAAGTCAAACAAAATTCCAGCTAAATGAAAGTGACTGAAAATGAAAACACAGGGTCTCCACAGACTCCTACTCAAAACCAACTGGTGGCAAAAAAATCCATAAACACGTTGAATGTTTGTTGGCTTGTAAACACTCTCAACTTTGTTTCAATAAAAGTTTAATAATACAGAATTACTTTGAAATGTTATCAAGTTGAGGGGGTGCGGTGGTGCAGTGGGTTTTGCTGGGTCCTACTCTCTGGTGGGTCTGGGGTTTGAGTCTTGCTTGGGGTGCCTTGCGGTGGACTGGCATACTGTCCTGGGTGTGTCCCTTCCCCCTCCAGCCTTGTGCCCTGCGTTGCAGGTTAGGCTCTAGTTTGCTGCGACCCTGCTCAGGACAAGCAGCTTAAGCCAGCATGTGTGTGTGTTATCAGGTTGATATAGACTACATGGTGAATGCGAAGAGTGCTGCTTGAATTAATCTTTTTAAGAAATTCCAAGTTCTTTGGAGACTCAATGATGAGGCACAATAAAGCCTCCTGTCCCACTGTGGAATTTTGCCAGGTTACACAGGTGTTATGTATTCTAGAAAATTGTGTAATGTGCAGCTCACAGTTTTACCTGCAAGAATGAAAATAATAGAAAAGGAATAATATGATAAAAGGCATAATAGGTAAATAAGAGTAAATAACAGAGAAATTATAATAAAGTAAAATGATTACAAATTGAGTATGCTCCATCAGCACCGCCAACAATGTTCTGTCCTCCACTTGCACAATTAGTGTGGAAAGGAGAGTTTTAATATGTGTTTAACTCTGTAAGAGCAAGGAATCAATGCAATGTTGGCATGAGAAGCGGCAGGGAATTCTGGGACTTCCGTACTGTAAATAGTGGAAAAACCACAGGGAGCAGTACAGTTATCTGCCTTGTTATCTGAGTGCTCAGTTTAAATCCTGCTGTACCCCTGAACAGACTACCTGTTTACCCTGAACAATACCCTGGAGTATGAACAATAATTTTAACTGCTTTGCAAAAAAGGCTCAGCTCAATAAAGGGTATTAATAACATACATTTAACAGGCACATTTCTCCAAAGCAACTTCCAATGAACTCTATGTAGTGTTATCAGCCTACACACCTTATTCACCAAGGTTACTTACACCCTAGATACACTGCTTACAACAGATTGCTCATCCATACATCCATCAGTGGAACACACTCTCTGCATCACTCACACACACTATAGGTTAACCTGAACAGCATGTCTTTGGACTGTGGGAGGAAACCCACACAGACACAGGGAGAACATGCAAACTCCACACAGACTGAGCAGGAACTGAACCCAAACCCTCTCACATCACCCAGGTGCTCTGAGAAAGCAGCGCTACTTGCTGTGTCACCATGTCACCCATACTCCAACTGCTTATGTGTACACAGCACACTCATGGCTGCTGGTATTGTAAATGTAGACTTAATGAACTATAGTATAACACGCAATAAACAACTTTAAGGCAACTTTCCTAATTTTGCATAATTTATATTGCTATTCAGTGTGTGAAAGGATCTCCCTGCCTACGCTGTGCCCCAGAACTGTTTTAGGTTGTACAAAAGAAAGGTCTGCTGACTGCTGGCTAAGCATGGCTTGTTATACATCAGAAATGTAGTCATAAACACAGAAGTGTCAACACTGAGATAGATAATGCCACCATGTCTGTTTTCAGTCCATTAAAATGATTGTCCTGAGAAAAATGCACCATTTGTTCTACAGTTCACTGGTACATTGTTAAATGGTCTCCTACAACTACAATTGCAAGGCACAGCAGGTGGCACAGTGGTCAGCAGTGCTGTGTTTGGACTCAAAGGTTGTAGGTTCCGATTAAATTTGTTTTTAGAGAACGCTCTTCTCACACAGTCGCTCAGAGCACTGAACAAAGGATAAAGAAACATAACAACAACATTAATAAAAGGTCAGCCCCACACTAAATTACTACAAGAACTATACCAGGTAGTTAAGCCATACATATGTCAACCGACCGTGGAGGAAAGGAAAACAAAAAAACACCCAATCAAAAGGCTAGGGGAAAAAAAACACCCTGCAGGGGTGTGAGTGCCAGTGGCTGCCACCCCTCCTGGGCATTCTAGATAGAAAAAGAGTGACAGCAGTGACAGCAAACAGAAACAAACTTATACATCTATTTAAAACATTACCACAGTCACTAGCAGCTAATAAGATGATGAGTTGATGTCCAGGTTCAGACATGCTGATCTCATCCACATCCAACATGAAGTCCTGCTGTCATGGATGGTCTCCTCAGGCCTCATCAGAGGAGGAAACAATTACTACCCTGCTGCTTAAATGTGTTAATCATTTATGTAGCTTAACATTGTAAGTTGCTTTGGAGAACAGCATCAGCTAAATAAATAAAAGAGTACATATACAGTACCTGAGTGGCTATTTTCAGATTTTGACACGATATGCCATGACCCGCAGGGTCCTCACCATTCAGCGTCTCACCTTGCTGTAGACACCCCAGGAGAGCTCCGTCTCGATGACCATGACCACGATGCCAAACATCCCAAAAATTAGCGCGTAGTCACTCAGCCGCTTCCTTTTCTCAAACAGCGCCCTCCTGTGGCCCAACTTGTAACCAATGTTCTGGTTCTTCCTTTTTGAAGCCTTTCGAGTGGTGCCACCTTTACCTGTGCTCCCTCCTGTGGTGCTTCCCCGGCTAGTAATGCCCCCTGTGCTCCTGAGTGCTCCCTGGCTGTTAGACAGGGTGTGGTTAGAGGCAGAAGTACAGTCATACCCATGGCGCAGGTCCTCTTTGGAGGAGATGACAATTTCGGGAGGATTCTGCAGCTGGGGTGCTACCCCTTTGTCTCGAGAACTGGTCGCACCCTCTTGGGGCTCCGGGCCCCCATCGGACTCGATGAGATTCCTCCGAGATGCGCTGAGTCGGCTTAGCGGCTTCACGACACCCCCGGTGTACTTGCAGGAGCTCATGGCGATCTCAGTGAAGGGGTTACTGTCGCGACGGTGTACCAGCGGGCTGGCCTGCCGATGTCGAGTACCCCAGTCCCGCTCCCGCTCACAGTAGGATGAGTAGGTGGAAGGAAGGAGCCCACCAACAGCGGGCAAGCCCTCGTCACCCAGGCTGGGCTGGCTGCCCTGGCGGGATGCCGACGGCGCACTGGCAGCACACAGGATGTTGGGGAGGGTGAGGGAAGTGGGGCAGGTCAACACAGGGGTGCCATTGAGTCGCTCAGTGCTGGGGGTGCCAGAGCGCTTGGAGGGGCGGGTGTCGGCCGTAGCAGGCTGTAGGCACAGCGGATGTGCTTCCTCTTCTTTGCCGCCACCTCCCATCAGAGTGAAATTCAGAGCAGGGGGGGCCTCCATGGAGCCACGCCGAGCTCTGGGTCATAGTGTTAGACAACAGAGAAGACAAACAGAAAATGGAGGAAAGGCACACTGCTGAGACAGATGGACAGCATAAAATAAATTTCTGAAGTGAGGAACAAGAGCAGCGAGCAGAGCTTTCTAGGTACTGGCTAAGTATGTGGGAGACAGGGGTGTGGCTCTATGTCCTGAGGAAGAGAGGACTCTAAGTTTGTATTTATATTTACATTTACTCATTTAGCAGACGCTTTTCTCCAAAGGGATGTACATCTCAGCGAAAATACAATTTGTGCATTACATTAAGAGAAAGAGACATGGCTGCAGACATGTGATTCTAAATCTAGTTTGTTACTTTCCACTTGACGTACCGATGTTCATCGCTCGAGTAGGTGCATAAAATGCAGGATAAATCCTGATCACGTTCCTACAATTTTTTTTTAGAAGGTACGCAAACATTTACATGCAATACAGAAGTAGCGGCTGTGTAAAGGCTTATCTGGGGATGATCATAAAGTTACTGTGCATGAACATTTATATCTGCGCTTGTGCCTTGTCTTGAAACATCATAATTTTAGAAGGCATGAACATTTCCTTAATTATTTATTTGTTTTTGATTGCATTTTCTACACTTTCTTTCTAAAATTTCTCTGTAGCAGAGCAAAAACAGCCTAAATTTCAGCTTTGAGCCATTAGAGGGCAGAAAAAAAGCACTTGGATAGAATGGAGCTGTGGGTGGGGCAGAGTCTGAGTATATATACATATATATATGTATATATATAATATTTTTTTTTTTAATTTTGAGTCTGAGAGTTGTACAAGTGTGATTTCATACAAGGCATTTTGATTTATTACAGCTGTATCCGTGACTTTTACAGAAACTTCCCAGAAAATAAAAAGAGGTACATGTCTATCATTGAGCTTTTTTGACTGGAAACTAAACGTGACCAGATACTGACAAACACATTTATGCATCAGTGGCCCTGAGGAACTGACTTTTTGTCAACGTTTACCATGAGTCATGTAGCCGACATTTAGGGTAACACACATTTTAACACCTTCTCCCCATGTGATCCCCCATTACAACGCCACGCCACGGTGCTGCGTTGCACGTGCAAAGCAGCACAACACACTGAACAGGACTGAACTGATCGTGAGACGACGGGTGCGTTGCGAACTATTCCGACTTACGAAAAGTCTTCCCGTTACGACTGTGTTCCTAAAATGAGGTACAAGAGTACAGTACTGTAGACCGAAGTCCAGGTGTGCTACCTTCCCTACTGCACAGTACAGTACAGTATAGTACAGCACAGTACAATAGTACAGTAAAGTACAGTGAAGTACATTATAGTACAGTATGGTAAACTACACTACAGTATAGCAGAGTAAAGTAAGGGACACTAGTACAGTATAGTAGAGTACAGTAAGGTGCACTATAGCACAGTACACTATAGTACAGCATAGTAGAGTACAGTGAAGTACACTATAGTACAGCACAATAAAGTACAGTATAGGGCAGTGAAGTATACTATAGTACAGTACAGTAAAGCACAGTATAGTACAGTGCAGTATAGCAGAACACAGTAAGGTGTACTATACTACAGTACAGTATAGTAGAGTACAGCAAGGTGCACTATAGTAGAGTATAGTAGAGTACAGTACACAATAGTACAGCACCGTATTATAGTAGAGTACAGTAAGGTGCACTATAGTACGGTGCAGTATAGCAGAGTACAGTAAGGGATGCTATATAGTACAGTATGCCAGCAGAGACAGTAAAGTACACTATATATAGTACAGCACACTACTATACTATAGTATAGCACCATATAGTAATAGTGGAGTATTATAGTAGAGTACAGTAAGGCACACAATAGTAGAGTACAGTAGAGTACAGTAAGTAAGGTGCACTATAGTACAGTAGAGTAGAAGAAATGCGATCCTGCTGAGAGTCAGGGCTTCGTCACGAAATAAAATCTCCACCTGAGGTAATGTTCCTCTTGTTATTTTTTATTTTCCCCACAGTGTGTGTTGTGTGTCTCTGTTTACTCCTGACCCCTTCAAAACCTCTTACCTTTTCTCTTTTTTACCTCTTTTTTGTACCTTCTCTTACCTCTTTCTCTCCGTTCAATTCGGGCGTCGGGAGAAAATATTTCTCCTCACTTTCTCTTTTTCATTTTCTCAATCTCATCCATGCCATGGCTCCTCGTTCCTTGCGCCGCCACTACTATCTCTAATAATTATTGAGATATATTATAATTATAATAATTTGAACGTGTCGCTCGGATTTCTCCACGTACAGCCTCCTCCTCGATGCTGGCCGCTTTTTCTTCTCTAAATCTTCTGTCATGACATGCATCCATTGCATGTTGTACCATTAGTCTTAGTTCGCCATTCATGCTTCACGCGCCTCTACATCTTTCATCTATTCTCCATCGTATCGGCACAGAATTCCTTCGAACCGCCGCTATTACGTCGTCTGTATTAATTACTACTTCAGACTAGTTTATTTTAAATTATCACCACGACGACTGTGTTGCTGTCGTAACATCGCTCATCGCTACGAAGTTAATGATGTGGATGTTTTTCGTCGTTTTTTAAGAAAGTTAGAAAATAAGTATAGCGAAGGTTCTTGTAAAACGAGAAGGCGAAACACCGCCCTTTCATTACAAACGCGGATACTGTCAAAAACCCGCCATCCTCGCCCGCCGTCCTCTGACTGACGATCCACATCTGTTCGTCTCGCTCACAACTTACAGGTCTACCTCGCGCACGCCTTGGCCCCGCCCCTGCCCTGCCTGCCCTCTCCCCATTGGCTGGCCGCAGTGACGGACAGGTGCCGAACTGGCGGCGCTTCTCGAGACGCTCCCCGCGCTCGCTGACTACATAACGCGCTCGTGTCCTCATTTGCTTCCTCCGACTGCATGTTCGTTCTGATTTCTCTTGATGTCTAGACAAACACAACGACGAAGTTCGGGAGATCTGTTAAAATTCGTAAATCCTTAACGTTTATGTTACGCTAATTAGACGGGCAATCGTGAATAAAACAATTACGCGTGTCGGATGACCAACTTTTCAATTATTATTGTACAAAGAACGAGCTTCAAATCCGCCTATTTCCTATATTGTCTATTCATATTGTCTATATTAAACATTTAAACTTAAGTGACTGAACATAACGAGCTTTTTATGCAGGTAAACACAAAGGAGCATGTTATGAATGTTTGTCAGTTTCCCTGCAGGGATTAATAAAGTGTTTTCCCATCCTGTTCTTTGTGGAAAAACACTGATTGTTTAAAATATAAATATAAATAATTCTCTCAGTTTCGAAATAACAGGGCTAATATTGACAAACACACTCGGAAATTACAAAGTGCATTGCACGGAAATATCTTACAGTGACACTGAAATCACATTAGTGAGGTAGGTCAATGTAGAGTAGTTAACATTGCTTATGCAATGTGGGCCAATTATTTCCTAATAATTTAATATGCTGCAGTTCCTGTGGTTTATTCTAATGTTTTCATTATAAAAAGGCTTTAACTGCAGTCTAGTGCATCATTAACTTTTCAAAATTCCATTTACATGTTACATGAATTACTGGCAAAGCTTACTGTAAATTATTTGTGGCAGACTGGAAATTAAACCAAGTCACTGAGTTTTAAACCTAATTTTTTGAGAACAGCGTTTCCTTTCCTTAGGCAAAGGGACCAATAAAGGTTGAAAGGCTGACAATAATGAGCAGGGAGTGTCTTTAAAGACGGTTTACTGTGTTTTTACTGATGTGGCGAGATTAACAGAGCACTGATTTTACACCTGTTGTTGCCCTCTTTGTTGCCCTCCAGGTGAGCAAAAGCCCAGATGTCCTATTACAATACCCCTGTGGTCAGGTTTGTCGACAGGCGTGAACAGCTGAGAAAACACTGCATCCACCGCCACCAACACAGACACTGCTGGGACCTCACGTCACCCACTGGGCCGGAAATCAGCATCAGCAAGGTAGTGCCATCACATTCCTCCTGAACCCGACGGCAATGCCGCCCACCAGTTTTCTGCGTTACCTCATTTTCCAATCATTTCAGTCATTAAAATGAATACTGAAAGTAGATTAAGTAATTAGTAAGTAATTCAACCAACCAACCAGTCAATGTCTGCAACCACTTATCCTGAGCGGGGTCACGGTGAGCCGGAGCCTCACCCAGCAGCACAGGGGGAAAGATCAAAGGGGGAGGGGACGCACCCTGGACGGGTAAGTAATTCATATTAATGTAAATTTATTAAAGTTCATATTTTATCTGTGACACCATCAGACATCATGTTGTGTTATAACTGGTATTAACCGATTACTGATATGAAGAAATCCGATCTTTATTCTGACTTCAGAGGAATTTCAAATTATTACATCATACAGCGTGTTGGGGGGTGTGGTGGCACAGCGGGTTCGGCCTGCTCTCTGGTGGGTCTGGGGTTCGAATCCCGCTTGGGGTGCCTTGCGATGGACTGGCACCCCATCCTGGGTGTGTCCCCTCCAGCCTTGCCCCCTGTGTTGCTGGGTTAGGCTCCGGCTCGCCGCGATCCACCCCACCCCCCCACTTGGGACAAGCGGCTTCAGTCAGTGTGTGTGTGTGTGTGTGTGTGTGTGTGTGTGTGTGTACAGTATGTCCTTCTCTCACCCATCAACCTGAGGATACATTTGGTACTGTATCTAAGTGCTGCATCCTGCAGTTTATCTCAGTATATTTTAATGACGCCTCCACTGAGCAATAGTGTGATTTCTGGGAGATGGAAGGTGAGTGCTGGACAAGAGGGTGAAAGACAGAGAGCCATTTAATGGAAAAGGATAGCGATGGGTCATGAGAACATACATATAAATAAAGAACAATCAAGGATCAGCACGTTTGTTTAAGATTAAACCTACCTGAGGTCAGAGACTTAGAGCAATATAAAGAACAGCTGTCACAGAGCATTATGAGAGACTGAAAACAACAGCTGCAAGGTGAGAGGGATGGAAATAGAAAGGAGGAAAGACCACGACGGCAGAATAAAAAGTGGAAAGACCCACAGATAATCGGAGAAAAACACCCAAGGAGGAATTCTGTAGAGACCGGTAAAAACGGGATAGATGGAGAGACCAGTAAACAGGGGAGCTGTAGAAACTGAAGAAATTATTAGCTTTGGACAGATGTGTCAACTAATAAATAAATACAGAAGTGCCTAAAGACCAATAATACAGTCAGAGCATAAAAGGAAAATATAACAGAGAAATAAGCAGGTACAGTTGACAGAAGTTCTGTCCAATTGCACCGTGACATTAAAGATTAATTGAAAGACAGAAATACTGGTATAATGACATGTTATTTATTGGTGAAAATTCCTTCACGAAGAATTACTGTACGCTGGGTGTTCAACTTATGAACACAGCTGGAAATGAAAGGCAGTTCATAACTTAGTTTGTCTGTAACTCGTAACCAGTAAAGGCTAAGTAATACATACAGTATGTCAGTCCACTTTCCAACAGGGTGGGTTTTGTAAAAATGTCACACAAAGGTATAACAAATAAAAAAAAATACTCTGTTGAGCAAATAATTACATAAGAGGGATTTTCCTGTTTTTCAATTTTTTTCTTCGAAAATTAAATGCAATGATGGAATGTGTAAAAGGCAAAGTTCAAAGGAGTTAAGAAAAAACACAGAAAGTCTGTCGTCCTCCTAATTTCCTACCATGAGCAGAATGACTCAACAAAATTCTTGGAACACTTCCGCAGCGATATGACTCCCGGGGGGGAATTTCTCCAGTTATGTCCATTTAACATAAAGTTTAAGTGTACAGTAAGCAGCTCTTCAGATTCTCCGGGTAGTGCTCTCTTGGACTGAGATGTGTTTCGGGAAGGAACCATGGAAGATGGGTAAATTCTGTGCACTTGCCCTTTGAAAGCATGTCCTGTGAACCCGAGAATCGGAACTCTTGCAGGTCAGGTTGGTGCATCTGCTCGTGATAGAAATGAATTATGCTGCATTAACCCTACTTTCTAATGGAATTAATGGACCTTTGGCCATAGCAGGGAAATCATCCCAGAAACACTATTAGAGAAGCACCAGAACCTTTTAATGAAGAGTAGGAATATTGATTTCCTTGGACAGTTACCAGACACCAGTATGTCCATTTCTTCTCACTGTCAGATCATATCACACTCTTTTACTGCCTCTGGATTCCTCAGGCTGCATCCAAACCAGCAAAGAGCGGCTGTCGCTTTGCAACATGTAGACAGCAGCATGTTTGCGCAGCTCTATAAAGACACAAAGCAGGTGTGACCACAACCTTCTTTCTTTTGGTCAAAGGCCACATTGCGAACATCACCATGACATACTGAATCTTGAGCGTTTCAAATGAAAAGTAATTATGTATGTTACAGCATTATGCAACAGTATTCATTCCATCAGCTACTTTAACAGGACAATATTTTAGACATTTATCTATTTGTCATCATTTAGCTTATTAATTATTTATCATTATTAAGTAATTTATCTCATATATAGTTGGACAGAGAATACTTTTCGTACAAGACATAGTTCTTCCAAAAGCTGAATTTCTAAAACTTTCCCTTCAAGTTGGATGGACACTGAAAATCAACTCAAAAAAAAATTTTTTATTAATAAAAATAATAATAAGAAGAAGAAGAATAAGAAGAAGAATTGCATTAAATTTAAAATAAATTAATATTAATTTAATAATTAATTTTATTATTATTATTATAACATTGCTCTTACCAGCTGCTGTAGTGTGTGTCTGACTATCAATGTAAAACTGTGATTCATTAGAATTTGTAGTATTTACGGTAGGTGCAGCATACATTTATTTAGAAATGTTCTCTCAGGCCACACACACACACACACACACATTTTCAGAACCGCTTGTCCCATACGGGGTCACGGGGAACCAGAGCCCAACCCGGCAACTCAGGGCGTAAGGCCGGAGGGGGAGGGGACACACCCAGGACGGGACGCCCGTCCATCGCAAGGCACCCCAAGCGGGACTCGAACCCCAGACCCACCGGAGAGCAGGACTGTGGTCCAACCCACTGCGCCACTGCGCCACTGCACCCCCTTCTCTCAGGCCACTTTCTGTGAAATGGTGGGTCTCGGGCCACGGGTTCGACAGCCCAAAAGGAGTGAACACAGGATACAGGAAGATCAGCCACTACAGCCCAACACTTGCATGTACATCCTCTGTTTTTATGCGCTTCGGTTCCAACATTATGAGGGTTACAGGTTTGTCATATGAGGGTAAAAAAGTAAATGTGGCATTGTGCTTTTTTACATTGTTTCCTGATTCCTCTCTTCATATGTAGATGGCAATAAAAGTCCCGCCGGCCACAATCCAATCTCACTGCCCGTTTGAAGGTTTTTACTACAGTCCATTTTCCTCTTCTTCTGCAGTGACGTCTGTCGTCTTCCCTCTGCTTTCTAAGGGTAACGTGACCTTGTAACTCAGTAGATTTCTGCAGCATTTGTCACTGCAGAGCCACATTGACAGGTACGGCATTTTACTCTTTTGATTGAAATTTATCGCACACAACAAAAATTAAATGAATTAAAAATCTTGTTATGTCTTGTTGATTTACCGCCCTGATATTCAGAGATGGCAATAAATTCTCTCATTCCACTGCGGAAAAATTCGTTAATTTTATGAATGAGCAGCTCATCAGTTAATGGACGACCTGATGTCTGTGTGCCACACAGTGTTTCTCTGGCACCGTCGCACATTCCATTAGTGGGAAGCGACAGCACACCGTACCTTCAGGACCTATTTCTGTTAGCACATCTCAAGTTTAATTGTGAAAAAAGTAATAGAACGAGCTCTGAGTGGTTCCCTTTATTTCAGGTGTTCCATGTTTTCATTAGAGCAGATATATGGCAGCATAAACGTCTTCAAAACGGGGAGCAGCCTTGGCATCGTGGATGAAGTGAGCGGCTAAATTTGGATTATTGAATTTCAGCTGCTAGCAGCAAATTGAATGTCACTGGCCAATGAAAAGAGAATTTGTGGTAGCAGCACTTGACGTCCAAAAATCTAATTTGCTGAACAATTGTACAGAAGGAAAAAAATGTCATGTCACACATAAGTCCCTCTGAAGGTCAAACTTCATTGTGTGGCACATTAATGCCTCAATTTCTGGGTTTTTCAAGCACAATTCAGTTTTCGGTTCATGGTCGTGTCCTCTGTAACACACCACAGCTCATCCTGTACCAGGAGTTTGATACCCTGGGAGAAAGGACAGTACAGTACTGTAGCAAAATTGCATTCAGCCTGAAAAAGAGACCAGCTGCCTAGTGGATTGTGCAACACTTAACAATGACTCATTTTCACGACTATAATGGTCATTTATATTGAAATGGTCATGTATGGCAAGATGACAAAGATAAGATAAAACTCTAGAACGAGTGGCTTGTGATCAACTTTCTGAATTCCTCACCCGGAACCATGTCGTCGATGGATATTAGGCTGGTTTCAAAGCTGGTCACTCCACTGAGACGGCGCTTCTGGCAGTGTCTGATGCTCTCCAATCGGCTATAGCTGCCTCCCTCTCCTCGGTCGTCATCCTCCTCGATCTGTCTGCAGCATTCGACACCGTCAACCACCGGATTCTACTCTCCTCTCTTAGTCAGCTTGGGATCAAAGGAGCGACACTAAGATAGTTTGAGTCCTACCTCTCTGACAGATCCTATCAAGTGGTCTGGCGGAGCTCTCGTTCTTCTCCTCTGCCTCTCTCAACTGGTCTCACGCAGGGCTCGGTATTGGGTCCTCTTCTCTTCTCAATCTACACCTCTTCCCTTGGCCCGGTCATAGCCTCCCATAGATTCAAATACCACTGCTACGCTCATGATACCCAGCTCTTCCTCTCCTTTCCACCTGGAGCATCAGACATTTCCACACGCATCGCTGCCTGCCTGTCAGACATCTCTGCATGGATGTCTGATCACCATCTACAACTCAACCTCTACAAAACAGAGATTCTTCACCTCCCAGCTGGCCTGTCCTCCTGTCACGATCTATCGATCAAACTGGACAACTCACTCATTTTGCCTACCTCCTTGGCTAAGAGTCTGGGAATGATGATTGACTCAAGTCTATCTTTCTCCCAGCACATTAAAGCCACAACCTGGACTTGCAGATACATCCTGCATAACATCTGCAGGATCCGTCCTTAAATCACAACTGACTCTGCCCAACTACTTGTCCAGGCCATGGTGACTTCCCGTCTGGACCACTGCAACCCTCTCCTGTCGAGCCGTCCTGCTACTGCCATCAAACCTCTACAGCTAATACAGAATGCTGCTGCACGAGTTGTTTGACTTGCCAAAGCGTTACCATGTATCTCCTCTACTCGTTTCTCTGCACTGGCTTCTTCTCATTCTCCTCCTCCTCTCACTCAGAACTGCTGAATCTTTGCCCACATTTAAAAGGGGTCTTAAAACTCACCTCTTTCAGACTCACTTTACACAAAATCTCTTAAGTTCATGTAAGGTGTAAATGTTCATGCACCATAACTTTAAGGTCATGCCTGGATAAACCTTTACACGGCTACTCCTGTAATGTACGTAAATGTTTGTGTATCTCAAAAAAAAAAAAACTAGTAGGGGGGTGATCAGGAATCGTTAATATTCCGGTAACATTTTACGCAGCTACTCGTGTGATGAACATTGGTGCGTATGGTGGAAAGAAACTAACTGTACTTAAGAATCACACATCTGCAACTGTCTCTCTTCTCCTAATGTAATGCACAAATTTTATTTTCTATGAGATGTACATCGCTTTGGAGAAAAGCATCTGCTAAAAGAATACATGTAAATGAAACACTGAATGCAGAAAAGCAACCTAATGTTTACATGATAGTTAATTTGGGCAGCACAGTGGTGCAGCAAGTAGCACTGCTATCTTACAGCTCCTGTCCCTTTTACACATACACACATTTTCAGAACCGCTTGTCCCATACGGGGTCACGGAGCCTAACCCAGCAACTCAGGGCGTAAGGCTGGAGGGAGAGAGGACACACCCAGGACGGGACGCCAGTCCATCGCAAGGTACCCCAAGCGGGACTCGAACCCCAGACCCACCGAAGAGCAGGACCGTGGTCCAACCCGCTGCGCCACTGCACTCCCCAGAAAAGAATCAGTTAAATTAATTAATGGAAACATACTATCACCGTGTCATCTACAAACAGAAGTGATGAAACCCTGGTGTCCCCAGTCCGGACACCCTCCAAGCCCTCACTGCACTATAGTTTTGGAGAGGCTCTAAAATTATAGTCATGGAACATTAAATAAATATTGATACGTTCATAAAAGTACGAAAGGAAATCCTCAAATTGTTAAATGTTCTGGAAACAACAGAAATCACCCCGAGCTCAGTGTGCGGACAATGTGATTATCATCACCAAAGCTATGAATACCGAGAAAATACTGAGAACAGAACAGAACATTCGCCACCAATCCCGCACCTCGGAAGGATCTTTAGTCAACCAAGCTCATGAGTCAATTCACTAATCAATTCAAGGGTCTTTGCGTCCGTTAAGGTGAGTTTGACGACGCAGATTCCGATTGACGTCACCTGCTGCATCGTGGCCCTTCACGCTGACGCCACATCTCGGGAGTATATATTGGCCTGGAGTTTCCTTCTCTCTAGCTGTGTGAGGTTCTGTTTTTGTGGTGGTTCTTGGCGGAACGGGAGCGATGGCAGCCATGCATGTGGTTTTTGGCTTATGTATCTACCTGCTTGTTGTCGGAGGTAAAGGTGACTTGAGTTTGTGCCCTGTTGTACTAATTACTGCTCTTGGGCACTTAGTTTCTGGCTTTAAACTACTGACTTATAAATGACTTTCAGTGTAAGGTGTTAGTTTTAATCATTACTTCATTTGACTCCTTAACCTCTTCTTCTCTCCAAGGTTGGTCAAAACCACTTCCGCTAAAGTGCTTCTGTCCAAGAAAATGTTTGGTGGATGTGGTGCCGCCACCACCACCACCACCCCCGGTGCCAGTGGCTAACGATACCTGGGATTTGCTTGCTCTCCGCAACAACTCAAATGGTAAACTCGACTCCAAACTGAAGGTGCTTGAGGAAGTCCTACTGAAGGATGGCCTTCTTCTACTTGATGATGCTACATCCACTGAGAGTCTGAGTGGCCCTGTAGCCCTTCCTGTGCTCCATGATGCTGTTGACGGTAAAGGGGTTCCATGTTCTTGGGCACTGTGGGGTTTTACTGATGGATTGAAACTACTGACAGTGTACAGAATGTCCATGTCAATCTTTGGTTCATCTTAATCATCTTCTTCCTCCTCAGGGTGGCCAAAACCACTTCCGCAGAGATGTTTGTGTCCAAAAATATGTTGGGTGGATGGCCCACTGCCAAATACCTGGGATTTGCTTGCCCTCCGCAACAACTCAAATGGTGACCTTGACCCCAGACTGAAGCTGCTTGAGGATGATGTTGTCCTCAAGGACAACCTTCTACTTGATGATGCTACATCCACTGAGAGTCTGAGTGGCCCTATGGCCCTTGCTGTGCTCAATGACCAGCATGACTCTTCCACCAGTCCTTAGTCTGTAATTGTTGAGACTGGTTCCATCAGTCCCTTGTAGCTGATGTCCTTAATAGCTGGCTTAGCTGAAGCATGAAAGAACTTACTGGAAGGGTCTTCAACTTGAATAAATGGATTTAAATATGAATTGGTTGCGTTTCCCTTCTTGCAGCTTCACAAGTTCCTACTGCCAGTACCACATCGTTATCAGCAGTGATATAGGTCTATACTTGGCAATAGGAAACTCTGGTACATTTTAGCTGCTGGAAGCAATTGATATAAACGGTATGACTCTCCACACCCTCCTTACTGCTGCTTGCACTCCTACAGCCCACCGATTACATCCTGGTCCAATTTTAAGGTTAGGGCCCTGACCTTGGCCCAGGCTCTAAACCTTAATGTAGGTCCTATGCATAAGACAGGTAGTTAGGGACAAACTAGTGTCCCATGATTTAGTACAAAAAAAAATAAAATGCAGTTAAGATCGTTGCATTGCCCTAATCTCTACAGTCATCGACTTCACTTGAACGGTGATCTTCAGATCCCCCAATCTGCCTTTAAATCCACACAAGTCAAAATTGATTTAATTTTGACACTTGTGAGTGCCTTGCTTTACCCATTCACTGAACTACTCTTTGGGGAGCTATATGCTCGTGCTGCAAGTAGTCACCTGATCTCTTGACTCCTAGATGCGGCAGAAGAGCAGGGGCCTGATCTGTGCTCTGTCCACATGGGTTTCCTCCCACGGTACAAAGATGTGCGGTTCAGGTGGACGGGTGAGGAATTGCCCTTTGTGTGTAGATGCCCTGCAATAGACTGGTATACTGCCCAAGGTGTACCCTCCTCAGCTTTCGGGGTAGGATCTGATTCACTGCAACCTTGCAGAGGACAAGCACTTACTGGAAGTGGATGGATGGACTGACATTGTAAACAATTTATGTGCACTTTTATTAACTGTTGTTACCCCATGCGGTAAGTTTTCCTGTTAAGCGCATTGAGAAGTTTCTAGTCTCGTCTTTTCATTTCAACTGCAGACCACTGCACAGCAAAATCATATTCTTAATACTACACCTGTAAAAAGCAGAGGTGAAACCCTGGTGTCCCCAGCACGGACACTCCGAACCCCTACTGTACCTAGACCTTATTCGTGGGGACACTAAACTGATCGCGACAGGGTATTTCTGAGGGAGTTTTCCTGTCTTCATATGAATACCTGATGTACCAAACCAGAAGATGGTTTAAGTTCTTTGCCTCTTGTAACGACTCCTGTCTTTGAGGACGATGAGCGTTGCTGATTGTTGGCTCTTATGAATGACCTGCAGTGTATAGAATGTCTATTTCGGTTCTTGCTTCATTTGACTTTCTTTCTTCTTAGGTTGGTCAAGACCACTTCCAACGGAGTGTTTTTGTCCAGAAAAATGCTTAGAGGACATGACTCTGCCACCCCCTGCCCCAGTGGTTAATTAGCACCTGGGACTTGTTTGTTGCTAACAATGACTCAAATGGCAAACTTGACTCCAAGTGGAAGCTGCATGAGGACGTCCTTCTGCTCGAGGACGACTCTACCGCCGTCCACGGGGCTGCTGAGCAGGGCGACTCACTCGCCCCACTGTAAGAGCTGGAACAGTTCCACCATTGTCTAGCAGTTGATATCCTTAATGAGCGGTACAGTTAACCTTCCTAAAACAGCGGTGGCCATTGCAGATGTAACCATACCCAGGATTTCAATAAACTCTACTGGGAATGGACACCTTTGTCTCATTCCTTCCACCCTATAAGCTAACATCTCCTCGACGCTGGTTCCCAACACGGCATTTCCTCAGAGCTGCTTGTGCCATGGGAAGCTTAACACTATCCTGACATTCGCAACAAATGATGAAAATCTCTCAGGCAGCCTGGTTGCTGAGAGCAGATCACTTCTCCACCTTCAGTGGTACTTACCGGGGTGGGGAAGTATACCTGAAGTTGAGAGGGTTTTCAGAGTTGCTCATGCTCTGATGGGGCATGAGCTTCCTTCTTCCTGCGAAGGAACCCCCATCTCTACTGTTCTATTCCTGTGGTCTTTCCTTTTGGTCAGTTTCATTGTTCCATGTGCTGCGACTTGGGAAAAGGACCATGAGTAATACAAGCTTCTGTGCTTTTTGCATCTCCACCAAAGTAGTGTTGCGCTCCATGCCCTGGGACCAGTTAGAAGCCCTCTGACAGCTGCAAATTCTGGTTATTTTAGCTTTAATGTTCCTGGACTCCAATTCCTTCAGCCTCGCGACCAACTTTGGAATTGCAAGTATTAAATGCGATCGGGCCCATCTTACCACCACTTCCACCATGTTTCTCTTTCACCTTTTGTTAGGGATGTGTAGTCTGATGTTCCTCGGCACTCTGTACTGGGCCCTCTGCTGTTTGATCTATACATGTCCCTACTTACATATGAGCAATCGTTGGGGGGCATGGGGCACAGTGAGTAGCGGTGCTGTCTCACAGCACCCGGGTGGTGCAAGAGGATATGGGTTCAGTCCCTGCTTTGTATGGAGTACAGAGGTAGTTAACGCATTCCTCTTCTGTAGAATCGACTGCTTTAATGCTCCCCTCACTGTGGTGTTGAATCAATCCGCCTTAAACGAGCTCCACTAAGTCAAAAATTCAGATGCTGGAATCTGGAATTCCAATCTAAGTGATCAAATCTCACCTGTGATTGAATCCTGGTTTCCCGTAAGGATCCGAGTTGACTTGAACACCCCCATTCTTACCGATACATTTTCACGTGACTTGACACCTCTGTACTTGTCTTACATACACTCTACCAGTCTATTATACATCCCACTCTGGCCTGTTACTGGTCCCACAGGGTTCACCTGCGCACTATGGCAAGTAGAGCTTTCGACCGCTCTGCCCCCCAAACTGCTGAATTCCCTTTGCAAAAATATCGGGCTCTTCATCTCTAAACACCTTTAAATCCAGACTTAAGACTAGTGTACCGAGTCCGTGTGGAGTTTGCATGTTCTCCCCGTGATTTTCCACCCCACAGTCCAAAGACATGCAGATCAGGTAGACTGGTGAAGCTAAATTGCCCTTTGTGTGTGTGTGTGTGTGTGTGTGTGTGTGTGTGTGTGTGTGTGTGTGTGTGTGTGTGTGTGTGTGGATAGCTCTCATCCTGACCAGGGTTTACCCCCTCCCCCCCCCCAGCCTTGTGCTCAATTCTTCCGGGATCCTGGTTCACCGTGATCCTGCTCCTGACAAGTGGTTACTGAAATTGGATGGAGGAACTAATTTGTCGACGTCTCATTCTTCCGTTCTGTATGTTGTTTTACTATTAAGTGCTTTGAAAAGCTGTTTTTGGTCTCCAATGTCAAATGAAATCTATTATTATGATTGTTGTTCATTTCAACTGAATCACTCAGCTGCAGACCACTGCACAATAAAATCATATTCCTAATATGGAGATAGCTGGTAGTGTAGCTGTTAGAGCTGCTGCCTTGGGACCCACGGGTTTGAATACCACCTCCAGCTGTAGTACCCTGGAACAATCTTCTCGCATTAAATTGCTCCAGTAAAATCACCCACCCGTATGAATGGTTAAATAACTTTGGACAAAAATCATTTGGTGAAAAGAACCTCACACACACATCGTCTGAAACCGCTTGTCCCATATGGGGTCGCGGGGGGAGACGGAGCCTAACCCAGCAACTCAGGGCGTAAGGCCGGAGGGGACACACCCAGGACGGGACGCCAGTCCGTCGCAAGGCACCCCAAGCGGGACTCGAACCCCAGACCCACCGAAGAGCAGGACCGTGGTCCAACCCACTGCGCCACTGCACTCCCCAGAAAAGAATCAGTTAAATTAATTAATGGAAACATACTATCACCGTGTCATCTACAAACAGAAGTGATGAAACCCTGGTGTCCCCAGTCCGGACACCCTCCAAGCCCTCACTGCACTATAGTTTTGGAGAGGCTCTAAAATTATAGTCATGGAACATTAAATAAATATTGATACGTTCATAAAAGTACGAAAGGAAATCCTCAAATTGTTAAATGTTCTGGAAACAACAGAAATCACCCCGAGCTCAGTGTGCGGACAATGTGATTATCATCACCAAAGCTATGAATACCGAGAAAATACTGAGAACAGAACAGAACATTCGCCACCAATCCCGCACCTCGGAAGGATCTTTAGTCAACCAAGCTCATGAGTCAATTCACTAATCAATTCAAGGGTCTTTGCGTCCGTTAAGGTGAGTTTGACGACGCAGATTCCGATTGACGTCACCTGCTGCATCGTGGCCCTTCACGCTGACGCCACATCTCGGGAGTATATATTGGCCTGGAGTTTCCTTCTCTCTAGCGTGTGAGGTTCTGTTTTTGTGGTGGTTCTTGGCGGAACGGGAGCGATGGCAGCCATGCATGTGGTTTTTGGCTTATGTATCTACCTGCTTGTTGTCGGAGGTAAAGGTGACTTGAGTTTGTGCCCTGTTGTACTAATTACTGCTCTTGGGCACTTAGTTTCTGGCTTTAAACTACTGACTTATAAATGACTTTCAGTGTAAGGTGTTAGTTTTAATCATTACTTCATTTGACTCCTTAACCTCTTCTTCTCTCCAAGGTTGGTCAAAACCACTTCCGCTAAAGTGCTTCTGTCCAAGAAAATGTTTGGTGGATGTGGTGCCGCCACCACCACCACCACCACCCCCGGTGCCAGTGGCTAACGATACCTGGGATTTGCTTGCTCTCCGCAACAACTCAAATGGTAAACTCGACTCCAAACTGAAGGTGCTTGAGGAAGTCCTACTGAAGGATGGCCTTCTTCTACTTGATGATGCTACATCCACTGAGAGTCTGAGTGGCCCTGTAGCCCTTCCTGTGCTCCATGATGCTGTTGACGGTAAAGGGGTTCCATGTTCTTGGGCACTGTGGGGTTTTACTGATGGATTGAAACTACTGACAGTGTACAGAATGTCCATGTCAATCTTTGGTTCATCTTAATCATCTTCTTCCTCCTCAGGGTGGCCAAAACCACTTCCGCAGAGATGTTTGTGTCCAAAAATATGTTGGGTGGATGGCCCACTGCCAAATACCTGGGATTTGCTTGCCCTCCGCAACAACTCAAATGGTGACCTTGACCCCAGACTGAAGCTGCTTGAGGATGATGTTGTCCTCAAGGACAACCTTCTACTTGATGATGCTACATCCACTGAGAGTCTGAGTGGCCCTATGGCCCTTGCTGTGCTCAATGACCAGCATGACTCTTCCACCAGTCCTTAGTCTGTAATTGTTGAGACTGGTTCCATCAGTCCCTTGTAGCTGATGTCCTTAATAGCTGGCTTAGCTGAAGCATGAAAGAACTTACTGGAAGGGTCTTCAACTTGAATAAATGGATTTAAATATGAATTGGTTGCGTTTCCCTTCTTGCAGCTTCACAAGTTCCTACTGCCAGTACCACATCGTTATCAGCAGTGATATAGGTCTATACTTGGCAATAGGAAACTCTGGTACATTTTAGCTGCTGGAAGCAATTGATATAAACGGTATGACTCTCCACACCCTCCTTACTGCTGCTTGCACTCCTACAGCCCACCGATTACATCCTGGTCCAATTTTAAGGTTAGGGCCCTGACCTTGGCCCAGGCTCTAAACCTTAATGTAGGTCCTATGCATAAGACAGGTAGTTAGGGACAAACTAGTGTCCCATGATTTAGTACAAAAAAAAAATAAAATGCAGTTAAGATCGTTGCATTGCCCTAATCTCTACAGTCATCGACTTCACTTGAACGGTGATCTTCAGATCCCCCAATCTGCCTTTAAATCCACACAAGTCAAAATTGATTTAATTTTGACACTTGTGAGTGCCTTGCTTTACCCATTCACTGAACTACTCTTTGGGGAGCTATATGCTCGTGCTGCAAGTAGTCACCTGATCTCTTGACTCCTAGATGCGGCAGAAGAGCAGGGGCCTGATCTGTGCTCTGTCCACATGGGTTTCCTCCCACGGTACAAAGATGTGCGGTTCAGGTGGACGGGTGAGGAATTGCCCTTTGTGTGTAGATGCCCTGCAATAGACTGGTATACTGCCCAAGGTGTACCCTCCTCAGCTTTCGGGGTAGGATCTGATTCACTGCAACCTTGCAGAGGACAAGCACTTACTGGAAGTGGATGGATGGACTGACATTGTAAACAATTTATGTGCACTTTTATTAACTGTTGTTACCCCATGCGGTAAGTTTTCCTGTTAAGCGCATTGAGAAGTTTCTAGTCTCGTCTTTTCATTTCAACTGCAGACCACTGCACAGCAAAATCATATTCTTAATACTACACCTGTAAAAAGCAGAGGTGAAACCCTGGTGTCCCCAGCACGGACACTCCGAACCCCTACTGTACCTAGACCTTATTCGTGGGGACACTAAACTGATCGCGACAGGGTATTTCTGAGGGAGTTTTCCTGTCTTCATATGAATACCTGATGTACCAAACCAGAAGATGGTTTAAGTTCTTTGCCTCTTGTAACGACTCCTGTCTTTGAGGACGATGAGCGTTGCTGATTGTTGGCTCTTATGAATGACCTGCAGTGTATAGAATGTCTATTTCGGTTCTTGCTTCATTTGACTTTCTTTCTTCTTAGGTTGGTCAAGACCACTTCCAACGGAGTGTTTTTGTCCAGAAAAATGCTTAGAGGACATGACTCTGCCACCCCCTGCCCCAGTGGTTAATTAGCACCTGGGACTTGTTTGTTGCTAACAATGACTCAAATGGCAAACTTGACTCCAAGTGGAAGCTGCATGAGGACGTCCTTCTGCTCGAGGACGACTCTACCGCCGTCCACGGGGCTGCTGAGCAGGGCGACTCACTCGCCCCACTGTAAGAGCTGGAACAGTTCCACCATTGTCTAGCAGTTGATATCCTTAATGAGCGGTACAGTTAACCTTCCTAAAACAGCGGTGGCCATTGCAGATGTAACCATACCCAGGATTTCAATAAACTCTACTGGGAATGGACACCTTTGTCTCATTCCTTCCACCCTATAAGCTAACATCTCCTCGACGCTGGTTCCCAACACGGCATTTCCTCAGAGCTGCTTGTGCCATGGGAAGCTTAACACTATCCTGACATTCGCAACAAATGATGAAAATCTCTCAGGCAGCCTGGTTGCTGAGAGCAGATCACTTCTCCACCTTCAGTGGTACTTACCGGGGTGGGGAAGTATACCTGAAGTTGAGAGGGTTTTCAGAGTTGCTCATGCTCTGATGGGGCATGAGCTTCCTTCTTCCTGCGAAGGAACCCCCATCTCTACTGTTCTATTCCTGTGGTCTTTCCTTTTGGTCAGTTTCATTGTTCCATGTGCTGCGACTTGGGAAAAGGACCATGAGTAATACAAGCTTCTGTGCTTTTTGCATCTCCACCAAAGTAGTGTTGCGCTCCATGCCCTGGGACCAGTTAGAAGCCCTCTGACAGCTGCAAATTCTGGTTATTTTAGCTTTAATGTTCCTGGACTCCAATTCCTTCAGCCTCGCGACCAACTTTGGAATTGCAAGTATTAAATGCGATCGGGCCCATCTTACCACCACTTCCACCATGTTTCTCTTTCACCTTTTGTTAGGGATGTGTAGTCTGATGTTCCTCGGCACTCTGTACTGGGCCCTCTGCTGTTTGATCTATACATGTCCCTACTTACATATGAGCAATCGTTGGGGGGCATGGGGCACAGTGAGTAGCGGTGCTGTCTCACAGCACCCGGGTGGTGCAAGAGGATATGGGTTCAGTCCCTGCTTTGTATGGAGTACAGAGGTAGTTAACGCATTCCTCTTCTGTAGAATCGACTGCTTTAATGCTCCCCTCACTGTGGTGTTGAATCAATCCGCCTTAAACGAGCTCCACTAAGTCAAAAATTCAGATGCTGGAATCTGGAATTCCAATCTAAGTGATCAAATCTCACCTGTGATTGAATCCTGGTTTCCCGTAAGGATCCGAGTTGACTTGAACACCCCCATTCTTACCGATACATTTTCACGTGACTTGACACCTCTGTACTTGTCTTACATACACTCTACCAGTCTATTATACATCCCACTCTGGCCTGTTACTGGTCCCACAGGGTTCACCTGCGCACTATGGCAAGTAGAGCTTTCGACCGCTCTGCCCCCCAAACTGCTGAATTCCCTTTGCAAAAATATCGGGCTCTTCATCTCTAAACACCTTTAAATCCAGACTTAAGACTAGTGTACCGAGTCCGTGTGGAGTTTGCATGTTCTCCCCGTGATTTTCCACCCCACAGTCCAAAGACATGCAGATCAGGTAGACTGGTGAAGCTAAATTGCCCTTTGTGTGTGTGTGTGTGTGTGTGTGTGTGTGTGTGTGTGTGTGTGTGTGTGTGTGTGTGTGTGTGTGTGTGTGGATAGCTCTCATCCTGACCAGGGTTTACCCCCTCCCCCCCCCCAGCCTTGTGCTCAATTCTTCCGGGATCCTGGTTCACCGTGATCCTGCTCCTGACAAGTGGTTACTGAAATTGGATGGAGGAACTAATTTGTCGACGTCTCATTCTTCCGTTCTGTATGTTGTTTTACTATTAAGTGCTTTGAAAAGCTGTTTTTGGTCTCCAATGTCAAATGAAATCTATTATTATGATTGTTGTTCATTTCAACTGAATCACTCAGCTGCAGACCACTGCACAATAAAATCATATTCCTAATATGGAGATAGCTGGTAGTGTAGCTGTTAGAGCTGCTGCCTTGGGACCCACGGGTTTGAATACCACCTCCAGCTGTAGTACCCTGGAACAATCTTCTCGCATTAAATTGCTCCAGTAAAATCACCCACCCGTATGAATGGTTAAATAACTTTGGACAAAAATCATTTGGTGAAAAGAACCTCACACACACACATCGTCTGAAACCGCTTGTCCCATATGGGGTCGCGGGGGGAGACGGAGCCTAACCCAGCAACTCAGGGCGTAAGGCCGGAGGGGGAGGGGACACACCCAGGACGGGACGCCAGTCCGTCGCAAGGCACCCCAAGCGGGACTCGAACCCCAGACCCACCGAAGAGCAGGACCGTGGTCCAACCCGCTGCGCCACTGCACTCCCCAGAAAAGAATCAGTTAAATTAATTAATGGAAACATCCTATCACCGTGTCATCTACAAACAGAAGTGATGAAACCCTGGTGTCCCCAGTCCGGACACCCTCCAAGCCCTCACTGCACTATAGTTTTGGAGAGGCTCTAAAATTATAGTCATGGAACATTAAATAAATATTGATACGTTCATAAAAGTACGAAAGGAAATCCTCAAATTGTTAAATGTTCTGGAAACAACAGAAATCACCCCGAGCTCAGTGTGCGGACAATGTGATTATCATCACCAAAGCTATGAATACCGAGAAAATACTGAGAACAGAACAGAACATTCGCCACCAATCCCGCACCTCGGAAGGATCTTTAGTCAACCAAGCTCATGAGTCAATTCACTAATCAATTCAAGGGTCTTTGCGTCCGTTAAGGTGAGTTTGACGACGCAGATTCCGATTGACGTCACCTGCTGCATCGTGGCCCTTCACGCTGACGCCACATCTCGGGAGTATATATTGGCCTGGAGTTTCCTTCTCTCTAGCGTGTGAGGTTCTGTTTTTGTGGTGGTTCTTGGCGGAACGGGAGCGATGGCAGCCATGCATGTGGTTTTTGGCTTATGTATCTACCTGCTTGTTGTCGGAGGTAAAGGTGACTTGAGTTTGTGCCCTGTTGTACTAATTACTGCTCTTGGGCACTTAGTTTCTGGCTTTAAACTACTGACTTATAAATGACTTTCAGTGTAAGGTGTTAGTTTTAATCATTACTTCATTTGACTCCTTAACCTCTTCTTCTCTCCAAGGTTGGTCAAAACCACTTCCGCTAAAGTGCTTCTGTCCAAGAAAATGTTTGGTGGATGTGGTGCCGCCACCACCACCACCACCACCCCCGGTGCCAGTGGCTAACGATACCTGGGATTTGCTTGCTCTCCGCAACAACTCAAATGGTAAACTCGACTCCAAACTGAAGGTGCTTGAGGAAGTCCTACTGAAGGATGGCCTTCTTCTACTTGATGATGCTACATCCACTGAGAGTCTGAGTGGCCCTGTAGCCCTTCCTGTGCTCCATGATGCTGTTGACGGTAAAGGGGTTCCATGTTCTTGGGCACTGTGGGGTTTTACTGATGGATTGAAACTACTGACAGTGTACAGAATGTCCATGTCAATCTTTGGTTCATCTTAATCATCTTCTTCCTCCTCAGGGTGGCCAAAACCACTTCCGCAGAGATGTTTGTGTCCAAAAATATGTTGGGTGGATGGCCCACTGCCAAATACCTGGGATTTGCTTGCCCTCCGCAACAACTCAAATGGTGACCTTGACCCCAGACTGAAGCTGCTTGAGGATGATGTTGTCCTCAAGGACAACCTTCTACTTGATGATGCTACATCCACTGAGAGTCTGAGTGGCCCTATGGCCCTTGCTGTGCTCAATGACCAGCATGACTCTTCCACCAGTCCTTAGTCTGTAATTGTTGAGACTGGTTCCATCAGTCCCTTGTAGCTGATGTCCTTAATAGCTGGCTTAGCTGAAGCATGAAAGAACTTACTGGAAGGGTCTTCAACTTGAATAAATGGATTTAAATATGAATTGGTTGCGTTTCCCTTCTTGCAGCTTCACAAGTTCCTACTGCCAGTACCACATCGTTATCAGCAGTGATATAGGTCTATACTTGGCAATAGGAAACTCTGGTACATTTTAGCTGCTGGAAGCAATTGATATAAACGGTATGACTCTCCACACCCTCCTTACTGCTGCTTGCACTCCTACAGCCCACCGATTACATCCTGGTCCAATTTTAAGGTTAGGGCCCTGACCTTGGCCCAGGCTCTAAACCTTAATGTAGGTCCTATGCATAAGACAGGTAGTTAGGGACAAACTAGTGTCCCATGATTTAGTACAAAAAAAAAATAAAATGCAGTTAAGATCGTTGCATTGCCCTAATCTCTACAGTCATCGACTTCACTTGAACGGTGATCTTCAGATCCCCCAATCTGCCTTTAAATCCACACAAGTCAAAATTGATTTAATTTTGACACTTGTGAGTGCCTTGCTTTACCCATTCACTGAACTACTCTTTGGGGAGCTATATGCTCGTGCTGCAAGTAGTCACCTGATCTCTTGACTCCTAGATGCGGCAGAAGAGCAGGGGCCTGATCTGTGCTCTGTCCACATGGGTTTCCTCCCACGGTACAAAGATGTGCGGTTCAGGTGGACGGGTGAGGAATTGCCCTTTGTGTGTAGATGCCCTGCAATAGACTGGTATACCGCCCAAGGTGTACCCTCCTCAGCTTTCGGGGTAGGATCTGATTCACTGCAACCTTGCAGAGGACAAGCACTTACTGGAAGTGGATGGATGGACTGACATTGTAAACAATTTATGTGCACTTTTATTAACTGTTGTTACCCCATGCGGTAAGTTTTCCTGTTAAGCGCATTGAGAAGTTTCTAGTCTCGTCTTTTCATTTCAACTGCAGACCACTGCACAGCAAAATCATATTCTTAATACTACACCTGTAAAAAGCAGAGGTGAAACCCTGGTGTCCCCAGCACGGACACTCCGAACCCCTACTGTACCTAGACCTTATTCGTGGGGACACTAAACTGATCGCGACAGGGTATTTCTGAGGGAGTTTTCCTGTCTTCATATGAATACCTGATGTACCAAACCAGAAGATGGTTTAAGTTCTTTGCCTCTTGTAACGACTCCTGTCTTTGAGGACGATGAGCGTTGCTGATTGTTGGCTCTTATGAATGACCTGCAGTGTATAGAATGTCTATTTCGGTTCTTGCTTCATTTGACTTTCTTTCTTCTTAGGTTGGTCAAGACCACTTCCAACGGAGTGTTTTTGTCCAGAAAAATGCTTAGAGGACATGACTCTGCCACCCCCTGCCCCAGTGGTTAATTAGCACCTGGGACTTGTTTGTTGCTAACAATGACTCAAATGGCAAACTTGACTCCAAGTGGAAGCTGCATGAGGACGTCCTTCTGCTCGAGGACGACTCTACCGCCGTCCACGGGGCTGCTGAGCAGGGCGACTCACTCGCCCCACTGTAAGAGCTGGAACAGTTCCACCATTGTCTAGCAGTTGATATCCTTAATGAGCGGTACAGTTAACCTTCCTAAAACAGCGGTGGCCATTGCAGATGTAACCATACCCAGGATTTCAATAAACTCTACTGGGAATGGACACCTTTGTCTCATTCCTTCCACCCTATAAGCTAACATCTCCTCGACGCTGGTTCCCAACACGGCATTTCCTCAGAGCTGCTTGTGCCATGGGAAGCTTAACACTATCCTGACATTCGCAACAAATGATGAAAATCTCTCAGGCAGCCTGGTTGCTGAGAGCAGATCACTTCTCCACCTTCAGTGGTACTTACCGGGGTGGGGAAGTATACCTGAAGTTGAGAGGGTTTTCAGAGTTGCTCATGCTCTGATGGGGCATGAGCTTCCTTCTTCCTGCGAAGGAACCCCCATCTCTACTGTTCTATTCCTGTGGTCTTTCCTTTTGGTCAGTTTCATTGTTCCATGTGCTGCGACTTGGGAAAAGGACCATGAGTAATACAAGCTTCTGTGCTTTTTGCATCTCCACCAAAGTAGTGTTGCGCTCCATGCCCTGGGACCAGTTAGAAGCCCTCTGACAGCTGCAAATTCTGGTTATTTTAGCTTTAATGTTCCTGGACTCCAATTCCTTCAGCCTCGCGACCAACTTTGGAATTGCAAGTATTAAATGCGATCGGGCCCATCTTACCACCACTTCCACCATGTTTCTCTTTCACCTTTTGTTAGGGATGTGTAGTCTGATGTTCCTCGGCACTCTGTACTGGGCCCTCTGCTGTTTGATCTATACATGTCCCTACTTACATATGAGCAATCGTTGGGGGGCATGGGGCACAGTGAGTAGCGGTGCTGTCTCACAGCACCCGGGTGGTGCAAGAGGATATGGGTTCAGTCCCTGCTTTGTATGGAGTACAGAGGTAGTTAACGCATTCCTCTTCTGTAGAATCGACTGCTTTAATGCTCCCCTCACTGTGGTGTTGAATCAATCCGCCTTAAACGAGCTCCACTAAGTCAAAAATTCAGATGCTGGAATCTGGAATTCCAATCTAAGTGATCAAATCTCACCTGTGATTGAATCCTGGTTTCCCGTAAGGATCCGAGTTGACTTGAACACCCCCATTCTTACCGATACATTTTCACGTGACTTGACACCTCTGTACTTGTCTTACATACACTCTACCAGTCTATTATACATCCCACTCTGGCCTGTTACTGGTCCCACAGGGTTCACCTGCGCACTATGGCAAGTAGAGCTTTCGACCGCTCTGCCCCCCAAACTGCTGAATTCCCTTTGCAAAAATATCGGGCTCTTCATCTCTAAACACCTTTAAATCCAGACTTAAGACTAGTGTACCGAGTCCGTGTGGAGTTTGCATGTTCTCCCCGTGATTTTCCACCCCACAGTCCAAAGACATGCAGATCAGGTAGACTGGTGAAGCTAAATTGCCCTTTGTGTGTGTGTGTGGATAGCTCTCATCCTGACCAGGGTTTACCCCCTCCCCCCCCCCCAGCCTTGTGCTCAATTCTTCCGGGATCCTGGTTCACCGTGATCCTGCTCCTGACAAGTGGTTACTGAAATTGGATGGAGGAACTAATTTGTCGACGTCTCATTCTTCCGTTCTGTATGTTGTTTTACTATTAAGTGCTTTGAAAAGCTGTTTTTGGTCTCCAATGTCAAATGAAATCTATTATTATGATTGTTGTTCATTTCAACTGAATCACTCAGCTGCAGACCACTGCACAATAAAATCATATTCCTAATATGGAGATAGCTGGTAGTGTAGCTGTTAGAGCTGCTGCCTTGGGACCCACGGGTTTGAATACCACCTCCAGCTGTAGTACCCTGGAACAATCTTCTCGCATTAAATTGCTCCAGTAAAATCACCCACCCGTATGAATGGTTAAATAACTTTGGACAAAAATCATTTGGTGAAAAGAACCTCACACACACACATCGTCTGAAACCGCTTGTCCCATATGGGGTCGCGGGGGGAGACGGAGCCTAACCCAGCAACTCAGGGCGTAAGGCCGGAGGGGGAGGGGACACACCCAGGACGGGACGCCAGTCCGTCGCAAGGCACCCCAAGCGGGACTCGAACCCCAGACCCACCGAAGAGCAGGACCGTGGTCCAACCCGCTGCGCCACTGCACTCCCCAGAAAAGAATCAGTTAAATTAATTAATGGAAACATCCTATCACCGTGTCATCTACAAACAGAAGTGATGAAACCCTGGTGTCCCCAGTCCGGACACCCTCCAAGCCCTCACTGCACTATAGTTTTGGAGAGGCTCTAAAATTATAGTCATGGAACATTAAATAAATATTGATACGTTCATAAAAGTACGAAAGGAAATCCTCAAATTGTTAAATGTTCTGGAAACAACAGAAATCACCCCGAGCTCAGTGTGCGGACAATGTGATTATCATCACCAAAGCTATGAATACCGAGAAAATACTGAGAACAGAACAGAACATTCGCCACCAATCCCGCACCTCGGAAGGATCTTTAGTCAACCAAGCTCATGAGTCAATTCACTAATCAATTCAAGGGTCTTTGCGTCCGTTAAGGTGAGTTTGACGACGCAGATTCCGATTGACGTCACCTGCTGCATCGTGGCCCTTCACGCTGACGCCACATCTCGGGAGTATATATTGGCCTGGAGTTTCCTTCTCTCTAGCGTGTGAGGTTCTGTTTTTGTGGTGGTTCTTGGCGGAACGGGAGCGATGGCAGCCATGCATGTGGTTTTTGGCTTATGTATCTACCTGCTTGTTGTCGGAGGTAAAGGTGACTTGAGTTTGTGCCCTGTTGTACTAATTACTGCTCTTGGGCACTTAGTTTCTGGCTTTAAACTACTGACTTATAAATGACTTTCAGTGTAAGGTGTTAGTTTTAATCATTACTTCATTTGACTCCTTAACCTCTTCTTCTCTCCAAGGTTGGTCAAAACCACTTCCGCTAAAGTGCTTCTGTCCAAGAAAATGTTTGGTGGATGTGGTGCCGCCGCCACCACCACCACCACCCCCGGTGCCAGTGGCTAACGATACCTGGGATTTGCTTGCTCTCCGCAACAACTCAAATGGTAAACTCGACTCCAAACTGAAGGTGCTTGAGGAAGTCCTACTGAAGGATGGCCTTCTTCTACTTGATGATGCTACATCCACTGAGAGTCTGAGTGGCCCTGTAGCCCTTCCTGTGCTCCATGATGCTGTTGACGGTAAAGGGGTTCCATGTTCTTGGGCACTGTGGGGTTTTACTGATGGATTGAAACTACTGACAGTGTACAGAATGTCCATGTCAATCTTTGGTTCATCTTAATCATCTTCTTCCTCCTCAGGGTGGCCAAAACCACTTCCGCAGAGATGTTTGTGTCCAAAAATATGTTGGGTGGATGGCCCACTGCCAAATACCTGGGATTTGCTTGCCCTCCGCAACAACTCAAATGGTGACCTTGACCCCAGACTGAAGCTGCTTGAGGATGATGTTGTCCTCAAGGACAACCTTCTACTTGATGATGCTACATCCACTGAGAGTCTGAGTGGCCCTATGGCCCTTGCTGTGCTCAATGACCAGCATGACTCTTCCACCAGTCCTTAGTCTGTAATTGTTGAGACTGGTTCCATCAGTCCCTTGTAGCTGATGTCCTTAATAGCTGGCTTAGCTGAAGCATGAAAGAACTTACTGGAAGGGTCTTCAACTTGAATAAATGGATTTAAATATGAATTGGTTGCGTTTCCCTTCTTGCAGCTTCACAAGTTCCTACTGCCAGTACCACATCGTTATCAGCAGTGATATAGGTCTATACTTGGCAATAGGAAACTCTGGTACATTTTAGCTGCTGGAAGCAATTGATATAAACGGTATGACTCTCCACACCCTCCTTACTGCTGCTTGCACTCCTACAGCCCACCGATTACATCCTGGTCCAATTTTAAGGTTAGGGCCCTGACCTTGGCCCAGGCTCTAAACCTTAATGTAGGTCCTATGCATAAGACAGGTAGTTAGGGACAAACTAGTGTCCCATGATTTAGTACAAAAAAAAAATAAAATGCAGTTAAGATCGTTGCATTGCCCTAATCTCTACAGTCATCGACTTCACTTGAACGGTGATCTTCAGATCCCCCAATCTGCCTTTAAATCCACACAAGTCAAAATTGATTTAATTTTGACACTTGTGAGTGCCTTGCTTTACCCATTCACTGAACTACTCTTTGGGGAGCTATATGCTCGTGCTGCAAGTAGTCACCTGATCTCTTGACTCCTAGATGCGGCAGAAGAGCAGGGGCCTGATCTGTGCTCTGTCCACATGGGTTTCCTCCCACGGTACAAAGATGTGCGGTTCAGGTGGACGGGTGAGGAATTGCCCTTTGTGTGTAGATGCCCTGCAATAGACTGGTATACTGCCCAAGGTGTACCCTCCTCAGCTTTCGGGGTAGGATCTGATTCACTGCAACCTTGCAGAGGACAAGCACTTACTGGAAGTGGATGGATGGACTGACATTGTAAACAATTTATGTGCACTTTTATTAACTGTTGTTACCCCATGCGGTAAGTTTTCCTGTTAAGCGCATTGAGAAGTTTCTAGTCTCGTCTTTTCATTTCAACTGCAGACCACTGCACAGCAAAATCATATTCTTAATACTACACCTGTAAAAAGCAGAGGTGAAACCCTGGTGTCCCCAGCACGGACACTCCGAACCCCTACTGTACCTAGACCTTATTCGTGGGGACACTAAACTGATCGCGACAGGGTATTTCTGAGGGAGTTTTCCTGTCTTCATATGAATACCTGATGTACCAAACCAGAAGATGGTTTAAGTTCTTTGCCTCTTGTAACGACTCCTGTCTTTGAGGACGATGAGCGTTGCTGATTGTTGGCTCTTATGAATGACCTGCAGTGTATAGAATGTCTATTTCGGTTCTTGCTTCATTTGACTTTCTTTCTTCTTAGGTTGGTCAAGACCACTTCCAACGGAGTGTTTTTGTCCAGAAAAATGCTTAGAGGACATGACTCTGCCACCCCCTGCCCCAGTGGTTAATTAGCACCTGGGACTTGTTTGTTGCTAACAATGACTCAAATGGCAAACTTGACTCCAAGTGGAAGCTGCATGAGGACGTCCTTCTGCTCGAGGACGACTCTACCGCCGTCCACGGGGCTGCTGAGCAGGGCGACTCACTCGCCCCACTGTAAGAGCTGGAACAGTTCCACCATTGTCTAGCAGTTGATATCCTTAATGAGCGGTACAGTTAACCTTCCTAAAACAGCGGTGGCCATTGCAGATGTAACCATACCCAGGATTTCAATAAACTCTACTGGGAATGGACACCTTTGTCTCATTCCTTCCACCCTATAAGCTAACATCTCCTCGACGCTGGTTCCCAACACGGCATTTCCTCAGAGCTGCTTGTGCCATGGGAAGCTTAACACTATCCTGACATTCGCAACAAATGATGAAAATCTCTCAGGCAGCCTGGTTGCTGAGAGCAGATCACTTCTCCACCTTCAGTGGTACTTACCGGGGTGGGGAAGTATACCTGAAGTTGAGAGGGTTTTCAGAGTTGCTCATGCTCTGATGGGGCATGAGCTTCCTTCTTCCTGCGAAGGAACCCCCATCTCTACTGTTCTATTCCTGTGGTCTTTCCTTTTGGTCAGTTTCATTGTTCCATGTGCTGCGACTTGGGAAAAGGACCATGAGTAATACAAGCTTCTGTGCTTTTTGCATCTCCACCAAAGTAGTGTTGCGCTCCATGCCCTGGGACCAGTTAGAAGCCCTCTGACAGCTGCAAATTCTGGTTATTTTAGCTTTAATGTTCCTGGACTCCAATTCCTTCAGCCTCGCGACCAACTTTGGAATTGCAAGTATTAAATGCGATCGGGCCCATCTTACCACCACTTCCACCATGTTTCTCTTTCACCTTTTGTTAGGGATGTGTAGTCTGATGTTCCTCGGCACTCTGTACTGGGCCCTCTGCTGTTTGATCTATACATGTCCCTACTTACATATGAGCAATCGTTGGGGGGCATGGGGCACAGTGAGTAGCGGTGCTGTCTCACAGCACCCGGGTGGTGCAAGAGGATATGGGTTCAGTCCCTGCTTTGTATGGAGTACAGAGGTAGTTAACGCATTCCTCTTCTGTAGAATCGACTGCTTTAATGCTCCCCTCACTGTGGTGTTGAATCAATCCGCCTTAAACGAGCTCCACTAAGTCAAAAATTCAGATGCTGGAATCTGGAATTCCAATCTAAGTGATCAAATCTCACCTGTGATTGAATCCTGGTTTCCCGTAAGGATCCGAGTTGACTTGAACACCCCCATTCTTACCGATACATTTTCACGTGACTTGACACCTCTGTACTTGTCTTACATACACTCTACCAGTCTATTATACATCCCACTCTGGCCTGTTACTGGTCCCACAGGGTTCACCTGCGCACTATGGCAAGTAGAGCTTTCGACCGCTCTGCCCCCCAAACTGCTGAATTCCCTTTGCAAAAATATCGGGCTCTTCATCTCTAAACACCTTTAAATCCAGACTTAAGACTAGTGTACCGAGTCCGTGTGGAGTTTGCATGTTCTCCCCGTGATTTTCCACCCCACAGTCCAAAGACATGCAGATCAGGTAGACTGGTGAAGCTAAATTGCCCTTTGTGTGTGTGTGTGGATAGCTCTCATCCTGACCAGGGTTTACCCCCTCCCCCCCCCCCAGCCTTGTGCTCAATTCTTCCGGGATCCTGGTTCACCGTGATCCTGCTCCTGACAAGTGGTTACTGAAATTGGATGGAGGAACTAATTTGTCGACGTCTCATTCTTCCGTTCTGTATGTTGTTTTACTATTAAGTGCTTTGAAAAGCTGTTTTTGGTCTCCAATGTCAAATGAAATCTATTATTATGATTGTTGTTCATTTCAACTGAATCACTCAGCTGCAGACCACTGCACAATAAAATCATATTCCTAATATGGAGATAGCTGGTAGTGTAGCTGTTAGAGCTGCTGCCTTGGGACCCACGGGTTTGAATACCACCTCCAGCTGTAGTACCCTGGAACAATCTTCTCGCATTAAATTGCTCCAGTAAAATCACCCACCCGTATGAATGGTTAAATAACTTTGGACAAAAATCATTTGGTGAAAAGAACCTCACACACACACATCGTCTGAAACCGCTTGTCCCATATGGGGTCGCGGGGGGAGACGGAGCCTAACCCAGCAACTCAGGGCGTAAGGCCGGAGGGGGAGGGGACACACCCAGGACGGGACGCCAGTCCGTCGCAAGGCACCCCAAGCGGGACTCGAACCCCAGACCCACCGAAGAGCAGGACCGTGGTCCAACCCGCTGCGCCACTGCACTCCCCAGAAAAGAATCAGTTAAATTAATTAATGGAAACATCCTATCACCGTGTCATCTACAAACAGAAGTGATGAAACCCTGGTGTCCCCAGTCCGGACACCCTCCAAGCCCTCACTGCACTATAGTTTTGGAGAGGCTCTAAAATTATAGTCATGGAACATTAAATAAATATTGATACGTTCATAAAAGTACGAAAGGAAATCCTCAAATTGTTAAATGTTCTGGAAACAACAGAAATCACCCCGAGCTCAGTGTGCGGACAATGTGATTATCATCACCAAAGCTATGAATACCGAGAAAATACTGAGAACAGAACAGAACATTCGCCACCAATCCCGCACCTCGGAAGGATCTTTAGTCAACCAAGCTCATGAGTCAATTCACTAATCAATTCAAGGGTCTTTGCGTCCGTTAAGGTGAGTTTGACGACGCAGATTCCGATTGACGTCACCTGCTGCATCGTGGCCCTTCACGCTGACGCCACATCTCGGGAGTATATATTGGCCTGGAGTTTCCTTCTCTCTAGCGTGTGAGGTTCTGTTTTTGTGGTGGTTCTTGGCGGAACGGGAGCGATGGCAGCCATGCATGTGGTTTTTGGCTTATGTATCTACCTGCTTGTTGTCGGAGGTAAAGGTGACTTGAGTTTGTGCCCTGTTGTACTAATTACTGCTCTTGGGCACTTAGTTTCTGGCTTTAAACTACTGACTTATAAATGACTTTCAGTGTAAGGTGTTAGTTTTAATCATTACTTCATTTGACTCCTTAACCTCTTCTTCTCTCCAAGGTTGGTCAAAACCACTTCCGCTAAAGTGCTTCTGTCCAAGAAAATGTTTGGTGGATGTGGTGCCGCCGCCACCACCACCACCCCCGGTGCCAGTGGCTAACGATACCTGGGATTTGCTTGCTCTCCGCAACAACTCAAATGGTAAACTCGACTCCAAACTGAAGGTGCTTGAGGAAGTCCTACTGAAGGATGGCCTTCTTCTACTTGATGATGCTACATCCACTGAGAGTCTGAGTGGCCCTGTAGCCCTTCCTGTGCTCCATGATGCTGTTGACGGTAAAGGGGTTCCATGTTCTTGGGCACTGTGGGGTTTTACTGATGGATTGAAACTACTGACAGTGTACAGAATGTCCATGTCAATCTTTGGTTCATCTTAATCATCTTCTTCCTCCTCAGGGTGGCCAAAACCACTTCCGCAGAGATGTTTGTGTCCAAAAATATGTTGGGTGGATGGCCCACTGCCAAATACCTGGGATTTGCTTGCCCTCCGCAACAACTCAAATGGTGACCTTGACCCCAGACTGAAGCTGCTTGAGGATGATGTTGTCCTCAAGGACAACCTTCTACTTGATGATGCTACATCCACTGAGAGTCTGAGTGGCCCTATGGCCCTTGCTGTGCTCAATGACCAGCATGACTCTTCCACCAGTCCTTAGTCTGTAATTGTTGAGACTGGTTCCATCAGTCCCTTGTAGCTGATGTCCTTAATAGCTGGCTTAGCTGAAGCATGAAAGAACTTACTGGAAGGGTCTTCAACTTGAATAAATGGATTTAAATATGAATTGGTTGCGTTTCCCTTCTTGCAGCTTCACAAGTTCCTACTGCCAGTACCACATCGTTATCAGCAGTGATATAGGTCTATACTTGGCAATAGGAAACTCTGGTACATTTTAGCTGCTGGAAGCAATTGATATAAACGGTATGACTCTCCACACCCTCCTTACTGCTGCTTGCACTCCTACAGCCCACCGATTACATCCTGGTCCAATTTTAAGGTTAGGGCCCTGACCTTGGCCCAGGCTCTAAACCTTAATGTAGGTCCTATGCATAAGACAGGTAGTTAGGGACAAACTAGTGTCCCATGATTTAGTACAAAAAAAAAATAAAATGCAGTTAAGATCGTTGCATTGCCCTAATCTCTACAGTCATCGACTTCACTTGAACGGTGATCTTCAGATCCCCCAATCTGCCTTTAAATCCACACAAGTCAAAATTGATTTAATTTTGACACTTGTGAGTGCCTTGCTTTACCCATTCACTGAACTACTCTTTGGGGAGCTATATGCTCGTGCTGCAAGTAGTCACCTGATCTCTTGACTCCTAGATGCGGCAGAAGACCAGGGGCCTGATCTGTGCTCTGTCCACATGGGTTTCCTCCCACGGTACAAAGATGTGCGGTTCAGGTGGACGGGTGAGGAATTGCCCTTTGTGTGTAGATGCCCTGCAATAGACTGGTATACTGCCCAAGGTGTACCCTCCTCAGCTTTCGGGGTAGGATCTGATTCACTGCAACCTTGCAGAGGACAAGCACTTACTGGAAGTGGATGGATGGACTGACATTGTAAACAATTTATGTGCACTTTTATTAACTGTTGTTACCCCATGCGGTAAGTTTTCCTGTTAAGCGCATTGAGAAGTTTCTAGTCTCGTCTTTTCATTTCAACTGCAGACCACTGCACAGCAAAATCATATTCTTAATACTACACCTGTAAAAAGCAGAGGTGAAACCCTGGTGTCCCCAGCACGGACACTCCGAACCCCTACTGTACCTAGACCTTATTCGTGGGGACACTAAACTGATCGCGACAGGGTATTTCTGAGGGAGTTTTCCTGTCTTCATATGAATACCTGATGTACCAAACCAGAAGATGGTTTAAGTTCTTTGCCTCTTGTAACGACTCCTGTCTTTGAGGACGATGAGCGTTGCTGATTGTTGGCTCTTATTAATGACCTGCAGTGTATAGAATGTCTATTTCGGTTCTTGCTTCATTTGACTTTCTTTCTTCTTAGGTTGGTCAAGACCACTTCCAACGGAGTGTTTTTGTCCAGAAAAATGCTTAGAGGACATGACTCTGCCACCCCCTGCCCCAGTGGTTAATTAGCACCTGGGACTTGTTTGTTGCTAACAATGACTCAAATGGCAAACTTGACTCCAAGTGGAAGCTGCATGAGGACGTCCTTCTGCTCGAGGACGACTCTACCGCCGTCCACGGGGCTGCTGAGCAGGGCGACTCACTCGCCCCACTGTAAGAGCTGGAACAGTTCCACCATTGTCTAGCAGTTGATATCCTTAATGAGCGGTACAGTTAACCTTCCTAAAACAGCGGTGGCCATTGCAGATGTAACCATACCCAGGATTTCAATAAACTCTACTGGGAATGGACACCTTTGTCTCATTCCTTCCACCCTATAAGCTAACATCTCCTCGACGCTGGTTCCCAACACGGCATTTCCTCAGAGCTGCTTGTGCCATGGGAAGCTTAACACTATCCTGACATTCGCAACAAATGATGAAAATCTCTCAGGCAGCCTGGTTGCTGAGAGCAGATCACTTCTCCACCTTCAGTGGTACTTACCGGGGTGGGGAAGTATACCTGAAGTTGAGAGGGTTTTCAGAGTTGCTCATGCTCTGATGGGGCATGAGCTTCCTTCTTCCTGCGAAGGAACCCCCATCTCTACTGTTCTATTCCTGTGGTCTTTCCTTTTGGTCAGTTTCATTGTTCCATGTGCTGCGACTTGGGAAAAGGACCATGAGTAATACAAGCTTCTGTGCTTTTTGCATCTCCACCAAAGTAGTGTTGCGCTCCATGCCCTGGGACCAGTTAGAAGCCCTCTGACAGCTGCAAATTCTGGTTATTTTAGCTTTAATGTTCCTGGACTCCAATTCCTTCAGCCTCGCGACCAACTTTGGAATTGCAAGTATTAAATGCGATCGGGCCCATCTTACCACCACTTCCACCATGTTTCTCTTTCACCTTTTGTTAGGGATGTGTAGTCTGATGTTCCTCGGCACTCTGTACTGGGCCCTCTGCTGTTTGATCTATACATGTCCCTACTTACATATGAGCAATCGTTGGGGGGCATGGGGCACAGTGAGTAGCGGTGCTGTCTCACAGCACCCGGGTGGTGCAAGAGGATATGGGTTCAGTCCCTGCTTTGTATGGAGTACAGAGGTAGTTAACGCATTCCTCTTCTGTGGAATCGACTGCTTTAATGCTCCCCTCACTGTGGTGTTGAATCAATCCGCCTTAAACGAGCTCCACTAAGTCAAAAATTCAGATGCTGGAATCTGGAATTCCAATCTAAGTGATCAAATCTCACCTGTGATTGAATCCTGGTTTCCCGTAAGGATCCGAGTTGACTTGAACACCCCCATTCTTACCGATACATTTTCACGTGACTTGACACCTCTGTACTTGTCTTACATACACTCTACCAGTCTATTATACATCCCACTCTGGCCTGTTACTGGTCCCACAGGGTTCACCTGCGCACTATGGCAAGTAGAGCTTTCGACCGCTCTGCCCCCCAAACTGCTGAATTCCCTTTGCAAAAATATCGGGCTCTTCATCTCTAAACACCTTTAAATCCAGACTTAAGACTAGTGTACCGAGTCCGTGTGGAGTTTGCATGTTCTCCCCGTGATTTTCCACCCCACAGTCCAAAGACATGCAGATCAGGTAGACTGGTGAAGCTAAATTGCCCTTTGTGTGTGTGTGTGGATAGCTCTCATCCTGACCAGGGTTTACCCCCTCCCCCCCCCCCAGCCTTGTGCTCAATTCTTCCGGGATCCTGGTTCACCGTGATCCTGCTCCTGACAAGTGGTTACTGAAATTGGATGGAGGAACTAATTTGTCGACGTCTCATTCTTCCGTTCTGTATGTTGTTTTACTATTAAGTGCTTTGAAAAGCTGTTTTTGGTCTCCAATGTCAAATGAAATCTATTATTATGATTGTTGTTCATTTCAACTGAATCACTCAGCTGCAGACCACTGCACAATAAAATCATATTCCTAATATGGAGATAGCTGGTAGTGTAGCTGTTAGAGCTGCTGCCTTGGGACCCACGGGTTTGAATACCACCTCCAGCTGTAGTACCCTGGAACAATCTTCTCGCATTAAATTGCTCCAGTAAAATCACCCACCCGTATGAATGGTTAAATAACTTTGGACAAAAATCATTTGGTGAAAAGAACCTCACACACACACATCGTCTGAAACCGCTTGTCCCATATGGGGTCGCGGGGGGAGACGGAGCCTAACCCAGCAACTCAGGGCGTAAGGCCGGAGGGGGAGGGGACACACCCAGGACGGGACGCCAGTCCGTCGCAAGGCACCCCAAGCGGGACTCGAACCCCAGACCCACCGAAGAGCAGGACCGTGGTCCAACCCGCTGCGCCACTGCACTCCCCAGAAAAGAATCAGTTAAATTAATTAATGGAAACATCCTATCACCGTGTCATCTACAAACAGAAGTGATGAAACCCTGGTGTCCCCAGTCCGGACACCCTCCAAGCCCTCACTGCACTATAGTTTTGGAGAGGCTCTAAAATTATAGTCATGGAACATTAAATAAATATTGATACGTTCATAAAAGTACGAAAGGAAATCCTCAAATTGTTAAATGTTCTGGAAACAACAGAAATCACCCCGAGCTCAGTGTGCGGACAATGTGATTATCATCACCAAAGCTATGAATACCGAGAAAATACTGAGAACAGAACAGAACATTCGCCACCAATCCCGCACCTCGGAAGGATCTTTAGTCAACCAAGCTCATGAGTCAATTCACTAATCAATTCAAGGGTCTTTGCGTCCGTTAAGGTGAGTTTGACGACGCAGATTCCGATTGACGTCACCTGCTGCATCGTGGCCCTTCACGCTGACGCCACATCTCGGGAGTATATATTGGCCTGGAGTTTCCTTCTCTCTAGCGTGTGAGGTTCTGTTTTTGTGGTGGTTCTTGGCGGAACGGGAGCGATGGCAGCCATGCATGTGGTTTTTGGCTTATGTATCTACCTGCTTGTTGTCGGAGGTAAAGGTGACTTGAGTTTGTGCCCTGTTGTACTAATTACTGCTCTTGGGCACTTAGTTTCTGGCTTTAAACTACTGACTTATAAATGACTTTCAGTGTAAGGTGTTAGTTTTAATCATTACTTCATTTGACTCCTTAACCTCTTCTTCTCTCCAAGGTTGGTCAAAACCACTTCCGCTAAAGTGCTTCTGTCCAAGAAAATGTTTGGTGGATGTGGTGCCGCCACCACCACCACCACCCCCGGTGCCAGTGGCTAACGATACCTGGGATTTGCTTGCTCTCCGCAACAACTCAAATGGTAAACTCGACTCCAAACTGAAGGTGCTTGAGGAAGTCCTACTGAAGGATGGCCTTCTTCTACTTGATGATGCTACATCCACTGAGAGTCTGAGTGGCCCTGTAGCCCTTCCTGTGCTCCATGATGCTGTTGACGGTAAAGGGGTTCCATGTTCTTGGGCACTGTGGGGTTTTACTGATGGATTGAAACTACTGACAGTGTACAGAATGTCCATGTCAATCTTTGGTTCATCTTAATCATCTTCTTCCTCCTCAGGGTGGCCAAAACCACTTCCGCAGAGATGTTTGTGTCCAAAAATATGTTGGGTGGATGGCCCACTGCCAAATACCTGGGATTTGCTTGCCCTCCGCAACAACTCAAATGGTGACCTTGACCCCAGACTGAAGCTGCTTGAGGATGATGTTGTCCTCAAGGACAACCTTCTACTTGATGATGCTACATCCACTGAGAGTCTGAGTGGCCCTATGGCCCTTGCTGTGCTCAATGACCAGCATGACTCTTCCACCAGTCCTTAGTCTGTAATTGTTGAGACTGGTTCCATCAGTCCCTTGTAGCTGATGTCCTTAATAGCTGGCTTAGCTGAAGCATGAAAGAACTTACTGGAAGGGTCTTCAACTTGAATAAATGGATTTAAATATGAATTGGTTGCGTTTCCCTTCTTGCAGCTTCACAAGTTCCTACTGCCAGTACCACATCGTTATCAGCAGTGATATAGGTCTATACTTGGCAATAGGAAACTCTGGTACATTTTAGCTGCTGGAAGCAATTGATATAAACGGTATGACTCTCCACACCCTCCTTACTGCTGCTTGCACTCCTACAGCCCACCGATTACATCCTGGTCCAATTTTAAGGTTAGGGCCCTGACCTTGGCCCAGGCTCTAAACCTTAATGTAGGTCCTATGCATAAGACAGGTAGTTAGGGACAAACTAGTGTCCCATGATTTAGTACAAAAAAAAATAAAATGCAGTTAAGATCGTTGCATTGCCCTAATCTCTACAGTCATCGACTTCACTTGAACGGTGATCTTCAGATCCCCCAATCTGCCTTTAAATCCACACAAGTCAAAATTGATTTAATTTTGACACTTGTGAGTGCCTTGCTTTACCCATTCACTGAACTACTCTTTGGGGAGCTATATGCTCGTGCTGCAAGTAGTCACCTGATCTCTTGACTCCTAGATGCGGCAGAAGAGCAGGGGCCTGATCTGTGCTCTGTCCACATGGGTTTCCTCCCACGGTACAAAGATGTGCGGTTCAGGTGGACGGGTGAGGAATTGCCCTTTGTGTGTAGATGCCCTGCAATAGACTGGTATACCTGCCCAAGGTGTACCCTCCTCAGCTTTCGGGGTAGGATCTGATTCACTGCAACCTTGCAGAGGACAAGCACTTACTGGAAGTGGATGGATGGACTGACATTGTAAACAATTTATGTGCACTTTTATTAACTGTTGTTACCCCATGCGGTAAGTTTTCCTGTTAAGCGCATTGAGAAGTTTCTAGTCTCGTCTTTTCATTTCAACTGCAGACCACTGCACAGCAAAATCATATTCTTAATACTACACCTGTAAAAAGCAGAGGTGAAACCCTGGTGTCCCCAGCACGGACACTCCGAACCCCTACTGTACCTAGACCTTATTCGTGGGGACACTAAACTGATCGCGACAGGGTATTTCTGAGGGAGTTTTCCTGTCTTCATATGAATACCTGATGTACCAAACCAGAAGATGGTTTAAGTTCTTTGCCTCTTGTAACGACTCCTGTCTTTGAGGACGATGAGCGTTGCTGATTGTTGGCTCTTATGAATGACCTGCAGTGTATAGAATGTCTATTTCGGTTCTTGCTTCATTTGACTTTCTTTCTTCTTAGGTTGGTCAAGACCACTTCCAACGGAGTGTTTTTGTCCAGAAAAATGCTTAGAGGACATGACTCTGCCACCCCCTGCCCCAGTGGTTAATTAGCACCTGGGACTTGTTTGTTGCTAACAATGACTCAAATGGCAAACTTGACTCCAAGTGGAAGCTGCATGAGGACGTCCTTCTGCTCGAGGACGACTCTACCGCCGTCCACGGGGCTGCTGAGCAGGGCGACTCACTCGCCCCACTGTAAGAGCTGGAACAGTTCCACCATTGTCTAGCAGTTGATATCCTTAATGAGCGGTACAGTTAACCTTCCTAAAACAGCGGTGGCCATTGCAGATGTAACCATACCCAGGATTTCAATAAACTCTACTGGGAATGGACACCTTTGTCTCATTCCTTCCACCCTATAAGCTAACATCTCCTCGACGCTGGTTCCCAACACGGCATTTCCTCAGAGCTGCTTGTGCCATGGGAAGCTTAACACTATCCTGACATTCGCAACAAATGATGAAAATCTCTCAGGCAGCCTGGTTGCTGAGAGCAGATCACTTCTCCACCTTCAGTGGTACTTACCGGGGTGGGGAAGTATACCTGAAGTTGAGAGGGTTTTCAGAGTTGCTCATGCTCTGATGGGGCATGAGCTTCCTTCTTCCTGCGAAGGAACCCCCATCTCTACTGTTCTATTCCTGTGGTCTTTCCTTTTGGTCAGTTTCATTGTTCCATGTGCTGCGACTTGGGAAAAGGACCATGAGTAATACAAGCTTCTGTGCTTTTTGCATCTCCACCAAAGTAGTGTTGCGCTCCATGCCCTGGGACCAGTTAGAAGCCCTCTGACAGCTGCAAATTCTGGTTATTTTAGCTTTAATGTTCCTGGACTCCAATTCCTTCAGCCTCGCGACCAACTTTGGAATTGCAAGTATTAAATGCGATCGGGCCCATCTTACCACCACTTCCACCATGTTTCTCTTTCACCTTTTGTTAGGGATGTGTAGTCTGATGTTCCTCGGCACTCTGTACTGGGCCCTCTGCTGTTTGATCTATACATGTCCCTACTTACATATGAGCAATCGTTGGGGGGCATGGGGCACAGTGAGTAGCGGTGCTGTCTCACAGCACCCGGGTGGTGCAAGAGGATATGGGTTCAGTCCCTGCTTTGTATGGAGTACAGAGGTAGTTAACGCATTCCTCTTCTGTGGAATCGACTGCTTTAATGCTCCCCTCACTGTGGTGTTGAATCAATCCGCCTTAAACGAGCTCCACTAAGTCAAAAATTCAGATGCTGGAATCTGGAATTCCAATCTAAGTGATCAAATCTCACCTGTGATTGAATCCTGGTTTCCCGTAAGGATCCGAGTTGACTTGAACACCCCCATTCTTACCGATACATTTTCACGTGACTTGACACCTCTGTACTTGTCTTACATACACTCTACCAGTCTATTATACATCCCACTCTGGCCTGTTACTGGTCCCACAGGGTTCACCTGCGCACTATGGCAAGTAGAGCTTTCGACCGCTCTGCCCCCCAAACTGCTGAATTCCCTTTGCAAAAATATCGGGCTCTTCATCTCTAAACACCTTTAAATCCAGACTTAAGACTAGTGTACCGAGTCCGTGTGGAGTTTGCATGTTCTCCCCGTGATTTTCCACCCCACAGTCCAAAGACATGCAGATCAGGTAGACTGGTGAAGCTAAATTGCCCTTTGTGTGTGTGTGTGGATAGCTCTCATCCTGACCAGGGTTTACCCCCTCCCCCCCCCCCAGCCTTGTGCTCAATTCTTCCGGGATCCTGGTTCACCGTGATCCTGCTCCTGACAAGTGGTTACTGAAATTGGATGGAGGAACTAATTTGTCGACGTCTCATTCTTCCGTTCTGTATGTTGTTTTACTATTAAGTGCTTTGAAAAGCTGTTTTTGGTCTCCAATGTCAAATGAAATCTATTATTATGATTGTTGTTCATTTCAACTGAATCACTCAGCTGCAGACCACTGCACAATAAAATCATATTCCTAATATGGAGATAGCTGGTAGTGTAGCTGTTAGAGCTGCTGCCTTGGGACCCACGGGTTTGAATACCACCTCCAGCTGTAGTACCCTGGAACAATCTTCTCGCATTAAATTGCTCCAGTAAAATCACCCACCCGTATGAATGGTTAAATAACTTTGGACAAAAATCATTTGGTGAAAAGAACCTCACACACACACATCGTCTGAAACCGCTTGTCCCATATGGGGTCGCGGGGGGAGACGGAGCCTAACCCAGCAACTCAGGGCGTAAGGCCGGAGGGGGAGGGGACACACCCAGGACGGGACGCCAGTCCGTCGCAAGGCACCCCAAGCGGGACTCGAACCCCAGACCCACCGAAGAGCAGGACCGTGGTCCAACCCGCTGCGCCACTGCACTCCCCAGAAAAGAATCAGTTAAATTAATTAATGGAAACATCCTATCACCGTGTCATCTACAAACAGAAGTGATGAAACCCTGGTGTCCCCAGTCCGGACACCCTCCAAGCCCTCACTGCACTATAGTTTTGGAGAGGCTCTAAAATTATAGTCATGGAACATTAAATAAATATTGATACGTTCATAAAAGTACGAAAGGAAATCCTCAAATTGTTAAATGTTCTGGAAACAACAGAAATCACCCCGAGCTCAGTGTGCGGACAATGTGATTATCATCACCAAAGCTATGAATACCGAGAAAATACTGAGAACAGAACAGAACATTCGCCACCAATCCCGCACCTCGGAAGGATCTTTAGTCAACCAAGCTCATGAGTCAATTCACTAATCAATTCAAGGGTCTTTGCGTCCGTTAAGGTGAGTTTGACGACGCAGATTCCGATTGACGTCACCTGCTGCATCGTGGCCCTTCACGCTGACGCCACATCTCGGGAGTATATATTGGCCTGGAGTTTCCTTCTCTCTAGCGTGTGAGGTTCTGTTTTTGTGGTGGTTCTTGGCGGAACGGGAGCGATGGCAGCCATGCATGTGGTTTTTGGCTTATGTATCTACCTGCTTGTTGTCGGAGGTAAAGGTGACTTGAGTTTGTGCCCTGTTGTACTAATTACTGCTCTTGGGCACTTAGTTTCTGGCTTTAAACTACTGACTTATAAATGACTTTCAGTGTAAGGTGTTAGTTTTAATCATTACTTCATTTGACTCCTTAACCTCTTCTTCTCTCCAAGGTTGGTCAAAACCACTTCCGCTAAAGTGCTTCTGTCCAAGAAAATGTTTGGTGGATGTGGTGCCGCCACCACCACCACCACCCCGGTGCCAGTGGCTAACGATACCTGGGATTTGCTTGCTCTCCGCAACAACTCAAATGGTAAACTCGACTCCAAACTGAAGGTGCTTGAGGAAGTCCTACTGAAGGATGGCCTTCTTCTACTTGATGATGCTACATCCACTGAGAGTCTGAGTGGCCCTGTAGCCCTTCCTGTGCTCCATGATGCTGTTGACGGTAAAGGGGTTCCATGTTCTTGGGCACTGTGGGGTTTTACTGATGGATTGAAACTACTGACAGTGTACAGAATGTCCATGTCAATCTTTGGTTCATCTTAATCATCTTCTTCCTCCTCAGGGTGGCCAAAACCACTTCCGCAGAGATGTTTGTGTCCAAAAATATGTTGGGTGGATGGCCCACTGCCAAATACCTGGGATTTGCTTGCCCTCCGCAACAACTCAAATGGTGACCTTGACCCCAGACTGAAGCTGCTTGAGGATGATGTTGTCCTCAAGGACAACCTTCTACTTGATGATGCTACATCCACTGAGAGTCTGAGTGGCCCTATGGCCCTTGCTGTGCTCAATGACCAGCATGACTCTTCCACCAGTCCTTAGTCTGTAATTGTTGAGACTGGTTCCATCAGTCCCTTGTAGCTGATGTCCTTAATAGCTGGCTTAGCTGAAGCATGAAAGAACTTACTGGAAGGGTCTTCAACTTGAATAAATGGATTTAAATATGAATTGGTTGCGTTTCCCTTCTTGCAGCTTCACAAGTTCCTACTGCCAGTACCACATCGTTATCAGCAGTGATATAGGTCTATACTTGGCAATAGGAAACTCTGGTACATTTTAGCTGCTGGAAGCAATTGATATAAACGGTATGACTCTCCACACCCTCCTTACTGCTGCTTGCACTCCTACAGCCCACCGATTACATCCTGGTCCAATTTTAAGGTTAGGGCCCTGACCTTGGCCCAGGCTCTAAACCTTAATGTAGGTCCTATGCATAAGACAGGTAGTTAGGGACAAACTAGTGTCCCATGATTTAGTACAAAAAAAAATAAAATGCAGTTAAGATCGTTGCATTGCCCTAATCTCTACAGTCATCGACTTCACTTGAACGGTGATCTTCAGATCCCCCAATCTGCCTTTAAATCCACACAAGTCAAAATTGATTTAATTTTGACACTTGTGAGTGCCTTGCTTTACCCATTCACTGAACTACTCTTTGGGGAGCTATATGCTCGTGCTGCAAGTAGTCACCTGATCTCTTGACTCCTAGATGCGGCAGAAGAGCAGGGGCCTGATCTGTGCTCTGTCCACATGGGTTTCCTCCCACGGTACAAAGATGTGCGGTTCAGGTGGACGGGTGAGGAATTGCCCTTTGTGTGTAGATGCCCTGCAATAGACTGGTATACTGCCCAAGGTGTACCCTCCTCAGCTTTCGGGGTAGGATCTGATTCACTGCAACCTTGCAGAGGACAAGCACTTACTGGAAGTGGATGGATGGACTGACATTGTAAACAATTTATGTGCACTTTTATTAACTGTTGTTACCCCATGCGGTAAGTTTTCCTGTTAAGCGCATTGAGAAGTTTCTAGTCTCGTCTTTTCATTTCAACTGCAGACCACTGCACAGCAAAATCATATTCTTAATACTACACCTGTAAAAAGCAGAGGTGAAACCCTGGTGTCCCCAGCACGGACACTCCGAACCCCTACTGTACCTAGACCTTATTCGTGGGGACACTAAACTGATCGCGACAGGGTATTTCTGAGGGAGTTTTCCTGTCTTCATATGAATACCTGATGTACCAAACCAGAAGATGGTTTAAGTTCTTTGCCTCTTGTAACGACTCCTGTCTTTGAGGACGATGAGCGTTGCTGATTGTTGGCTCTTATGAATGACCTGCAGTGTATAGAATGTCTATTTCGGTTCTTGCTTCATTTGACTTTCTTTCTTCTTAGGTTGGTCAAGACCACTTCCAACGGAGTGTTTTTGTCCAGAAAAATGCTTAGAGGACATGACTCTGCCACCCCCTGCCCCAGTGGTTAATTAGCACCTGGGACTTGTTTGTTGCTAACAATGACTCAAATGGCAAACTTGACTCCAAGTGGAAGCTGCATGAGGACGTCCTTCTGCTCGAGGACGACTCTACCGCCGTCCACGGGGCTGCTGAGCAGGGCGACTCACTCGCCCCACTGTAAGAGCTGGAACAGTTCCACCATTGTCTAGCAGTTGATATCCTTAATGAGCGGTACAGTTAACCTTCCTAAAACAGCGGTGGCCATTGCAGATGTAACCATACCCAGGATTTCAATAAACTCTACTGGGAATGGACACCTTTGTCTCATTCCTTCCACCCTATAAGCTAACATCTCCTCGACGCTGGTTCCCAACACGGCATTTCCTCAGAGCTGCTTGTGCCATGGGAAGCTTAACACTATCCTGACATTCGCAACAAATGATGAAAATCTCTCAGGCAGCCTGGTTGCTGAGAGCAGATCACTTCTCCACCTTCAGTGGTACTTACCGGGGTGGGGAAGTATACCTGAAGTTGAGAGGGTTTTCAGAGTTGCTCATGCTCTGATGGGGCATGAGCTTCCTTCTTCCTGCGAAGGAACCCCCATCTCTACTGTTCTATTCCTGTGGTCTTTCCTTTTGGTCAGTTTCATTGTTCCATGTGCTGCGACTTGGGAAAAGGACCATGAGTAATACAAGCTTCTGTGCTTTTTGCATCTCCACCAAAGTAGTGTTGCGCTCCATGCCCTGGGACCAGTTAGAAGCCCTCTGACAGCTGCAAATTCTGGTTATTTTAGCTTTAATGTTCCTGGACTCCAATTCCTTCAGCCTCGCGACCAACTTTGGAATTGCAAGTATTAAATGCGATCGGGCCCATCTTACCACCACTTCCACCATGTTTCTCTTTCACCTTTTGTTAGGGATGTGTAGTCTGATGTTCCTCGGCACTCTGTACTGGGCCCTCTGCTGTTTGATCTATACATGTCCCTACTTACATATGAGCAATCGTTGGGGGGCATGGGGCACAGTGAGTAGCGGTGCTGTCTCACAGCACCCGGGTGGTGCAAGAGGATATGGGTTCAGTCCCTGCTTTGTATGGAGTACAGAGGTAGTTAACGCATTCCTCTTCTGTAGAATCGACTGCTTTAATGCTCCCCTCACTGTGGTGTTGAATCAATCCGCCTTAAACGAGCTCCACTAAGTCAAAAATTCAGATGCTGGAATCTGGAATTCCAATCTAAGTGATCAAATCTCACCTGTGATTGAATCCTGGTTTCCCGTAAGGATCCGAGTTGACTTGAACACCCCCATTCTTACCGATACATTTTCACGTGACTTGACACCTCTGTACTTGTCTTACATACACTCTACCAGTCTATTATACATCCCACTCTGGCCTGTTACTGGTCCCACAGGGTTCACCTGCGCACTATGGCAAGTAGAGCTTTCGACCGCTCTGCCCCCCAAACTGCTGAATTCCCTTTGCAAAAATATCGGGCTCTTCATCTCTAAACACCTTTAAATCCAGACTTAAGACTAGTGTACCGAGTCCGTGTGGAGTTTGCATGTTCTCCCCGTGATTTTCCACCCCACAGTCCAAAGACATGCAGATCAGGTAGACTGGTGAAGCTAAATTGCCCTTTGTGTGTGTGTGTGTGTGTGTGTGTGTGTGTGTGTGTGTGTGTGTGTGTGTGTGTGTGTGTGTGTGTGTGTGTGGATAGCTCTCATCCTGACCAGGGTTTACCCCCTCCCCCCCCCCCAGCCTTGTGCTCAATTCTTCCGGGATCCTGGTTCACCGTGATCCTGCTCCTGACAAGTGGTTACTGAAATTGGATGGAGGAACTAATTTGTCGACGTCTCATTCTTCCGTTCTGTATGTTGTTTTACTATTAAGTGCTTTGAAAAGCTGTTTTTGGTCTCCAATGTCAAATGAAATCTATTATTATGATTGTTGTTCATTTCAACTGAATCACTCAGCTGCAGACCACTGCACAATAAAATCATATTCCTAATATGGAGATAGCTGGTAGTGTAGCTGTTAGAGCTGCTGCCTTGGGACCCACGGGTTTGAATACCACCTCCAGCTGTAGTACCCTGGAACAATCTTCTCGCATTAAATTGCTCCAGTAAAATCACCCACCCGTATGAATGGTTAAATAACTTTGGACAAAAATCATTTGGTGAAAAGAACCTCACACACACACATCGTCTGAAACCGCTTGTCCCTTATGGGGTCGCGGGAGCCTAACCCAGCAACTCAGGGCGTAAGGCCGGAGGGGACACACCCAGGACGGGACGCCAGTCCGTCGCAAGGCACCCCAAGCGGGACTCGAACCCCAGACCCACCGAAGAGCAGGACCGTGGTCCAACCCACTGCGCCACTGCACTCCCCAGAAAAGAATCAGTTAAATTAATTAATGGAAACATACTATCACCGTGTCATCTACAAACAGAAGTGATGAAACCCTGGTGTCCCCAGTCCGGACACCCTCCAAGCCCTCACTGCACTATAGTTTTGGAGAGGCTCTAAAATTATAGTCATGGAACATTAAATAAATATTGATACGTTCATAAAAGTACGAAAGGAAATCCTCAAATTGTTAAATGTTCTGGAAACAACAGAAATCACCCCGAGCTCAGTGTGCGGACAATGTGATTATCATCACCAAAGCTATGAATACCGAGAAAATACTGAGAACAGAACAGAACATTCGCCACCAATCCCGCACCTCGGAAGGATCTTTAGTCAACCAAGCTCATGAGTCAATTCACTAATCAATTCAAGGGTCTTTGCGTCCGTTAAGGTGAGTTTGACGACGCAGATTCCGATTGACGTCACCTGCTGCATCGTGGCCCTTCACGCTGACGCCACATCTCGGGAGTATATATTGGCCTGGAGTTTCCTTCTCTCTAGCGTGTGAGGTTCTGTTTTTGTGGTGGTTCTTGGCGGAACGGGAGCGATGGCAGCCATGCATGTGGTTTTTGGCTTATGTATCTACCTGCTTGTTGTCGGAGGTAAAGGTGACTTGAGTTTGTGCCCTGTTGTACTAATTACTGCTCTTGGGCACTTAGTTTCTGGCTTTAAACTACTGACTTATAAATGACTTTCAGTGTAAGGTGTTAGTTTTAATCATTACTTCATTTGACTCCTTAACCTCTTCTTCTCTCCAAGGTTGGTCAAAACCACTTCCGCTAAAGTGCTTCTGTCCAAGAAAATGTTTGGTGGATGTGGTGCCGCCGCCACCACCACCACCCCCGGTGCCAGTGGCTAACGATACCTGGGATTTGCTTGCTCTCCGCAACAACTCAAATGGTAAACTCGACTCCAAACTGAAGGTGCTTGAGGAAGTCCTACTGAAGGATGGCCTTCTTCTACTTGATGATGCTACATCCACTGAGAGTCTGAGTGGCCCTGTAGCCCTTCCTGTGCTCCATGATGCTGTTGACGGTAAAGGGGTTCCATGTTCTTGGGCACTGTGGGGTTTTACTGATGGATTGAAACTACTGACAGTGTACAGAATGTCCATGTCAATCTTTGGTTCATCTTAATCATCTTCTTCCTCCTCAGGGTGGCCAAAACCACTTCCGCAGAGATGTTTGTGTCCAAAAATATGTTGGGTGGATGGCCCACTGCCAAATACCTGGGATTTGCTTGCCCTCCGCAACAACTCAAATGGTGACCTTGACCCCAGACTGAAGCTGCTTGAGGATGATGTTGTCCTCAAGGACAACCTTCTACTTGATGATGCTACATCCACTGAGAGTCTGAGTGGCCCTATGGCCCTTGCTGTGCTCAATGACCAGCATGACTCTTCCACCAGTCCTTAGTCTGTAATTGTTGAGACTGGTTCCATCAGTCCCTTGTAGCTGATGTCCTTAATAGCTGGCTTAGCTGAAGCATGAAAGAACTTACTGGAAGGGTCTTCAACTTGAATAAATGGATTTAAATATGAATTGGTTGCGTTTCCCTTCTTGCAGCTTCACAAGTTCCTACTGCCAGTACCACATCGTTATCAGCAGTGATATAGGTCTATACTTGGCAATAGGAAACTCTGGTACATTTTAGCTGCTGGAAGCAATTGATATAAACGGTATGACTCTCCACACCCTCCTTACTGCTGCTTGCACTCCTACAGCCCACCGATTACATCCTGGTCCAATTTTAAGGTTAGGGCCCTGACCTTGGCCCAGGCTCTAAACCTTAATGTAGGTCCTATGCATAAGACAGGTAGTTAGGGACAAACTAGTGTCCCATGATTTAGTACAAAAAAAAATAAAATGCAGTTAAGATCGTTGCATTGCCCTAATCTCTACAGTCATCGACTTCACTTGAACGGTGATCTTCAGATCCCCCAATCTGCCTTTAAATCCACACAAGTCAAAATTGATTTAATTTTGACACTTGTGAGTGCCTTGCTTTACCCATTCACTGAACTACTCTTTGGGGAGCTATATGCTCGTGCTGCAAGTAGTCACCTGATCTCTTGACTCCTAGATGCGGCAGAAGAGCAGGGGCCTGATCTGTGCTCTGTCCACATGGGTTTCCTCCCACGGTACAAAGATGTGCGGTTCAGGTGGACGGGTGAGGAATTGCCCTTTGTGTGTAGATGCCCTGCAATAGACTGGTATACCTGCCCAAGGTGTACCCTCCTCAGCTTTCGGGGTAGGATCTGATTCACTGCAACCTTGCAGAGGACAAGCACTTACTGGAAGTGGATGGATGGACTGACATTGTAAACAATTTATGTGCACTTTTATTAACTGTTGTTACCCCATGCGGTAAGTTTTCCTGTTAAGCGCATTGAGAAGTTTCTAGTCTCGTCTTTTCATTTCAACTGCAGACCACTGCACAGCAAAATCATATTCTTAATACTACACCTGTAAAAAGCAGAGGTGAAACCCTGGTGTCCCCAGCACGGACACTCCGAACCCCTACTGTACCTAGACCTTATTCGTGGGGACACTAAACTGATCGCGACAGGGTATTTCTGAGGGAGTTTTCCTGTCTTCATATGAATACCTGATGTACCAAACCAGAAGATGGTTTAAGTTCTTTGCCTCTTGTAACGACTCCTGTCTTTGAGGACGATGAGCGTTGCTGATTGTTGGCTCTTATGAATGACCTGCAGTGTATAGAATGTCTATTTCGGTTCTTGCTTCATTTGACTTTCTTTCTTCTTAGGTTGGTCAAGACCACTTCCAACGGAGTGTTTTTGTCCAGAAAAATGCTTAGAGGACATGACTCTGCCACCCCCTGCCCCAGTGGTTAATTAGCACCTGGGACTTGTTTGTTGCTAACAATGACTCAAATGGCAAACTTGACTCCAAGTGGAAGCTGCATGAGGACGTCCTTCTGCTCGAGGACGACTCTACCGCCGTCCACGGGGCTGCTGAGCAGGGCGACTCACTCGCCCCACTGTAAGAGCTGGAACAGTTCCACCATTGTCTAGCAGTTGATATCCTTAATGAGCGGTACAGTTAACCTTCCTAAAACAGCGGTGGCCATTGCAGATGTAACCATACCCAGGATTTCAATAAACTCTACTGGGAATGGACACCTTTGTCTCATTCCTTCCACCCTATAAGCTAACATCTCCTCGACGCTGGTTCCCAACACGGCATTTCCTCAGAGCTGCTTGTGCCATGGGAAGCTTAACACTATCCTGACATTCGCAACAAATGATGAAAATCTCTCAGGCAGCCTGGTTGCTGAGAGCAGATCACTTCTCCACCTTCAGTGGTACTTACCGGGGTGGGGAAGTATACCTGAAGTTGAGAGGGTTTTCAGCGTTGCTCATGCTCTGATGGGGCATGAGCTTCCTTCTTCCTGCGAAGGAACCCCCATCTCTACTGTTCTATTCCTGTGGTCTTTCCTTTTGGTCAGTTTCATTGTTCCATGTGCTGCGACTTGGGAAAAGGACCATGAGTAATACAAGCTTCTGTGCTTTTTGCATCTCCACCAAAGTAGTGTTGCGCTCCATGCCCTGGGACCAGTTAGAAGCCCTCTGACAGCTGCAAATTCTGGTTATTTTAGCTTTAATGTTCCTGGACTCCAATTCCTTCAGCCTCGCGACCAACTTTGGAATTGCAAGTATTAAATGCGATCGGGCCCATCTTACCACCACTTCCACCATGTTTCTCTTTCACCTTTTGTTAGGGATGTGTAGTCTGATGTTCCTCGGCACTCTGTACTGGGCCCTCTGCTGTTTGATCTATACATGTCCCTACTTACATATGAGCAATCGTTGGGGGGCATGGGGCACAGTGAGTAGCGGTGCTGTCTCACAGCACCCGGGTGGTGCAAGAGGATATGGGTTCAGTCCCTGCTTTGTATGGAGTACAGAGGTAGTTAACGCATTCCTCTTCTGTGGAATCGACTGCTTTAATGCTCCCCTCACTGTGGTGTTGAATCAATCCGCCTTAAACGAGCTCCACTAAGTCAAAAATTCAGATGCTGGAATCTGGAATTCCAATCTAAGTGATCAAATCTCACCTGTGATTGAATCCTGGTTTCCCGTAAGGATCCGAGTTGACTTGAACACCCCCATTCTTACCGATACATTTTCACGTGACTTGACACCTCTGTACTTGTCTTACATACACTCTACCAGTCTATTATACATCCCACTCTGGCCTGTTACTGGTCCCACAGGGTTCACCTGCGCACTATGGCAAGTAGAGCTTTCGACCGCTCTGCCCCCCAAACTGCTGAATTCCCTTTGCAAAAATATCGGGCTCTTCATCTCTAAACACCTTTAAATCCAGACTTAAGACTAGTGTACCGAGTCCGTGTGGAGTTTGCATGTTCTCCCCGTGATTTTCCACCCCACAGTCCAAAGACATGCAGATCAGGTAGACTGGTGAAGCTAAATTGCCCTTTGTGTGTGTGTGTGTGTGTGTGTGTGTGTGTGTGTGTGTGTGTGTGTGTGTGTGTGTGTGTGTGGATAGCTCTCATCCTGACCAGGGTTTACCCCCTCCCCCCCCCCCAGCCTTGTGCTCAATTCTTCCGGGATCCTGGTTCACCGTGATCCTGCTCCTGACAAGTGGTTACTGAAATTGGATGGAGGAACTAATTTGTCGACGTCTCATTCTTCCGTTCTGTATGTTGTTTTACTATTAAGTGCTTTGAAAAGCTGTTTTTGGTCTCCAATGTCAAATGAAATCTATTATTATGATTGTTGTTCATTTCAACTGAATCACTCAGCTGCAGACCACTGCACAATAAAATCATATTCCTAATATGGAGATAGCTGGTAGTGTAGCTGTTAGAGCTGCTGCCTTGGGACCCACGGGTTTGAATACCACCTCCAGCTGTAGTACCCTGGAACAATCTTCTCGCATTAAATTGCTCCAGTAAAATCACCCACCCGTATGAATGGTTAAATAACTTTGGACAAAAATCATTTGGTGAAAAGAACCTCACACACACATCGTCTGAAACCGCTTGTCCCATATGGGGTCGCGGGGGGAGACGGAGCCTAACCCAGCAACTCAGGGCGTAAGGCCGGAGGGGACACACCCAGGACGGGACGCCAGTCCGTCGCAAGGCACCCCAAGCGGGACTCGAACCCCAGACCCACCGAAGAGCAGGACCGTGGTCCAACCCGCTGCGCCACTGCACTCCCCAGAAAAGAATCAGTTAAATTAATTAATGGAAACATCCTATCACCGTGTCATCTACAAACAGAAGTGATGAAACCCTGGTGTCCCCAGTCCGGACACCCTCCAAGCCCTCACTGCACTATAGTTTTGGAGAGGCTCTAAAATTATAGTCATGGAACATTAAATAAATATTGATACGTTCATAAAAGTACGAAAGGAAATCCTCAAATTGTTAAATGTTCTGGAAACAACAGAAATCACCCCGAGCTCAGTGTGCGGACAATGTGATTATCATCACCAAAGCTATGAATACCGAGAAAATACTGAGAACAGAACAGAACATTCGCCACCAATCCCGCACCTCGGAAGGATCTTTAGTCAACCAAGCTCATGAGTCAATTCACTAATCAATTCAAGGGTCTTTGCGTCCGTTAAGGTGAGTTTGACGACGCAGATTCCGATTGACGTCACCTGCTGCATCGTGGCCCTTCACGCTGACGCCACATCTCGGGAGTATATATTGGCCTGGAGTTTCCTTCTCTCTAGCGTGTGAGGTTCTGTTTTTGTGGTGGTTCTTGGCGGAACGGGAGCGATGGCAGCCATGCATGTGGTTTTTGGCTTATGTATCTACCTGCTTGTTGTCGGAGGTAAAGGTGACTTGAGTTTGTGCCCTGTTGTACTAATTACTGCTCTTGGGCACTTAGTTTCTGGCTTTAAACTACTGACTTATAAATGACTTTCAGTGTAAGGTGTTAGTTTTAATCATTACTTCATTTGACTCCTTAACCTCTTCTTCTCTCCAAGGTTGGTCAAAACCACTTCCGCTAAAGTGCTTCTGTCCAAGAAAATGTTTGGTGGATGTGGTGCCGCCACCACCACCACCCCCGGTGCCAGTGGCTAACGATACCTGGGATTTGCTTGCTCTCCGCAACAACTCAAATGGTAAACTCGACTCCAAACTGAAGGTGCTTGAGGAAGTCCTACTGAAGGATGGCCTTCTTCTACTTGATGATGCTACATCCACTGAGAGTCTGAGTGGCCCTGTAGCCCTTCCTGTGCTCCATGATGCTGTTGATGGTAAAGGGGTTCCATGTTCTTGGGCACTGTGGGGTTTTACTGATGGATTGAAACTACTGACAGTGTACAGAATGTCCATGTCAATCTTTGGTTCATCTTAATCATCTTCTTCCTCCTCAGGGTGGCCAAAACCACTTCCGCAGAGATGTTTGTGTCCAAAAATATGTTGGGTGGATGGCCCACTGCCAAATACCTGGGATTTGCTTGCCCTCCGCAACAACTCAAATGGTGACCTTGACCCCAGACTGAAGCTGCTTGAGGATGATGTTGTCCTCAAGGACAACCTTCTACTTGATGATGCTACATCCACTGAGAGTCTGAGTGGCCCTATGGCCCTTGCTGTGCTCAATGACCAGCATGACTCTTCCACCAGTCCTTAGTCTGTAATTGTTGAGACTGGTTCCATCAGTCCCTTGTAGCTGATGTCCTTAATAGCTGGCTTAGCTGAAGCATGAAAGAACTTACTGGAAGGGTCTTCAACTTGAATAAATGGATTTAAATATGAATTGGTTGCGTTTCCCTTCTTGCAGCTTCACAAGTTCCTACTGCCAGTACCACATCGTTATCAGCAGTGATATAGGTCTATACTTGGCAATAGGAAACTCTGGTACATTTTAGCTGCTGGAAGCAATTGATATAAACGGTATGACTCTCCACACCCTCCTTACTGCTGCTTGCACTCCTACAGCCCACCGATTACATCCTGGTCCAATTTTAAGGTTAGGGCCCTGACCTTGGCCCAGGCTCTAAACCTTAATGTAGGTCCTATGCATAAGACAGGTAGTTAGGGACAAACTAGTGTCCCATGATTTAGTACAAAAAAAAAAAATAAAATGCAGTTAAATTTGGCTCCACAGACATGTGTTTCAGGTTGACTGGTGACTCAGAATTGCCCATAGTGAGTGTGTGGCTATCTTGAAATGGACTTGCCTCCCCTCCAGGGTATGGCCTGCTTGACCTTGCACCTGGTGTTTCCTGGAAGGACTCTGGATCACACTGCTAGATGTATGCATTCCATTACATTTCTTACATTAATTGCCTCACAGTTTTACTGAATGTCTTTACAAAATTTTTATTGTACTTGAAACTGAGTTGTTTTCCTGTTGTATGGGGGAGCATTCTCTACCAAGTTTATTGCAACCTCTTGTGGGCTCATGGAGGAGGGAACAGGTAGGACAACAAGCTCCTGTAACTGCTAATAAGTCAAAAATATTCCTTTTCATCTCAGTGCAACATGAATTTTTCTGCTTTTACCCTGTCCAAGAACTCGTTCACCCACTCATTACCCACAATGCAAATTACACAATTTTAACCGTTTTGAAAATTCGTTATATCAGTATTTGACATTCTGGAACAGAATTAAAGGATGGAAAGCATTGTGGGTGGGTGGAAGTGTACAGATGCAGACCCATTATAATTAGAAGGAAATAGATGTTTTTCCAGAGGTGAGGTGGTGCAGTGGGTTTGGCAGGGTCCTCCTCTCTTGTGGGTCTAGGGTTCAAGTCCTGCCTGGGGTGCCCTACCACGGACCGGTGACCTGTCCAGGGTGTTTTCCCTCCCCCCCAGCCTTGCACCCTGTGTTACCAGGCCGCGCTCCAGCTTGCCGTGACCCCAGTTGGGACAAGTGGCTTCAGACTGCATGTGCATAGATGTTTTTCTTTTCTGTTGTGGCCACAGTAACTTCCATGCAAAAAGTTGTGATTCGCTTTGGAAAAAGGTCTTGGCTAAATTTCGACAGAGTTATATACCTGTCCAGGTTTAAAAGACTCGAGTTGAGGTTTTGGATTTTCACCCTGAACTGAGCAGCTTCCCAGCTCCTCCGTGGCCCTCAATGTGGGTTCAAGCCACGACCAACAGCAATCAACGTCCAATGTCCATTGAAACCCAGCTGACTGCAAGGAGCTGTTCAGAATGGTTCACGGCAAAAGTGACTTCAACGGTTTCAACCAACCAACCAACCAACATCAACAACCACTTCTTGCAAGCAGGAGTTTACCCTCAATACAGGGCGCAAGGGGGAGGTGGAAAAACACAGGACAGGACGTCAGTTTACCGCAAGGCACCCCAACCAGGGCTCAAACCCCAGACCCACCACACAGCAAGCACCGGTCAAACCTGCTGCACCTCACTGGATTCAGAAAATACTAAAACATTAAACGTGAGATACTGAAAAATGACAAGAGGGTGACAAAAAGGTAATACTTACAGGTATAAAGAAGGTGCTGTAACATTACAAAGGATCTTTGGCAAAAACTGCCCTCAGAAGTGTAGTGTCTCCAGAAATCTACACAATAAACATTTAAATGCCAAAGTAACCTGTTATTACATACATCTAACATCAAAAACTCATGGACACTAGATATGAGCTGTAAACACTACGGAAGAGAGTTAAATGAAGGCACTCCCACATGTACACTTTGACATCGGATAGCTGGGCCTGGAAACACTGGTCAAGTTTGTTCCACAACAGAGCATTTCGACAATACATAAAGAAAACGCAGTTTAAACATTAACTGAAAAATATGTAGGGGTGTAGGGTGGGAGAGGGGGAGGGGCGGGTTTGGCCAGGTCCTCCTCTCTGGTGGGTCTGGGGTTCGAGTCCTGCTTGGGGTGCCTTGCGATGGACTGGTGTCCCGTCCTGGGTGTGTCCCCTCCCCCTCCAGCCTTGCGCCCTGGGTTGTCGGGTCAGGCTTTGATTCGCCATGACCCTGCTCAGGACAAGCGGCTTCAGTGTGTGTGTCTATGGAAAATGTGTAATTGGACAAATCATAACACTGCAGTAACTGCAGTTTTCTTTCTGTAACCGCTTTAGCAAGACTGTGTGTGGGAGCACACGCATGTTTTTGGGTGTAAATCTATGGGGACGATGCTATCTGCCCAGGCTCCTCTTCCGCTGGTCCAGGTACGCTTCTGTTGAGTGGATCTCTGAGAGCCATTAATTCCTGCAGCTTCAGAAATGCCTCACAGTGGAGAGGAAAACAATTTCTCTGGAAGGGGGGAAAAAAAAAAGTTTTGCAGTGAGAATGAACAATAAGAAACACACAACAGTAGTTATTAGTTGAGTATACTGTAGTGCTCCCAGTAATGATAATGCATAGGGTAATTACATATACTGCATTATTGATAATCACACACACATTGTCTGAAACCACTTGTCCCGAGCAGAGTTGCGGAGAACCAGAGCCTAACCCGGCAACACAGGGCGCAAGGCTGGAGGGGGATGGGACACACCCAGGACGGGACGCCACTCCATCACAAGGCACCCCAAGCAGGACTCGGACCCCAGACCCACCAGAGAGCAGGACCCAGTCAAGCCCGCTACACCACCATGTCCCCTCTTTATTGATAATCTACACCACTAAATCAGACACTTATGGAGAACCTTGGTTTACATGCAGCGTACACTTGATGTGTCTAGATTTCATTGTATTCAGACATCTGTGTTTGATCTTTATGAACATGGCAATCTGTTGAGTGGAAAAAAAAATTACATATAAGTGCCCCACATGAAGCCCAAACTCTTTTTAACAGAAATGAAATTGCAGTCTGGTCATATACAGCACTAGTGCTCAATCCTGGACTCTGCATAACCCTGGGTATACTGCTCTTGTACGCAGACACTGTCTTATGATTTATAGAATTATTCTCAGAATGCACACTATACAGTTAAAAAACACAAACCAAGCAAGCAAACATGTCAGTTGAGCACTTTCTATTGCGTTAAATTCGCATTACTTAATCTCAATTTTCTCCCTTACAATGTGATTATTTAAAACTGAAAACAGTTCATACCCACCCAACGATTAAAGGATGTTTGGATCAGTAAACATTTGATTGACCCAGTTTTAACCATTTTCTTAGGCCAAACCTAATTTTCTCTCATCCACATGTAAAAATATACACAGATCCAAGCCTGCGTGTGACACTGCCAGATATAACAAAAAAACAGCATTCGACTGGGTGCAAAAGAACTGTGGTTAAGACCCACTGCCATACCCTGGTACAGTAAAATCCAGACGCAGCAGCAGGTCTAGTAGGACAGAAACTGGGTTAAAACAGGAGGTGGAGCAGAGAAAACAGGAGATATGAAAAGAGAGACTCACAGAGAGGTTGAGTCGCAGCAGGCCTCTCCCCTCTGCTTGCCGTTCCAGCGCCGCGAGGAACGGGCACAGTGAGCGCTCCGTCAGCGCGTTACCTGCAGTGTGAACAGTGTCATTCTGGGGTATATGAAAGACAGGCGAATGGTGGCTTCTCTACGTGAGAGCTGCTTATGAGCACTCTGAGGACTCGAGTTTCAAACCGAAGGTTCTGCTGGACTCTTCCAGTAGCGCAATGACCTGATAGGTTAAGGGAAGCGAGGACGTTGTTCCCGGGGAGTAAGACTTTGCCTCCGACATGCTGCACCCCTGGCTCCAGCAGAGGGCTCGCTGCCTCTGGGGTCTCAGCCGACTGCTAATGACACATGCAGTTTTTACTGGGTCACGGCAATATCAAATCTCAAGTGGCAACAATGAATACACACACATACATACAGAACACAACCTGCACCATCCAAACAGGGGTCCAGCATATATATGGGTGTGTGTATGTATATATACACACATACATTTTCTGAACCGCTTGTCCCATACGGGGTCGCGGGGAACCGGAGCCTAACCCAGCAACACAGGGCCTAAGGCTAGAGAGAGACACACCCCGGACTGGACGCCAGTCCATCACATGGCACCCCAAGTAGGATTCAAACTCCAGACCCACCAGAGAGCAGGACCCGGTCCAACCCAGTGCGTCGCATGCACGCACGCACGCACGCTGGATAGCATAGTGGTAAGAGTGCCACCTTTTGTGTGTGTGCGCTTGTAGTGTAGTGGTTAAAGCTGCTGCCTTTGGATCCAACAGGTTTGATCCCCATCTCTGGCTATCATACCCTTGAGCAAGGTACTTACCCTGAATTGCTCCAGTAAAAATGACCCAGCTGTACAAATGGGTAAATAACTGTAACCTTAACACTGTAAGTCGCTTTGGAGAAAATTGTCCAATAAATGTTTTTTTTTTTTTTTAAAAACATCAAAAAATATAACAAAAAACAACAGAAACAAGACTACCTTTAGTGTTCCACAAGCATATCAAAAAGTAAAATAACAAAACCAGGGGTACATATTACACAAATACACATTATAAAGAAATGGAACGGTGTAAACAACGATAAAGTACGTTTCACTTTCATATTTCTACAGCTCGGAAATGACTTGGAAACAGGGCTTTACATGTAATTTAAACCATATTTCCAAGTAAGGTGGGACTCTTCCATGACCATTTAACTTTCTGTATATAGTAACATACCAATATGATAAGACAATTACAAAAAATATTATTTCCACTGGGTTTAAAGTTCATCATGGCATCAGTTATTTTAAAATAATATTAATGTTTTTCTCTTTTCAATATAAGATAGCATGTCAAGACAAAAAACTGCATGGTTTCAGAGCTATGTTCACAAAAAGCAAGTTATCTATATTAACCTTAAATTGTCGCACAAGGGCATTTCAATATATATTTCTATTATTTCAGTATGGGGCAGCTGATACCGTAGTTGTTGGAACTGCTGCTGTTAAAACTGAGGGTCACCGGTTTGAACCTCACCTGCAGAATCCCTGAGCAAGGTATTTACCCTAAATTGCTCCAGTAAAAAATTGTCCGGCTGTAGAAATGGGTAAATAACGGTAGGCACCCTAACATACTACAGTGCCTTCGGAAAGTATCCAGACCCCCCCACATTTTTCAACACTTTGTAGTGCTGTGCACTTATTTCAAAACGTATCGAACTGATTTTTCACCATCAGGTGGCATGCAGGACCCCTCAATGCCAAAAAAACTAATTTTTAGAATCCCTTGCAAACTTACTAAAAATAAAAAACTAAAATCCCTGCAGTAAGGATGAGTTTCAGATACGTTGAGGACTCTTCTTCACTTTAAGAGCATTTCAGCATGTTGAAATCCTCATACTTATAATTAGCTTAACAGTCTACCTAATTGGCAAGGGGCGCGGTGGGTTGGCCTGGGTCTTGCTCTCCGGTGGGTCTGGGGTTCGAGTCCCCCTTGGGGTGCCTTGCGACGGACTGGCGTCCCGTCCTGGGTGTGTCCCCCTCCCCCTCCAGCCTTACGCCCTGAGTTGCCGGGTTAGGCTTCGGTTCCCCGCGACCCCGTATGGGACAAGCGGTTCAGAAAGTGAGTGAGTCTACCTAATCTTAAAAGGAAATGCAAATAATTTTACTACAAAATGGTAAAACAAGCATGTAACCCCAGTGAGGTAATCTTGTCATATTATCAAAAAAAAAGAGAGAACATGTGACCAGTGAAGCAGAAAGCAAAGACAGAAGGAAGACAGATACGGTTCCTTAATACAGGGGTAATAGAGCATATGATTCTCATACAAACATATAATGGAATAACTGGTGTAGTAGATTATGCTTCAAAAACGTGCTTTACTTTCTAGATAGACGAATGAGCGAAGAACGAGAGATGCTTCGTGAGGTGAAGGTTCAAGGAACATGGGAAAGAGAGACAAACAGAGCAGCCTTTCACACATATAGCATCCCGGAAGCATAAATGTGGCAGTATGAAGATGAAGCGAAGCAGTACTGTACCTTACTCACTGTAATACCGGCCTTCTCCTGCAAAAGAGACAGTCTTACAGTGTGTGTGAACAGCGTTTGTTTCGCTGCAATAAATTCAAACACTGAGATGATTTCAATATAAAACTCAAATACAGACACCCCTCGACTTGCGCAAATAGACCGTTCTTTAACCCGTTACGTAAGTCGAAAGTTACGTATATCAGATTCCCCCTTCTCCCCCACCATTTATCATAATAACATTAAGAATTTTTCCACCTCACTTATTGCACCCTGACGTTTCTTCGTTATTATTGCTGTTTCCATGCTAGCTGTTCCTTTCACGTGCTCCTTTATACTTGCAGCATCTTTCACTATCGTATTTATAGTCGATACGGCTAAACTTGGTTCCCGTGCTATAGACCATAATCTTTGTCCACCTTCATACTTCCTCATTATTTTCGATTTCATCTCCAAATCGATTGCCGTACACTTGCGAGACGCTTCTCGTTTTCCTTCAAGAGCACATTTACCACCAGTCATTGTGAACAATGAGAAGGGGGGAAAATATGGGGGGAAAAAAAGCTCTACACAAACGAGAGTAGATGTGTTAAGGGCTCAAAACTCATGGGAACTGGGAAGATGCAGCTTCCTGCCTCGTCTGGCTACGCCGACTTTCGCTTAACGTATTTCAGATGTTTTGCATGAAATGAAAGCGCGATCCGTAAATAATGCGCGTGCCGGGAATTTTTTACGGAAATCCGGATTTACGCAAGTCGAATTTACGTAAGTAGAGGTTTGTCTGTACACCATTTCGTCTTGCAGGTGATTCCAAACGAATGTTCAGGTTTACAGTAAATACTATGGACATACTGTCTCCCCCCAACTTACAAAGGTCATTTGTTTCTGAAAATCTTAAACCCTTAGAAATAGCTTTGCTGTTATATTTACGATGGTGATTAAACTTCGACATTCGTGTTCCAGTAGAATCACAGCCTTTCTGTGGCAGTATGTAGACAAAGCAGTACCGTACCTTACTCACTGTGATACCGGCCTTCTCCTGCAAAAGAGACACAGCCATGCAGTGTGTGCACAGCACAGGGTTCGTTTCACTGCCATAAGCCAGTCAAGTGTTTTCTACAATAAGTTTGTTCAAACACTGAGATGATTTCAATGTAAACCTTACAAACATCATGTAGCAGATTCAGAATTATGTTCAAGATTACAACAAAATTGCTCTCCAATGTACGTATGCAGTCGTCCCCCCGCCTTACAAAGGTTATTTGCTCCTGAAAGATCCTTCCTAAGTTCAAGTCTTGTAAATCAAGCACATCATTGCCATGCTGATTATTAGGATTTTGATGCGTTCCTGAGTGCAAAATTTACACCCATTTATGCTGAAATAGCAACATATCCCATTAAAATGGACAGAGGTGATTGAATAGTTAAGTTAATAGAGGGGGTGCAGTGGGTTGGACCGGGCCCTGCTCTCCTGTGGGTCTGGGGTTCGAGTCCCGCTTGGGGTGCCTTGTGATGGACTGGCGTCCCATCCTGGGTGTGTCCCCTCCAGCCTTACGCCCTGTGTTGCCGGGTTAGACTCTGGTTCCCCGCGACCCCGTATGGGACAAGCGGTTTAGACAGTGTGTGTGAATTACTTTGCAATGCTGTACACTTAAAGCTCACGTACATATGGTACTGCGCTTGTGCTTTATTTCAAGCTTTTAATACAAAGAACAAAACAAAAAGAACAGAACCTGAAGACAAGTGAAATCACTGAAAACAAAGTGCATGAATTCACATTCCGTGAACTAATCGGCATGATTTGGACAGTCCAAACCGGGGCCATGAGTACTGGTTGAGGACCATAATTAATGCGATTATAACAGGTGATGGTAACAAATAAGGGTTAACGGAGGTTGAGTATGAGTCAAGCTATAAACGTAAAGAAGGCTGGGAGCCTCACAAATAAAAATGTCTGGCAGATTGAAGTAGGGGAATTAAATGAAGCCATTTGTAACCCCAAGTTCTCGCAAACAGAATGTATCTCAGGGGACGACTGTATTCCAATATCACACATACTGTTTTTTTTTTAATTTTTAAATATCATGAGTAATCTTACCTCTTGTTCCGATACAAGGGGTAGCCTCTCCTTGCTTTCTGGTTTCATCCCTTTGCCCCTGGCTGCTTTGGTGTCAGGAACTGAGAAAGAGTAGTGTGAAGACAGTGCAGAAATCATTTTCCGAAGTGAGAACTTCACATTGACATTTAAATTTAAATTTATTCATTTAGCAGACACTTTTGTCCAAAGTGGCATACATCTCAGCAAAGTTTAATGGTAGCGATAGTGAACTTCTTTGTTCAGAGTTTCCCTAAAATTAATGTTCAGCAAATCCTGAAAATTAATCCTGGGGTACATTCCCACGCCTTCGCCATGTCAAGGCCTTCATCGTTATCACTCAACCAAAACAGCACGAATAAAAGCAGAATCTCTGCACGTCCCTTGACTCTGTCCACACTTCTGCTCCTCGGAAGAACCCGATGTGTTACAATGATTCACCTTACTGAGTTCATGCTTCATAAGTTATTTTTGTGAGGACTCAAAGGATGCAGGTTTGCGTCCCACATCATACTTTGGTACCACTAATCAAGGTATTTGCCCTGAATTGATGCAGTAAAAAAATCACCCAGCTGTATAAATGAGTAAATAATTGCAAGTAGTATAACACTATAAGTCTTTTTTGGAGTGTTGGCTGAATGAATTAATAAGACGCACATGCACATGCAGTTGGAAACCGCTTGTCCCAAGCGGGGTCGTGGCGAACCGGAGCCTATCCAGTAACACAGGATGCAGGGCCAGAGGGGGAGGGGACACACCCAGGATGGGACGCCAATCCATTGCAAGGCACCCCAAGCAGGACTCAAACACCAGACCTGCCAGAGGGCAGGACCCGGCCAAACCCGCTACGCCACGGCACCCCCCCATAATACATATGGTGCTGTGAAAAAGTGCTCGCCCCCCTTTCTAACTGTATTCTGTTTTTGCTGCTTTTTATATTCAATTTGATCTTTTTGTCTAGCAGAAAATGAATGGAGTCTGAGAGAAAAAAAAATAATAATCCACTGTTTTTATGTCAAGTAAGATATTAAATTGAACAAACACAGGCACACGTACAGTGTTGACAGCATACTAATGCTGTTACTGGTTATTCTGTTACTTAGATCCATTTAAAAGGTGAATTACCTTTTTTAGTAAGTTTAGTCTCTTCTTTCTTTCCCACAGCCGCTACTCCTTGACTGGCTGCCTGTTTTTCATCTTTTTTCGGTATATCCTGCAAAGAGACAGTACTATCAAGTGTACCGGGATGAGTGAGCCCCTGAGATTTTTACCTTCAGGTATACGCCATCCTCTGGACTGCACTACTGAAAACAGCACACACTGGGTTTTCAACATAAAAAGAAATTGGGACCAGAAGTCTGACTGTAACTCAATTTGTTTCTACAGCCACCCACTGCATCAATTTATTCACTCCATTTGTTCAGGTTTGGTCCTATAAAAAATTTCAAAGCTAAAATTAATTTTTTTTTTTTAAAAAAACATTTTTCTCAATTCCATTTTCATCAACCACTCATGCAAACCAGGGTTGCTGTGTTTCTGGGCCTTTGCTGGAAACACAGGGTGGGAGACAGGGATACATAAGTCCATCACATGAATTATTTTGTTACCTTTTAGTAAATTCAAGCAGAATTCAAGTAAACTGTAAAATGACATAAGATAAGATAAGATAAGATAAGATACTTTGTCACTGTGTATAATACATTGAAATTCTGTGTGGCAACCCTCACAAGAGCAGCAGCATAAAGAACACTTGATACAAACAACCAAGTAAATAAATAAAAAAATATGAATTAGAATGGAATAAATAAGAATTGAACTGAAAAAAAGCTTTAGAGTCTTCAGTCCTTAGCAGCCTTGGCAAATAAAAATGTTATTGCCGAAAATTCCTTTTCATTGCGCTGTGTTCCTCCTGCATATGAAGTGGAAAATGAGAATGAAAAGATGGAGTAGAAAAGGGAAGTAAGGTGGGGTGTAAGAGGATAGAGGAGAACATATTAAAAAGTGTCCGACCTTAAATACTGACTATGTGTCTCTTTTGCTGTAACATTTTTCTTAACTTTAAGCTACCTTAAAATAAAAACCAAATTAAAATTTCTGAAGAAAAATATTATGCCTCTACAAACTCCTGTTCAGTGCCAATTATTGCTTGTAAACTGAAAACTGCATCATTTGCTACTGACAACCAGGGTGTGGTGATCTGCAGTGAAAGCCAGTGGAACTGAACCCCTCCAAAATTCGCACAGTTAGGAAGGGGTTTGCTGGGTGGTATGGTAGCACAGCAAGTGGTGCTGCTGATGTGGGTTCGATCCCTGCTCAGTCTGTGTGGAGTTTGCATGTTCTCCCCATGTCTGTGTGGGTTTCCTTGGGGTGCTCTGGTTTCCTCCCACAGTCCCAAGACATGTTGTTCAGGTTCACCTGTAGTGTGTGAGTGAGAGAGTGTGTGTGTGTGTGTGTGTTCCACTGATGTATGGATGAGTGACCCAGTGTAAGTAGTGTATCTAGCAGTGGAAGTCTTTGGGTGCTCTGGTTTCCTTCCACAGTCCAAAGACATGCTGTCCAAGTTCACCCATAGTGTGTGAGACACACAGAGAGTGTGTGTGTGTTCCACTGATGTATGGATGAGTGGCCCATTGTAAGTAGTGTATCTAGCAGTGTAAGTCACCTTGGTGAATAAGGTGTGTGGGCTGATAACACTACACAGAGTTCATTGGAAGTCATTTTGGAGAAAAGCATCTGCTAAATAAATAAATGCACGGTGTTTTGCTGCCCACTAATGCCTATATCTGCAACAAACAAATTTTTAAAATAGATAGGAACAACCATCCATTTTCAATAACTGCTGGTCCCACGCAGGGCCGTGGTAATCGGGAACCAATAGGCTGAGGGGGATTCACCCTTATGAGACACCAGTCACGCACAATCACTCGCCCATCCACACACTGAGGGCAATTAGGGTCACCAGTTCACCTGAACTCTATTTCTTCGGACAGTGGGAGGAAACCCGAGTATCCAGAGGAAGCCCGCAAAGACAAGCACGAGAACATGCAAACTCCACACAGGCTGAGTGGGGATTGAACCCACGCCCTCTTGCACTGCCCAGGTGCTGTAAGGCAGCAGCGCCATTCGATGCACCACTGCGTTACCCTAGATAAGAAAAGAAAATCACATACAAACGAATGAACAATGTTTGCATCCTAAAAAATTTGTAACTTGAACATGCGCAACATGACGACCCAGTGTAACTGATTTGCACGTTCTTACTACTTCACAGCTCATGTGAGCTGATCAGCATTTCATCATGCATATTTTCAACCTGTCAGTGAGACATAAACTCGCTATTAGAAAGAGGATTTCTGTGAGGTGACCAGATTAATTTTACAGTACCATTGGTGGAGAGAGGCCAGGTGCGTTAGTGACTTACCTTCTTCTTCGCGGTGCTCTTTGAGGCCTTGTTCAAACTGTGATCCAGGGAGGAGCTGCTCGGGACAGACAGCGGGTGATGGTTCTTGGAGTCTGCGGTCTGCGCCTGTGTGGGCTGCTGTCGGGGATGGGGTTCGCAGGACAGAACTCGGCCCTTGAGGAAAAACTCAGGTAATGAGAACTGCCGCCTCTCTTACCATGCTCACCTTACCTCATTCTGTCATTGTAGCGTCTCTTCATGCTCTCTATGCACTCATCCAACTGAGGCTCTTCATACTACGGTGCTCCTTAAAAGCCCTTGTGTCCCTTAGTTTTACCACGAAATGGTGATTTAATAAGCAGCAGTCTCTCATTTGATATAATAGGTGTGTAATGACCAATTTCACGTTACTGTAGAGGAAATCGTGTGTAGTAGGAACACGGAAGTGCAGCAGGTCCAAAAATAAGTGAAGCCCAGGTTGTATTGGTTAAACCAAGTAGGTAAGTAGAATTCAGGGGTATAAATCGCAGTCATTTGTTCATTTTATACGTTTATTTTTAGATTTGACATTTAGGTTTTATGGGCTTATTTTAATATTTTACACAAGAATAGTGAGCATCCTCACAAGGTTCATATACTATCAAGCAGCACTGTACGTCTGTGTTAAAAATTTAGTCTATCTATATGGAATGAGGTATATCTGATTTAAAAAAAATAATAATAATAATTTGTGTATGTACTCTGATGTCTAAGTTTCCAAAAGTCACAAAAAGATAATGTGCTTCCCAAGTTACGCTGGCAACAGTTTGTCCGTAAGTAGCAGCATATTGGCTTCTCACCAACAACTCTCTCTTGCTCAGCTGCTTCCTCCTCTCTACAACTTCCTCATGAGTCAGTGCGAAGGGCCCAAGCACCTTTGGAGGACACATAGAGAGCATAAAGTGGAATACACAGCAATAGTTGTTGTTGTTATTATTATTATAATTATCATCATTATTATCATTATCATTGTTATCATCATTATTAGTATTATTATAACAGTAGTAGTCATGGTGCATTGTGTAATGTTACACTGCAAATGTAAATAATGAACACTGTACTGGTTCCCTCCCAAAGTTCAAAGACATGCGTTTAAAGTTAATTTTGTGACTAATTTGCCCGTAGTGTGAGAGAGAGTGTGTGTGTGTGTGTGTTCCAGTCGTGTTTAGATGAGTGATGTACTGTAGTATCTCTACTACTGCAAGTCATAAATAAATAAATAAATAAATAAATAAATAAATATGAATATAGATACAGATAATAAAAAAGGGAAAATTAAATTTGAATTTAAAAATAATTTTTAATGCAATTAAAACTTTATAGTTTTATAACTGAAAACTAAACTCATTTTTAAGACTGAAGTTGTTTCATGGAAAATATCACCTACAAAGTTCAAAGACACGGGGTGGCGAAGCCTCGTATCACCTGTACATAATATATAAGGCAATAGATCTTTAATAAAACCACTTCTTCATTATTAAGGAAGGTTTATTGACTTAGTTCCAAGATTGCAGTTCTTCATTTAGTTGATGCTTTTCGCCATGGCAACTTACAATGTTCAGGTACTTACAGTTATTTACCCATTTGTACAGCTGGGTAATTTTAACTAGACCAGCTTAGGGCGAGTACCTTACTCAAGGGTATCACACCTCGAGGGGGGATCGACCCCACAACCTTCGGATCACGAGACAGCAGCTCTAACCACTACGGTACCAGGACTAGGAGGAGGCGGAGGGAACTTTCAGCAGATCCAGACCGTACAGGAACGACTGGTGACGTCCAAAACGGGGACGGACAACGAAATTTCCGTCGATTTTGGAGCAAAGGGCGTACAGGGAAAACGCATCCAGACAGACCAGGAGTGCGAATGCGTACCTGTGCCAGATCCGCTGCCCCGGCATCTCCGATTCCGTTGTACGCCAGGGAAAGGCACAACAAGGTGCGATTCAATCGGAGTCCCTGTGAAAGGAAGGAACACGTGGGATGAAGAGCACCCTGCTGAGTTCCATTGCTGTGTACAGCCTGTCTCAGGTAAACGTACCGTATGTGTGTACCTGCGCAATGTGTTTGGCCCCCGCATCCCCGATGTGGTTGAAGGACAGGTTGAGGGAGAGCAGGCTCCTGTTGGCTGTGCGTGGTGTGGACAGGGCAGCGCCGATGAGGCGAGCCCCCAACTCCCCAATGTGGTTGTTCCGCAGGGACAGCTCAGTGAGCCTGTCGGGTGAGGAGGCACAGCGTTCACCGACATGAAGTTCGGTGTCGCTTCCATCACGTGTTCGGTGTGTGTGGGTGTGAAAGAGACGCACGCGCTGTTCTCGCCGATGAGGATGTGGAAGTCCTGATCTGGAAGGGGAGTTCCTTCTAAGACCACCGTCCTGTCACAGAGATGTAGGGAAGGGGGCACAGTGATGAGTACATATAATTAATATGACTAAACACACACACACACACACACACACACACACAGTCTGAACCACTTGTCCCATATGGCGTCGTGGAGAGTCGGAGCCCAACCCGGCAACACAGGGCATAAGGTTGGAGGGGGAGGGGACACACCCAGGATGGGATGCCAGTCCATTGCAAGGCACCCCAAGTGGGACTCGAACCCCAGACCCACCGGAGAGCAGGACCCACTTCAACCCACTGCACCGTCACACCCCCTGACTAACTACTGAAAGATATATTTAATTTGCACATAGATATCACCTCCGTAAGAAAAAGGGACTTCACTTAAAGGTGATTTACTGTTTTATTTCCTGATTAGCGAGAATTAGCTATAATTACACTTTGCTGAAACTCTGTTCGCATCTAATTTCATTCATTCAGCAAATCCTTCTCTCCAAAGCAACGTACAACTCAGCTCACCTGACTTTAAAGTCTGAAATTACATTTTAACTTTGACTCCTATTTGATCACTCAGTTTGCTTTACAGTGAGTTCTACTTACGGCTCAAAACGTTACCATGGTGATGATGATGGGGAAAAAAAATAACAACACTAGGGGATCAAGGTAATTTATCGTTGAAAAAGTCACTGCAATAAAGGGCAGGGGTGTTTGTGGTTTTGAGACAGTCAGACATCAATCTGTACACCAGTGTTCAGAGTAACTTCAGAAACGTGAGCAGGATTGATGGGACCTTCTGCTTCCCTCTGCCATCTACCTGAGGTTGAGGCACAGAGAGGCGGTGATCTTCAGAGACCTCAGCATTTGCTCCGTTAAACCAGCTCTCCACAGACTGCACAAACAAGACAAACATTGAAAAGATTATTCAAAGTGACTTCTGTAATAGGAGCCTTAGACAGACTCAACATCTGCTACCACACTGTCAGTCCATCTCATTATCTCTTTATTGCCCATTCCCTCATCTCCTTTATTACCCCCTATATTCCCTCTAGTCACACACACACTGAAACCACTTGTCCCAAGCAGGATCAGGGCAAACCAGAGCCTAACCCAGCAGCACAGGGCGCAAGGCTGGAGTGGAAGGAGACACACCCAGGATGGGACGCCAGTCCATCACAAGGCACCCCAGGTGGGACTCAAACCCCAGACCTGCCAGAGAGCAGGACCTGGCCAAGCCCTCTGCGCCAGTACGGCACTGCACCCCCTTTCCCTCTAGTCATTCACCTCATATTCCACCCCCCACCTCAGTACTCACTGCAACTTCTGTAGGCTGCCCAACGATGGCAGGGTCTTCCGTAGAGCTTGCATGATTAACTTGTTCAGTTTCCACCCTGTCAATGTACATTTTGTTCAATTTAACAGTGAACAGGCCTTTTTGTTCTTGAACACACATTGTTTCTGAATGACAATGTAAATAGAAAATATGGACAATTTTAGTACAAAACTTTATTATTATTATTATTATTATTATTATTATTATATAAATCATATTATATATACAGTACAATAGTACTGTGTAAAAGCAAATAGCAAAGTTTAAAAGCGTCAGGCTGAATTTTAATGCAAGTTTAGGTTTGTTGTAAGGTTGTTCCAGATATAGGCTGGGTACTTGCACTACGAACAGGGGAATTATGAATTTAAAGATATAACCATTTTTTGCCTTTGTTTCTTTTTTATTGTATTTGCTTAAATTGTGCATTTGATGCCGAGCGAGCATAACTTGCGTTTCTGTGTTCAGCTGTCAGATGGCTGGAAAACGTAGCCAAGCAGCAGAGGAGTGTTGGATCACATTAAGTCAACTCATTCCCACAGTGTTTACAGCTCTTTCAGTGTTTATAGGTATTGGTGACTAATAAAATGACAAATCAGAGGGGGGTGCGGTGGCACAGCAGGCTTGGCTGGGTCCTGCTCACTGGTAGGTCTGGGGTTCGAGTCCCGCTTGGGGTGCCTTGTGATGGACTGGCGTCCCGTCCTGGGTGTGTCCCCTCCCCCTCAAGCCTTACGCCCTGTGTTGCTGGGCTAGGCTCCCGCTCACCACGACCCTGCTTGGGATAAGCGGCTTCGGCCAGTCTGTGTGTCAAACGACAAATCTTGCACCCAATGTTCCTTTGAGGAATCATGCCGGAACAGGGTGCTGTACTCGATTTAAATCGACTGAACGTTTTGTTCTCACCAAACACCCGGACCTCCCTCACACTGCGGGGATCTTCCGTCTCCAAGTCCACCTCAAGACAAGGCTCCGGACAGCAGCTTGTCCTGACTGCACCACGTACAGTCTTCGACTGGCGCCCCTCTGAGGCTGAAAGGTCAAGGTTCAAGTCACAGTTTTATACAGGGTATTAAAAGGTGAAGCACCGCAAGCCGCGCTGCCTAACAACAGAGGCGAATCTATGTAACGTGCGAAATTTTGATTTTACGGTAAAGGCACACTGCTTTTATCCGAGATACAAGAAACCAGGTGTTGCACAAGTTGGTGGTAACATTGTGTGGAACAAAATAGGAATTCAGGTAATGCGAGGATATTGGCAGTTTAAGAGAGAGCACAAAAAGGGGCTCTTATACACTGAAAAACTTACAGAATGCAAACTTGTTTCTCAAATCAGTATATTTATATTTATTCGACACTTTTCTTCAAAGTAACTCACATTGTTGAGTTACGATTATTTTCCACTTTATACAGCTGGATAGTTTTACTGGAGCAATTTAGGATAAGTACCTTGCTTTAGGGTACTACAGCTGGCAGCAGGATTCAAACCTGCAACCTTGAGGTTTAAAGGCAGCAGCTCTAACCACTACAACAACTGCTGAAATCTGTAGTTTTCATCAACAAATAAAAAAATATATTCTGAAATGCAAATTATTATGATGAAAGTTGTGTATCTTTTCATGCTCTGATGGCGCATCGCATTTTACCTCGGTGTCGGGGGGTCACTGCTGGAATCCTTAACATTCCCAGCAGAGCACAGGCCTCTGGGAAGTCCACCTCCAGGCTGCCACAGCACTGGTACTCATCTGGATGCAACGGGTTCGAGCTCTTTGCAATCACACCATGAACGCGATTTCCAGAGGAATCCAGAGCGACGCCTGTGATTTTGCGTCTTTCGGACTGATGAAGGTGTCTTACCGATAGTTAGCACAGCAGCTATGTCTTCAGGAATTAGTCCTCATGGCCCCGCCAGCGAGAGAGAGAAGACACGCTGAGTTCCGAGTGAGCAAACAGGACTCTGGAATAATAATGAAGACTCCCCCCCCCCCTCCAAAGATTACACACACACACACACACTGGCCAAAGCCGCTTATCCCAAGCAGGGTCGTGGCAAACCAGAGCCTAACCCAGCAACATGGGCACAAGGCTGGAGGGGACACACCCAGGACAGGATGCCAGTCCATCACAAGGCACCCCAAAGCGGGACTCGAACCCCAGACCCACCAGAGAGCAGGACCCGGCCAAACCCGCTGCGCCATCGTGCTCCCCTATCCCCAAAGATTAATCAAACTTTAATAAAAGTTAAAAAAAGAAAGTATTACGACTCATCCTGTCACTTGTGGGAGAGAGAGAGTCGCAAGGAAGCAGAGATTACCCTGCAGGCCCGTCGATACAGTACAGTCCCTTCAAGGGCTGCATTACACTCACAGTTCAGTACCGGCCCCGACCCCCAGGGGCGCCCTCGAGCACACAACGAGAATACATGATCAGGCGAGATTATTGCGGTCTGGAACCACCCCCCGCCCCACCACCACACACACACACACAATTTTAAAGCAGTTATAAAAGAGACTGATACCCGTCGCCACAAGCTCCTCTTCCACCCCAAACGCTCCTCTATCTGCCTTCTCTTTCGGGCTCCTTTCTGCTCTCTTCTTCATTCTCACCTCGGTTCGAAGCGAAGGGTCTCCTGTGGTAACATTTATTTACACGTTCGCAGCCAACGCACAACCGAGCGGCGATGTTCGGAATCATTTTTATTCTAGGGCGCGTGCCCAGCGATGGAAAGACCGAGAACGCGTCGAGCACCGACTTTCCACCGAGACACCTCACCTGCGGCTTCCTCCTTTTCGCTGTACCAGAACAACTCCTACTCTTTCACACCAAAAGCATTTTCAAAAACCACGTTCTTAACCTCCACTGTTAAACTCACTCGTCGGCGTCGTTACGCTGCCATGACAACGCGGGTGCTGGTCACGTGAGCCCGAAGCGGCTCCCCGGGCCGAAGAGCGCTCGAGCCGCTTTCTTCTCTATTTAATTTGTACAATTTATTATTGCTGTCGTTATGTATCATTACCATAATTTGATCCTATATTATTATAATAAAATTAAATATTACTGGATTCACTTTTTTGTTTGACCATTTATTAGTTTACTAACTGATTGTTCAATGCAGGGTCACTGGGTCTAGAACCCAGCCTGGAAGTAACTTAGGTTATGGGGGAGGGGACACCTTGGATGGGATGCCAAAGCAACACATGGCAATCTCACACCCACCCACAGAGTTTCTCTCTCATTGTCACATTCACTACACTAGAAAGCTTTTCTACAGGTGACCCTACTAACCAAGCAAATTTTCAGTGAATTTTAAGATTAATATTGAAACAGCCTTCATTTTTCTCCATACTACTCTCACATCTCACACACACACCGTCTGAACCGCTTGTCCCATACAGGGTCGCAGGGAGCCGGAGCCTAGAACTCAGCAACACAGGGCATAAGGCCAGAGGGGGAGGGGATACACCCAGGAAGGGACATCAGTCCATCACAAGGCATCCCCAGCGGGACTCGAACCCCAGACCCACCGGAGAGCAGGACCTGGTCCAACCCACTGCGCCCCCCTAAGTTCTGTTCATAAAGCTGAAAATAAGTATAACTTAAAAAAAAAAAAAAGTTTAAAGAAAGAAAAACAGACTAGAGGTAAGTGGTAGTGCAAGGCATATGAATTTATTAAGATAAAAATGACACTGACCATGCTTCAAATGAAAATATCAAAAACACAAGTGCTTAATATTGGTCTAGTAATAATTTTGGCACCAGAAAGTCTTGTAAATAAGCATTTCATTTACAGTTACAAAATGTGTTAGTTCACTAGCAACATGACAGCATAGGCCACAGATAAATGAACCACTCAGACTTAAGTTAATCGTTACATTCCGTCAACTCCTCATGGATAATCTCAGCAATTTCTGAAATCTGCCTAAAATGTGCAATTAAGGTCTTCCTTATAAAAATTTCCTACATTCCCAGCAACAAAACCGCTACCTCCAGGTTAAATAAACCACTCTTTTCCACAGTGATACTGTTGGTCGTCATCCGGGTACGTTGTGCTGCCTCAATCTGTGCCTACTTTTAACTTTTCAACATACAAAACCAACAGTCATGCAAAAGTATAAATAAAAGCTTTGACAGCTTTCTCCAGGACATTTATTCCAAAATTCAAATATTACCAACCTATATAATTAAACCCATCCCTTCTAACTGGACCATCCAGTCCTTAGAACCGACTTTGGATGCAACTCTTTTAGAATCGTCACCTCTACCAGCAGTCCTCTCTCCTGCTGCCCCTGTCTGGCCCTGTCAGGACCTCCTATTGCCTCCCTGCGAAAGCCCCCTGGGCAGCAGAAGCAGTGGCATTGGCTGCGGCTTGACGCACTGCCGAGTTGGACATCACCCCCGTGGCGAACTCTGCCTGAGCCTTCTGGAAACTGGCACCCGTCTGCCTGTACAGGGAGTGAACCTGTAGGGTGGGGGATAAGGAGAATTCAACACGGTGGACACTTCCAGGTAGAAGCCACTTGAATAGTGATGTGAAATAAGCCCCGTGATCTTAAAAGTTACCTTCTTCAACATGATGACGCCCATGACAGCTTGGGCGGTGAAAAGGATGGCGCACAGCAGCATCATCACCCCCACTGCCTTATTACTTTTCAGGGCAGTCAGGCCACATATCCATCCACTAGGGTGAAGGACATGTGATGAGAGGCAGGGAGAGAGCGTGTGAGACCAAACGGGGAGGGTGAAAGCTGCTGCGACCACTGCATCTGCTCCGATACCGTACCTGAAACCCCAGCCCGGAATACCAACGGTCATCAGGACATACAGCACCACTTGTGCGAAGAAGATGAAGAAGAACGCAAAGAAGTTGAAAGAACTGTCACTCCTAGAAGAGATAAATCAAGGGAGAACAAAGTGACTTTCTACATTTATAACTAAAGAAAGGGCAATTTTAATGAGTGTGTATCTCTTCAGTCAATATATGCGCAAATACAGTTGATCCCTGACTTTGAAGAAGAAGAAAGAAAAAAAAAAAAAAAAAAAAAAATCACTGGGCGAAAGAGCTGATTTATTACTTGAAATTTTCATAAGTGGACTGTGATACAGCTACTTGTTTGACATGCTCTGGAGACCAACTGAACTTTGTGACCTGCATGTTGGCATCGGTATCTCTCAGTTGTCGATACACTTTTGTTTACTCCGAGTTGTACTGCACTTCGGAGAAAAGGGTTTGCTAAATTAATAAATGTAAAAGCAACAGTCAGAAAGCAACTCGGAAAGCTCTGTTGGGTGGGGGCAGCAGCAGTTTTTTCTAAATGCTTCTCTTCCATCGTGAACATCACGGATGACGAGAGGGAAGACAATCCCTCCCTCTGCTGAGCCGGAATACCTCCTGCATACACCTGCATGTTATGAGTGCCCTGGCAGGAGTATTTACAACATGGTGTAAACACGGAAGCTCAGTAAACAGCTAGACCAAGGTGTTGGTGCTCACCTGCAGCTTCTCGATCCTTCCTTTTATCCCACACATCTCACAAAAGTCAGTAATATTCCATGCAAGCTTAATAATAATAAATCACGATAACAATTACAAAAAAAAACCCATCTAAATTATATCCTATTTGCCTTCAAGCACAAACAGAAGCCGTATGAAAAAAAAAAAAAAATATTAAATCATTGGCAGTTTGGGTTCATTATTCAAAAGTTTGTAAGCTGGACCCCAACTGGACCACAAAAATGACAGCAATTATAGTCTTTGCCTCCGTTTCTCCAGCCCTCTGGTGTATTTTTTAGTGTGAGATATATGTAGCTTTGGAGAAAAGCGTCTGTGAAATGAATAAATGTAAACGTTTGACAACGCACACCTGAAAGCCTTGTACACGGGCCTGAACCAACAGACGAAGGAGCAGGGTGTGAAGAGGATCACCCAGAGGATGGCCAAGCCCAGCCCCACTCCGGTCGTCGTGTCCACGCAGAAGTGAGCCAGGCAACAAATCAAGTTGTAGAACAGGGCAGCAGCCGAGGCTGGGGTGGAAATCACGAGGGAGAAGGATGTGTAACGGGAACAGAGAAACGAGGGAGAAAGACAGAAAGAGATGCATTGGGAAGTGTTTAAAAACTGTAACCTAGACAGGCAGTCATGTGCCGCTTAATAATTGACCGCATGTACGACAGTGGTCCCATAAGATAATGGAACTGAAAAATTCTTATCGACTAGCGACATCGTAGCCTTCGTAACGTCGTAGCACAACGTTACGCACGTGTTCGTGGTGATGCTGCTGTAAACAAACCGCTGCCAGCCGTATACAAGTATAGCACATACGGTTATGTACAGTACCGAATATTTGATAATGATACCTCTGTTATCGCTTTATGCATTTACTATACTGTACTTTTGTTATTTTACAGTGTACTCTTTCTACTTATAAAAAGCTTACTGTAAAACAGTATGCTGTGTTACACCAGCAGCAGTGTCAAATCTCATGTTTACCGCTTCTCGACTGCATCGAGGCTACACCAGCTAGGTGTGTATAAGTACACTCTATGATCGAGGCTACACCATCTACATTTACATTTATTCATTTAGCTGACGCTTTTCTCCACAGCGACTTACAATGTTAAGGTTATAATTATTTACCTATTTACACAGCTGGGTAATTTTACTGGAGTAAATAAGTAAGTACCTTGCTCAAGGGTACTACAGCCAGAGGTGAGGCTGGAACCTGCAACCTTTGGGTCCAAAGGCAGCAGCTCTAACCACTACACTACGAGCTGTATAAGTACATGCTACGATCGAGGCTACACCATCTAGGTGCGTATAAGTACACTCTACGATGTTCGCACAGTGATGAAATCGCCTAACGACGCCTTTCTCAGAACGTATCCCCATCGTTGAGCAACATGTCTGTGGTACGACATATTGAAGCTACACACTGCCTATTGTTTTAAAGACAGACAGTACCTCTGACATTGAACTAACTGTCACTCTGGGTTTTGTTAGTATGGACATGTTGTCCCATGTGCCTTGACAGACACTCACCGATCCAGAAGTAATACATGATGGTGACTGTGTGTTGGAACTGCTGACTGATCTCCACTGCAATGTCCTGGTAGAAGCAGGGCCCCACGGGGCAGAAAGACGGCAGTGGGGGCCAGTTCTTCTGCCGTGCTGCGGGTAAAAAGGACAAAATAATTGAAATACATGGAGCAGATTGCCGAACTTTGGCACTGAATCCAGGAAAGACAACCGCGTTCATCTGACATATCAGCGAGCTTCACGAGGCCACTTTTACACATGCCGTACTCCGCGTTTCCCTTCCGCTGGACATACCACACCAGCAGCATGTTCAAATGTGTTCCACTCACATGCTCCAGGGCCAAGGGCATGGGAATTCAGCTCCCTCTCTCTCTTCTCCAGCTCCTGCGCTTTCCTTTCCAGCTCCTCCTGCTTCTTCAGCAGGTCTGCTGTAGCGGCGTTCACCGAGGACTGGAAACCAGAGACAAACGGGAGGTGGAAATAAAAGGAAGTCTCCTTGTACCTGACGTTATAAAGAGCCGAAAAACTAATTTTTGGAGATACAAACATTTCCAAAGTTTCTTTTCGCTTAATTACATGTGTTACCATTCAGTCTTGTAAAAGACAGACCCTCACCCTGGTTATGGCCACAAATGCATAAATAGAACAGCTCCTAGATATCTACAAGACTTGATCATTTGCAACGTGCCAACCAGACTGCTATGCCCTTCCACATCTGCCTGCTTCGGTGGTCCCACGCACGAAAGGTAAAGCACGGAGGTTCTTGGTTCTGCCTCCGTTGTGGTGGAACGACCTCCCCCCTCTCACTCAGAACTGCTGAATCTCTGGCCACATTTATAAAGGGTCTTAAAACTCACCTCTTCGAGACTCACTTCACCCATGATCTAAGTTCACGTAACATGTAAATGTTCATGCACTACAACTTTAAGATGATGCCCGGATAAACCTTTACACAGCTACTCCTGTACATCTCAAAATTACTGCTAGAAGGTGATTAGAAATCGTCGATATTCAGATAAACGGTCCATCATATGAACCGATGATGGAAAGAAACAAACTAACTGCACTTACAAATCACATGTCTGCATCTAAGTCTCTCTTTCTCCTAATTTAATGAACAAAACGTATTTTCTATGAGATGTATGTCGCTTTGGAGAAAAGCATCTGCTAAATGAATAAATGTACATGTAAATGCATGTAAAATTTCTCCGTCGCACAGCAAAAATGGCACACATTTCTACTTTCAGTGAACCAGTTACCCAAAAAACACCCTCGGAGGGAACAAGAAGGGAAGGGTTAGTCAGGTATTTCATAGCTATATCCTGGATTTTCTTTCTGCATCTAAAACATCTACAGAAACCTTTTATAATATACTTTCCTACATTCCCCTTGGCGCCTGAAGCACAGAGATTACATGCAAAGTAACACAGCACCTCCTGGTACGTATAAAGCAGGACAACAAAGTGAAAGGAGACGGTGAAAAGGGCACATTTTTATATGCATTATTTTAAAACAGACTTTATTACTGCTTGACGTCAATAAAAAAAAACTTCCATCCACTCCAGTTTTCCACACTTAATTCTTAATTACAAATCTAACAGGATCTATAATCACAATAATGCTTACAGAAACCGATGAAGAATCAAAGCAATGCTCGACTCACCTGCGTGTTGTAGGAGCCATAGTTGCGGGGCTCGGTGGGTGTGGTTCGAGTAGGCGGAGCCTGAGTCAGAACGGGAGGAGCAGAAGTGGTGGTGGCAGAGTATGGGGGTGGGGGCTGCCGACACAAGCAACAGCAGTGGGTTAGTAAGGAGTGCGTAGACCTCCGTGTGCCATATTACCGCAGATTTGGGGGTGGAGAACTTTGGTACAAGTTTCCCAGAATAATCTTACCCCAGGCTTATCATCAAATGGGTTGTACAGGTCCAGTGTTGCATACTCAGTGTTGCTTCTGTGCTGGGTCACCGCTGGGTCCTGAAACAACAGCATGCGCGCACACACATCACCGTCACCAGTGCAGCAAAACAAAGATCACAACACCACCACGATCCACAGGGCAGACCTCAGAATTAAACACAAACCAGCCAACTGAGGGAATTTCATCAAATGCGGAAGCACCAATGGAAGCCTAGGAGACGGAAGGGCACATCTGCACTGTGTTCAACACCAGGTAGTACAATATTTAATATCCACATATGGCAACAGGAACCCCCACTGAGTCCAACACAAAGGATTGTGCCCAAATGGATGGTGTGTGTCTTTACGCACAATAATCATAAGCATATGGCATGATGATATGCAGCTTCCCACAATGAATGACAATCAATGTTAACAATACCGCACATTTATGTATTGAGTACATTAATTTTCATCTCCCTCTGCACAACTGTCCATCATCATCATGTGACCTGTTACACCACAATTCCACACACGCAGCTTTCAAGCACACACCAAAAAAAAATAAAATAAAAATAATCACCTTGAACGGGTTGTTGTCGTCGGTCGGCTCCGGAAAACTGGTGTAGGCCGACATCGCAATAATAAAAAATATTACTGACTATGTAATAACACAGTAACTTGTGTACGACGAGGCTCGTACAGCTGTTTCCACAGTAACCTGTTCGGCTCGACGACGCGTGTGACGCAGAGAGAGAGAGAGAGAGCAGAGTCGGTGCGACAAAAAAGGCAACCAAGTGACAAGAGGAGCGGATGGATGTGAGGGATGAAGAGGGAGGTAATAAGGCCTGGCAGCGGTGACTAACTACTACTGTCCGACAAGATCGAAAGCGGAACTGATCCCTCACGTCGTCCGTCCGTCCGTCCGTCCGTAAGTCCGTCCGTCCGTTCGTTCGCACTGTTACTGTACCGAAAGCGCCAATTACTGCGAAGGGCTGCGTCCCTTTCGCTCGTCTCCTCTTCCCTTTCCGAGCAAATCTATGAACACTTTATTACAAATTCCCCATGTCGTTCCCTCGGCGAACGCCCAGCTGTTTTGGTCCAGACGCGGAATCCCGGAAAGAAGATCATGTGACTCCACCGGCACGTGGACTCCGCTGGAGAGAGGGGCGTGTCTGCGTGTCACGAGGCGGGTCGCTGCGCAGCGCCGAGGTGCGGAGGACGGGGGGGAGGGGGTACGTGAAACGGAGGGGGAAGAGAGGGAAAGAGGGGGGTGAGGGGGATGAAGGGGGATGAGAGGGGAAGGGGGGGTGAGGGGAGAAGGGGGGGGAAGAGAGGGAAGGGGGGGATGAGGGGGGAAGAGAAGGGAAGGGGGGGATGAGGGGGGATGAGGGGGGAAGAGGAGAAGGGGGGGGAAGAGGGGGGTAAAAGGGGGAAGGGGGGGAGGGGGTACGTGAAACGGAGGGGGAAGAGAGGGAAAGAGGGGGGTGAGGGAGATGAAGGGGGATGAGAGGGGAAGGGGGATGAGAGGGGAAGGGGGGGTGAGGGGAGAAGGGGGGGGGAAGAGGGGGGTAAAAGGGGGAAGGGGGGGTGAGGGGGGAAGAGAAGGGTGAGGGGTGAAGAGGGGGAAGAGAGGGGGGAAAGAGGGGGAAGAGGGGGGTTGAGGGAGGGGGTGAGGGGGGTAAAGGGGGAAAGGGGGGAAGGGGAAAGGAGGGGAGGAGGGGGTTACCGAGGGCCCATTTTGCGATCGGGGGAACATAAGCAATCGCCCAGAGGCACGAAATTTTGTTAATAACACCGAAAATAAATATTACAAAAAATCACAAACCATTGCTTGGTAATAAAGAAACAGTTTTACTATAAAACTGAAAAAGATGAGCCGCCCTACTATGATCTAAACGTGAAATATTTATTATATCTTTGAAAATGATGATTTTGTGACATTTGTTCGAAACAGAAAATATTAATAGCGTATTATAACTTTTCCCTTAACCAGCATCAGTTTTGAAAATGTTTCATTTTCAATCATTAATGTGCTTTCTGTGCAAATGTTCACATATTGTATGTGTTATCATAAAAAATTTTATGAAAATAATTATAGACTACATTTTTGTTTTCACTTCATATTGAGCTGTATGCATAAATTAAATAATATGTAAGTTTTTTATCATGTGTATATTTACTCATCTGACTGATGCTTTTCTCCAAAGCACCTTATAATGTTAAGGTCATGATTATTATCTGCTTACAATTATTTACCCCTTTATACAGCTGGGTAATTTTACTAAAGCAATTGAGGGTAAGTACCTTGCTCAAGTGAACTACAGCCAGAGGTGGGGATCAAACCTGCAACCTTTGGGTCTAAAGGCAGTAGCTCTAACCCCTACACTACCAACTGTCCTCATAGATGCATTTATTTTTTTGTTTATTTAGAGACAGAAGTGTAAAGATGCAGTACTGATTCTTGCCCAGGGACACCAAAACCCCCAGCACCAGCTCTGAGAAAAGTGCTCAACTGAATTTCATGATAGACATTGAACTAAAGCACTGGATAGGAGACCAGGTGACCGCGACTGCACACCATTCACTTCACATCAAATGTGCTCTATGATGCATTAGGGCCAAAAGGACTGTCTGCTCACTGCTGGAACAGCTTCACAGCTATGTGTAGAGCCTTCTCTTTCCACGCATATATAAATTTATTCACTTAGCAGACACTTTTCTCCAAAGCAACTTACAATCATGAATACTATGTAATGTTACTAGCCCACAAACCTTATACACCAAGGTGATTTACACTGCTAGATACACTACTTACAATGGGTCACTCATCCATACATCAGTGGAACACACTCTCTCTGTGTCACTCACACACACTAGGGGGGGAACCTGAACAGCCTGTCTTTGGACTGCAGGAGGAAACCAGAGCACCAAGAGGAAACCCACACAGACAGACAGACAGACAGACAGACAGACAGACAGACAGAACATGCAAACTCCACATAGACTGAGTGGGAATAGAACCCATGTCTTCTCTCACCAGGCAGGTGCTGTGAGACAGCAGAGCTACTTGCTGTGCCACCATGTCACCCTAGACTAGTACAGTGCATACCATAGTAACTCGGGCCGATTTATACTCTTTTATCTGGACTGAGACAGGGGGCACAGTGGTGCAGTGGGTTGGACCAGGTCCTGCTCCCTGGTGGGTCTGGGGGTCAACTCCTGCTTGGGGTGCCTTGTGGTGGACTGGCATCCCATCCTGGGTGTGTCCCCTCCGCTTCCAGCCTTATACCCTGTGTCACTGGGTTAGGCTCTGGCTCTCCACAACCCTGTATGGGACAAGTGGTTCAGACTGTGTGTGTGTGTGTATTTTAGGAGTATGATCTTATTTCAAATACACACACACACACACACACACACACACACACACACACACACACACACACACACACACACATTTTCGGAACCGCTGTCCCATACAGGGTCGCGGGGAACGGGAGCCTACCCGGTAACACAGGGCGTAAGGCCGGAGGGGGAGGGGACACACCCAGGACGGGACGCCAGTCCATCACAAGGCACCCCAAGCGGGACTCGAACCCCAGACCCACCGGAGAGCAGGACCTGGTCCAACCCACTGCGCCCCCCTTCAAATATATATATAAAATGCTAAAGTCAGTTATCTTATTTCAAATATATATATATGGTCAAGTACCTTGAAAATCAGTATTTACTACTTAGCAACTTAAACTAGATACATAATCACCCCTAGAGAGTAAACCAGTGCAATACACAATGCTATTTATGTTTATATTTATAACTATTTATCACATCATATTTCTTACTCACACTCCCTTGCATTTGTATATAACATACCTGTACATACATATAATGTCTAGTGACTATTTTTTGTATATTGTGTACTTTATATTTTTTTAATCCTTTATTCACATATTCTATCTTCTCATCTGTGTCTTGTCACTGTCATTCTGTCTGTGCTGTGGAAGTTTCTGTCACCAAGACAAATTCCTTGTATGTGTGAACATATTTGGCAATAAAGCTCGTTCTGATTCTGATTCTAATGTAGTTTGTTTTTTTTTCCACTGCAGCAGTTAATGTATAGGCCCTGTATATGTATAAATATAGTTTATAAAGTTTAAATAAATCTATACCGTTTTACTGTGCCCATTATCCGGCAGCACTGTGTAAATAATGAACGCCTAGTGATGAGAGCTATAACTCAACAGAAGTGTATTAGAACGAATAAGGGAAGACATTTTCATGTTAGTATCTTCACCTCGTCTGTCTTTAACTTCCAAACACCAAAACACAGCGTACGTGCCATTTTTATTCCCTGAGTGAGACACACTTAGACCATACATGTGGCATAGTCGGAATTACAGGTAAAACTATTGTTGTCCACTATTTAGCAAACCAAGGGTGCTTATAGTGCTTTTCTGTACATTAATTACGGAGTTTTACTCATGTACAAACTCTAGGGTACTCGGGAAAGTTAAGGGATTTGCTCGGGAGACGAACGACAAGCGAGTTTAACGTCCCGCCATCCTGTGGCGGCGCGTTCACGCTTTCCGCACGTAGAGCGACGCGGCCGTTGCCGTGTCACGAGCCGTCGGCCACGCGCACGGCGCGCCAGACGACGCGAGGCGGCCGGAGAAGCGCGAACATGGCGGCGGGACCCGGAGCAGCGAGCGGCCAGAGCGGCCCCGGTTCGTCCGTCGCCCTCAAAAGTTCCTTGGAGTGCCGTTTCCAGGGGGTGTCGAACACGATGGAGTCCGTGCAGGGGTTGTCGGCCTGGTGCATCGAGAACAAGAAGCACCACGGCCTCATCGTGCGCTACTGGATGAAGTGCCTCAGGAAGTGTGAGTAGCTAACCGGCTAACTTGGCTGGCTGGCAGCGCCGCTGAGACTCACTCAGGCCGCGAGAGACTCGCTCGTCAGTAAACTTCACTTGTGCTCCTCCGAAGTTGGACCGCTCCGCTCCCGCTAGGCTAGCCGCGCTGGTCGTTTCGTTATTTCCACGTGATGATCCCAGTTCGGGGAGTTGTGCGTGATGATGGACCGGGTTCCGCTCGGTTGCGTGCGTGTTGTTGGCACCGGCCGAACTGCGAGCGAGACGCGGAGGTGTCCATGGCATGCCATGCGGGGCTCCGTCCGTGTGTGTATTTCCAGTCAGTGTTAGTAAACTTTAGTAAGTATCTTCTAAATGACGCAAATACACTTCCAAAACACGTAGTTAATTGCAATGAAAATGGACAGACCGCATCCACCCATACTAAAATTTACTTAAGTTGAACAATCAATGAATGGAACGCACGACGCGGAACAACTAGCGCCGCATAACAGTTCTTTCTGCGTTAGGCTAAGGGCTGATGATGATGATGATGATCACACACTAAATTAGTAGAATTAATAGAAAGAACTCGCGTGAATACAGTAAACCTGCATGGGGTGTAGGTTCGTTCGCAGAGAACCGAACCGATCGGTGTGGGACACGGAGCCCCGAGGCTCTTCAACAACGAACCAGGTCGGTTCGGTTTCTGTCAAATCCGTCATCGCGATCATCAGTAAAAAGTAAAAACACGAAATTAATATCGATGCACTGAAACATGCTGAAGAAGTGAAAGGTGGCGGAAACGCGACAGGAAAAGTCGAGCGCAATCCGGGGGGTCGGGGTTCGGTTCGGATCTTTGGTTCCTTCAGCGCTCAGCACGAGCCCCCCACCCCCCAGAAGGTGTGTTTGGTCGCAGCTCCACACGCGAGTGCAGCTGCTCACTGTGGTTAAGGGCTTTTCGAAAATATGACGCCAATATGGACCGAAAAATGAGAGTTAGTGAAAGGACGTTTTCGGAACTCTACACTTTTTCCCTCCTCCTCCTACATAAGAATGGACATTTCTCTTGATTGTTATTGCAGCACCCGGTGTTGGCGGGATTACATTTAATTTATCTGATTTAGGATGTGAAAATAAGCACAGTGATTTCTCATTTATACAGCAGGCTCATGTATTTGACTCCCATATGCCAGACTCAAGTTCTAAACCCTGGAAGGGATTGAATTCATGTGATTCCTCATTCCTTCTACTGGTGGCTGCTCCTTGCTGCCAGCTTGACATTGGCATGAAGGAACTAACATTAAAGGTCAAGAAACGAACAAAGAAATGTTTTGATGTTCAGAAATGTTACTCAAATGTTAACAGGAGCGCTTAGACTATATTAATGTGCCCGTCCTCTCTCTGCCTATGGTTTACCCCCATGTGTTGAGCCTTGCACAAAATATTATTTATAGCTTGAAGGGTACGCTGGTAGTGTGTCATACTTTACCTTTAGCAAGCTTTGCAATGAGTTTGTGAATAATTTATCTTAAGAATGGTAAGCAGAATTTGGAGGTCCAGTTAAAGTTCTTGGTTTTAGGGATAATTTTTTGTCATTTTGTGGTGCAATTAATGTACCAAAGAGTTCAGTAATACAACTACCTAGTCTTAACCCGATGTTAAACCGCTACATTTCAGAGGTTTGCTTCTTAAAGGTGTTTGAAGTGCCTTTAAATTCCTTTAAAGAAATGATTTCTTCCTAGAAATTGTTGTGGGGCTAATCAGGTACTCCTTTAACCTTTGTTCTTCATAGGGCAGAGAGCAATATATCAATAAAATTTTGTGTAAGGGGACAGGGAAACCTTATATAAAAATAAACAGATTTTCTTTTTTTTTTTAAAAAAAAGTCAGTTTTTACTTCTTAGACTTTGCTTGGGTTGGGTCTCATTCAAGCCGTTTCTCTAAAGCAAGTCACAGTAAGCTACTTGGCAGTGATTTACCCAATTATACAGGTATGAATGTTCCTATCACATCAAATCTATTTAGCTGTGTTTTTGAAGTTAAATCTGTGGCACAGGACTGCGGAGACAGTTTGGAAAGGCTGCAAATTTACAGTGTTTAATAAGGTGCAGTGGTTTCAAATATCGTGGCTCCAAAATGTGATTGACAACAACACAAGGCAGAGTTTAGCAGACTAGAACATATTATATTATGTTATAACATAATATGGGGAAAAGGTGTTCATTCACGTATTGGGTGGCTGAATGAAATTGATTTGTTGACCTTTATGGCACTTGTGAAATTATTTTCCTGCAGAACAACAATTTAATTCAGTTCATAACTCTTTGCTGATGTTCACCTTTAAGGCTGAAATGTTTTTAGATATGTGACAGTATTTTTATAGAGATGTGACAATCCATTCACATTTAATATAAAATCTGAGCACTCGTGAACGACACCAGATTTCGCAGCATTCAGTTTATGGACTTTACATGGTAACAGCGATTTGCAAGCAGTTCTGCCTTTCTTAAAAGACTTGGTTATGAAACTTACCCTATGTAATTATCATGTTATAGTGTACTTAACTGGTTGTACCATGTTTAGCTGCAGTGACTGCAACCAGACACACCATACAATCAATGCTGGTGCTTTACAGTTTGTGATGTAACGTGACAATGAATTCTGTCATTCACATGTTCATCTTATATCCTGATTACTGAATTTACCTGTTTGTTTAGGCAAAAAAAGTCCTGCTAGAAGAGAAACTTCTTCCCCACTTAGTTTTGTTGGGAGAGGTTAGAACCCGATTACCTGGATTTCTCCATAATGGACACCATTCATTTTTTGGACGAGACTGCTGGTCCCTGCTGCTAAAAAGCATCCCCATAATGGGATGATCCTAATTCCTCACTTCATGGATGGCACTGTGTTAGCTGTTCGTGGGCAGTGTTTGACTTGCTGAACACATGCTGATTTACATTTGGGTTCGAATGTTGGAGTTGGAACGGTCCCAGCAGAGCACAACCCGTATTACCGTGTCTCAGTATGCAGTGTCTTCTGGGTGGTGTTCTGCAAAGCATTAACTTTCAACGGTATTGGCTGATACATTTGTGTGTGTGTGTGTGTGTGTGTTTTTAATTATCAACAGCATCAACACGGTATAAGAAACACACCTTTCTGCCCCATTAGTATTGAAAACAGCTGACTTAGCTTTATGGTTTCCTGAGACTTACCAGTAGAGTTGAGGAGCTCAGAGTAGTACTGTTTATTAAGATACAAATGCATTTTAATTAACGCATCATTTCAACTCATTTTCCTTTGTGTTTTAGTCATCCCTTACTTTTAAGATTTTGTTCCACGTATACTAGCAGGAGAAGAAAAATCCTTTGTCACCCTTACTGTGTTTTCACCGTATTAACCAGCAAATGTATTGAACTGTTTCATGATGAATGCATCTGGTGTAACTTTTACACATAACCAGTTTGACACATGTGCAGCTGAAGGACTTGCGGATGAGTGCGTGCTGTTGCTATAACGGTATCCATGGTCTCTCCATGCAGCTGAAGCCGCCCACAGGCTGAACCTGTTTTACCTCGCCAATGATGTTATCCAGAACTGTCGGAGGAAGAACGCTATTGTGTACCGGACGTCCTTCGCAGAGGTGTTGCCGGCGGCTGTGCTGCTGGTCCGGTGAGTGAGCAGCAAGTCAAGGGTTCCAGCTTTAACATATGAGCTTTATCATTTGTTATGTATTATCTTAGACAGGAGTGTGCATTTCATGCTGGTTTTCGTTAGCCTCTGGATCTTCAGTTTTGTTTTGCCAAAAAGAATTATTTTTTATTAATAGTAGTAGTTCTAGTAGAAGCCCTGATACTCACCCCCCCCACACACACACACACACACACACACACACACACTGTTTGAAACAGTTTGTCCCAAGCGGGGTCGCGGGGAGCCGGAGCCTAACCCGGCAACACAGGGTATAAGGCTTGAAGGGAAGGGGACACACCCAGGATGGGATGCCAGTCCGTCGTAAGGCACCCCAAGCAGGACTCGAACCCCAGATCTGCCAAGAGCAGGACCCAATCAAACCAATTGCGCCAACCCCCCCCCCCCCCCCCCAGTAGCCCTGATACCAATTAACATTATTTTTTATATACTAATCATATTGACTCACATATACATTAATATTTTATTTATTTATGAATCAATTTTTACTTGACAAAATATTTTGAGCAAATAATGTTTCCCTTAATATCATCAGATATCACTTTGCATTGCTGCTTCAAATTGTATGCACTAAGTTATGAATTAATGTTACTCAAATTAATTAGTAATACTCAAATGGTGTTTAATATTCATTGTTCCAGTTTAAGATGCTGAGAAAATATTTACAGGTTGAAGCACCTTATAAAGTCCCCAGTTTCACATTTAAATTTGTAAAGATGCACAAATTTGTAACTGGTAGTGTAGTGGTTAGAGCTGCTGCCTTTGGATCCAAGGTTGCAGGTTCGATCCATACCTGCTGCTGTAGTGCCCTTGAGCAAGGTTCCTACCCTAAATTGTTCCAGTAAAAAAAATGACCCAGCTGTATAAATGGGTAAATAATTGTATGCTTGTCCCTGTAATAATTGTAACCTTAACATTGTAAGTTGCTTTGGAGAAAAGTGGCAGCTAAATGAGTAAATGTATCCTTATTAATCCTTTAATCTGTGAATCTTTTAACATGTATATTCATACTTCATTGTCAAATTTCAGTCAATCTAGGGGGGAAAACGGGAGTAAAACAGATTTGCCATGGCCAAATAAGATGAATGCAAAGTGCCACTGTCTTCAGTCTTGACAAGCCCTGTCTTGTGTTTCCATTTCAAATATAAATGCACACACATTGGGAGAAAGCAGACACAGAGACAAAAGGGTGATGGTGCACTGGGGTCATATTGAAAAAAGGTTATCTTTTGATCTTTATTGGCTGGTCTTATTTTGACTCAGTTGCATTAACAATAACTGTTAATGGAGAGAATTTTTTTCTGCTTTGCTGTCGCACTGAGTCAGACTTCTATTGTTGATGTACTTTGCAGAGACCCCAAGGTGCGCAAGTCTGTGGAGAGAATCCTGGCCATCTGGATAGAGAGGAACATCTACCCTGAGGAGTTCATCTCAGAGCTGGAGGCTGGCCTGGCCAGTAAGGCAGCCCCTGCGGGTCAGTCTCTGGAGAGTCCCTTTGTGTGACAGCCTCGCTTTATTTGCTCGTGCCATGGTACTTCTGTGTGTCATGGTGTTTGCTTTTTTGACTATGTGCATGTTTTTGTTTCTTTATTCCTGCGGTGGTAAGCTGCAAGGATTGAGTGTTCATAAAAAGTCATTATTTCGTATGCTTTTTTTGACACATTACTCTTGTCACACCAATTTTCTTTGTCCAGCTATCTGCGAGGAGGTGGTTTTGGCTTCTTGTGTGATGAATGTGGCTCATGTCCATATGGCTCACTATGGTCATCGTGGTGTCAGTGTTGAATACGGAAGTTTTGAGGTTCTGTATTAGGGCTGAAGAAATTCCTCTAGTTACTCGCCTGAAATCCTTGGTTAAAATTTTCTGAATCAAGGACCTTTTTCCATACACGTGCATGTATTTTTGGTAATTTATTGAGAAGGAAAATTAAAAGACTTTTTTTGAGAGCTCAGGACAAATATTAAACGGCTGACATCAAAATAATTGGATAATATACTTCACATGTAGTCAAGCATCTGCTTTTGCTAACATCTATAATAATAGTAGTAGTAGTAGTATCCAGGTAAAGGAATCATAGTATACAGGTAAAGGAAACGTGCTCCCTTTAAAACTCACAGTAATTAATATGGCCCTTAATGTCTGAACAGGTTTAGTTTGCACTTTAGACAGAATTTTCGTTTCTTTTAAATATGCCACTTAAAATTGTTCATGTTTATAAAATGAAACAAAGTAAATTAATTTTAAGAGATGCTATACCTTTTCCTCTCCTGTATATTTTCTGTTGCTGTTTAATAAAAAAAGATCACTTGATTAATCAACAGGATAGATTAAAAACAAAAAATATACAAATAATCATAGCCGCAGCCCCAACATATGTAATGTTGCTGCTTGCGTAGCAAGAACCTTGAAAGTGAAGTAAGATGCAGGTGTAAAAATCCTGGTGTGACATCCTTGGTGTGTTTAAAATGATAATGTAATGGTTGGTGTGTTCCTTTAAATATAAAGACAGGACCACAGTAGTAGCAGGTTGAGCTGGGAGATGCGGTACGTAAGAGGATAGACGCCAGGGTAATTTCTTTTTTGCAGAAACAAATACCCTGCATTAGTTAGCACCTTGTTTTAGTGCAGAGTTGTAAATCTTGGTTTTTGTTCATTTGGTGTTTATTACAGTTACATGTTAAGCTGCTATGTGTGAATTTCTTCACTGGGATTAGTAAACTACTGTCCTGTCTTATCCTGTAGCACTTGAGGAAAGAATCATCTGTTCCTTGTCTTTTCAGCATCAGTCAACTCCAAAGCCTCCCTGAAGGCCAAGATTGTGGCTGAATTTGTTGTGAGTGTTCGTCTTTACTTTTTACTTCCAAAGAAATATGCTCTGTAACTACTTGGTTGCCCCCTCAGATCAATAATTATGTGTCATACAGCCCTCCGTTGTATCGTATTTGCTGTCAAAATATGTGACAACTCTATCCTGTGTCATAGCCCCACGCCTTCCGACAACAGCTGTCTGCGTACAAGCGCTCACTGGAGGAGGTAGAGCTGAAGGAGAAGCAGCTTGCTGCGCTGGGGGTGGACATCTGCAGCACAGAGGCCTTCAAGAAGCTGAAGGGTGAGCCCTGCCTTTCCTTTATGATCAAAATGAAATATGGATTATTTTGGCCAGCAGCTAGCAAGTTATTTTGGTTTAAAAAAAAATTCTTTTAGATATAAATATTTTATCTCACTTTTGTTATCTCTTTTTTACGATCGATCAGACAAGGCAGGTGGTAAGAAGTTCTCGAAAGATTTTGAGGACAACAGTAAGAAATTCCAGGATTTTGTGGGCTTCCTGGAAGAGCAGGTGAAAGGAGGGCGTCCTCTGCTGGAGGCCCTGAGCAACGCAGACATTTTCTACGAGATGCAGTACAAGGAAGTCAAGATAATTGCCAAAGTAAGTGAAAGTGTTTGTGTTTTTACCATGAGTTTTATTTATGTACAATAAGTATAAGCCAGAATACATCCATTCCTCATATAGCAGTGTCCCTTACACCAAAAAATCATTGCTTGATCAAAACATATACCCTTTTTCATACAACAGGCTTTTGTGTGACATTTCGGTAATTCACAGCAGGTATTTCATTCTCTACAGTTTCCTCACATGTTTTGGAGATTCCCATTTGGTCTCTCAAACCCAAAGGGATTTTATCAGTCACTGGTGTCCTTCTGAACATTTTCTGGCCATATATACTGCGTTGACCTAAATTTCCCTGAATACAATAACTGCGACTGAATGTTTAATTTTGTGATGAAATCATCTAGCATAAAACAGTTTGAAATGTGACACAGCACCTCTAGCAGTAGCGTCTGTGTCCTTCGCAGAATGAAAGACTCATTTTGTGAACTTAATATCATAAACATCGGCGAGCCAAATGACCTACGTGCTTCCTAAAAAGGTTTAGAAGAAAGTGAGTGGAGAAAAGGCTGCAAAGGCCAAGAAAGGTTTTTCCTCCATAAGAAATCATTTTAATTCAACCTCCTCATGCCAGGAATTCATCTTGCACCATTTTCATGGAACAAATTAACGTTGTTATGTAAGGAATACATGTAAATAGTTTCTCATGCCAAAATGCTGGTGGCCCACCTGGTTTTCTTGTTGCACCCCAGGCGTACATGTCCTTCGCCAGCCGTGTTTCAAACCTCAAGCAGAAGCTGGACAACTTGAAATCTACCCTCCCAAGTCTGGACGATTCACCGGTGCCGTCACCTTGTGAGGACGCGCCCTCTCCAGCGGGCTCAGAGTCACCATTTTACAGTATTCATTCTGAGGGGCTGGAAAGCGTGGACAGGGGCGCTGGACTCGGACCGACTCTACTGGCAGCTGCCGGTCATGGAGACACACCAAGACATGGAGAATGGGACAATCGAGATGTAGAGGACATGGAAGTGTCTGAGGGCGAGGAGGCCGAGAGCACTAGCATAATAGGTGAGGGGGGAAGTTGTTTCGGGAGAAAGAACCCTAACTGCAGGTGGTTCTTGAGTTGGGATGTATGTGACTTAAGACAACTGTCCCATTAACCTTATCATATTATTGGCGATTTCATTTGGTCGTAACTCTGCTGTATGGTGCCATCAGCTGGGCGTATTGCCTGGGTCTCCAGCTGCACTTGCATTTTGTGATTGTATTAGGTATCCACACAGGTGTACCCATCTGCATCTAAGTACATCTGCTTTAATGTGCTCCTGCAGTGGAGGAGCGAGCGGAGCACACTGTTCCCGTGGCCATGGCTGAACCGGACCGTGTGCGTAGCCACATCCAGGGGGCGCCAGAGACGGCTGACGACCAGCAACCTGCCAAGAACCCTGAGCTCTCGCTCCCTCTGAACCTGGCCAACGTGGACCTGGTCAAGATCAACTCAATACTTAGTAATCTCACTTCTGTCATGAAGGGCACAGGTAAGTCCTTCCACTTCTTTAGGCACAGTGACATCACAATCATATTCCTTCTTGTGATTTCACAGTTACATTATTACTACGGTTGCACAGTTGTAGAAGTGTATGTTGTGGTGGTCAACTTTTCCCCTTTCCTATATGTGTTTATCATTCACTGACACCTGAAATTTTTCTTCATGGTTGGTCTCTGTGTCTGGCCACTACAGGAGCATCCACCCCTCCTGACAGCAGGCCTGTTCTCAAGCCTCAAAATCCTGGAGGGCCCTCTTTGGCCAGCCTGATGCCCCAGGTGGACACCAATCCCCAGGCTCTGCTGAGTGCCGTCTCCAAAGTCCAGGGTCAGGGTGGTGAGCTCCACGGTGAGATATAGCATGGTTAGGAGGGTTTGCTGTATACACCTTTTATATATTTTAGACTTCTGGGCTGAAATTGCTTTCATAGCATAGGTGGCATCCGATTGTACAAACGTCTTGCCACTCAGTTTGATCTCCTCAGTGATGGCTGTCATGGTTTTGTTAGCTGTGAATGAAGTCAGAGCCTCTTGCTTTCTCGCTCTCTTAGGAACATTGTCCCACCAGCAAGGAGTGACTGAAGGCACATGCTCTGTGGCTAGTGGCTGCACTTCAGATTCTGCATCCATCCTGAGCCCTGTTGGCAGAGACCACCCTCGGGCATTTGGCACAAGGGGAGGAAGCTCCCCCAGGCACACACAATCAGAAATCATAATGGGAAACAACCCTGGGCAAAACCTGGATGGGCTGGGAAGGCAGGAAGCCACTTCCTCTGAGCTGTCATCCTCTGCAAGCTTGGAAGATAAAATACACAAGTTCCTGCAGGGGAACCCCTTGTTTGGAGGGCTCAATGGCTCTGCTCTGAATGCCAATCTATTTTTGGGCAGCAGCAGCCCCCACGTAACCACAGAAAACGTGGACGGGACACCACTGCGAGACGAGGCAGGAGGAACACCCACTCAGGATGAGGCAGTAGTCGAGTCTGTTGTGGGACAGGGGGCTGGTTCTGTGAGTGCCAGACCTCCAGGCACCGTGAGCAGCTGGCATCTGCCAGGCAGAAGAGCGGGAGGGGAGACCCCTGCAGCCCTGCCTCCTCAGCCAGCGCCATACCAAAGTATTGAACCGTGGGTGTCCTCAGCGTCGTGCAGGAAAGCACCTCCCGCAGGTAGCTTGGGAGGCAGCCGTCAGACAGCAGGCGGACGTGTGCAGGGTGCAGGGAGCTCCGCCACAGTCATGTGGGTCCCAACAGAGGGGTCTGGCAGCAAGGCACACCTGGGTAAAGAAGAAGTGTGGAACGGCGATTGGCCCTCTGAAGGTCTGTCCTCACGCCCTGATAGCTGCCTCCTTTCTCCTCCTGGAAGCTCCAGCTCCGTGAATTTAGGGGCCTCTTCTTCAGTGCAGGGCCATCTGCCCTCTGGGGGGAGGCCCGCGCTGTACCCAGGTGAAGCAGCGCCGCACCATCCGCCTCCATCCAACTTCCTAAGCACCCCTCTGCCCCCAATCCCACAACTCCCTCCACCCCCCAAAAATTTCCTGACCACTTCCCCGCAGGTTGGTGGCACAGCGGTGTCAGATCGTGCCACTCCTGGACCTCCCTCTGGAGCTGAGGAGAGGAAACCAGCGGGGAGCAGTGATAGTGGCCTTTCCCAGTCACTTCCTCCCTGGATAGGCAGAGGAGTGGGCCCAAATTCCAAACCTCCTCCCACTGTAGTCCCAGCCTGGTCTGGTGGACCACCTACCTGTCCACCTGAGCACATACAACCCCACCACCCCCGGGCACCCCAGCACTCCCCTGCTGGCTATCGAACCCAGCTCTGCCCCCCACACCAGCAACCCCGCCCCATCCTACATCACCCACTGCCATTCAATGACTGTGAGGTGCCCCGCCCCATACCCCCTCATTTTAGTGGGGGCCCAAGAAGGGGACCACCTGGCCCCCCTTTCTGTCCCCCTAAACGACATTTCCTACCCCCATACCACTGACATACTCAATAGGAGTGTAAACACATTATAGATATGTGAATTGTATACATAGAATGTGCAAAGGATCTGCTTTCCTTATAAATCTCACATTTTACTGTGTCTGCAGACTCTGCACTGGAGATCAGTCAATTTCTTTTATTAATAATGAATACTACATTACATGTCAATCTAGGTCTAATCTACCATGTGAAGGGTGTGTGGCAGAATACTGTGTGGTGTACATTATTCAAAGGTAAAGAACAACTATTATGAAGCAGTAAAGCTGGCTTATAACGGTATTAAATTTCTTTGGAGTCACACCCCAGACTGCGATTTTAACATTGTCAGAATACGTTTTAAGGCGAAAGCATCTGTCGGGAACACACACCGGGGTCAGTGTGAAAGGACTGGCTTGTGCGTATTTGTCAAGATTTTTGCACACTTGTCAGCATAAATTCACCCATTGATATGCTGTCAGACTTTCCTTTAGGTGCTTTAGGAAGAGTGAGAAGATTGATGATCCATAAGGAAACTACATCCATATAAAGGTACTATGTGACATTTAATACTATTAGCCATGTGCAGCACATATGTTGTGGTAAATGCAGTGTATCCACCGTGACATTTGCTAGGACGATCAGTCTGTGGGCACAACATACACAACGTGGTATAGTGCTGTATGGCCTGAACCCGAAAACCCGAAACGGTCCAACACTGACGGCAGTAACGCTTTACTTGTGCGTACCTGGCCAGGTGTGCCTGCTCTCAGCTAACGTTATCAGAAATGTCTTTCAAGAAGAAGGGAAACCGTGGCAACTGTGCTGACACAGAATGCATGTCTGTTTGCGTGTGCCTTGCAGTTTTTCAGTATTTTACAACCTTATTTCATTTTCTCCATATGTTCATTTTGACAGAAAGAATTGACTTTTAATTTGTGTATTGACAGTTTAGAGTCCAAACTAACATTATTATTCCTCATTTTCAACCATACTTTTTATCCTGACCATATAAAATGTTTTCATTTGTTTTAGTTTATTTTTAACACCAGACCTGATATTCAAAATGCAGGAGTAATGCTCTTATGAAGAATCAATTTAAAAATGAGTACGGATTTTTTTTGTTGTTGTTTTGCTTTTTTAAATACACACTATTATGCAGAATGACCTTTTAAAGAACTATAATTTCACATGATTCTAGAAATGAATGTTTAGCAAGAAGTAGGTTAGGTTAACATACTCTGTTCAGTGGTAAAACGGTACCCCCCCCCTTCTAGAGCATGAACCTTAAACCACAGTTATATGGACAGCTTATTGTTGTCATTCTGTGTATTTTCAATATACTCCTGAAGTGGGATAATATCCGTGAGAAATGAAAGGAACCAGACAAAAGTTCAGATGTCTTTTGGCACACAACCCATGTCCCCTGGTTCTGAAGACTTTTACATGTACTTTAATAAAACGCTTGAAAACAGCCATGGGTACTTTCTTTTACAGCCATGGTTAATGGAAAAAATAGCATGAATTCCTTTTCTAAAAGGTCAATATGATTTGGTTTAACCCTGTCACGTGTGATTGCCTGTGTTTAAATTCTTACGTTCTATTTTTATAAACTCTGACAGCTGTGTGTGTGAGAGGCAAGTATCAACTGTGAGAAGGTGTGATGTGTGAGATGAAAATATCACCTGGGAGTGTGTGCTGTGAGGATCAGGTGCTACCTGTGAGTGTTTGAGGACTGACTGCTCCTTGAGTTTTTCACATTTCCTGACTTTTTTTTTTATTATTATTCAAATGGTAGGGAACCAACTTTTTTCCTTGCGATAATTTGAAAAGAAATATATATCAAATATATACAGAACCCCTGTACTTAATTTTTATTTCTGTTTATAAATGCTTCATTACATCTACATAATACCTAAATTACAAAGGCATGCTCTACATATTCACATTTTTTTGCATTAGATGTACAATTTCATGCATCATGTAATATTGTGGCATAGATGACATACCCAGTAAATGAAAACGAGAAGTGCTGAACAATATTTTTGTAATGCAGTGCATAACCACTGATAAACATTGCTACAAAGACACTCATGTAGTAATTGAAACATTTTTGAGAAATATAATTCAAGTCAGCGAAACTGAGTTGGCCCTCTCCTGCGTTGCTTTTTTTTTCCCCATCTTGCTTGGTTCTGTCTTATGCAAAACATTTTCATTGTGTTCATCTCACACAAAGGGGCCCCTCACTCCTTGTACATGGATGCACTTGGCAGACGCTGTTCACCTTGGTGTAAACTTAAAGTACATTTCATTTGCAGACTTGAGGCCTTGGGTACATGGACTCACTGAAGTACAGCTTCTTTGAAACCTTTTAAATATTGTTTCACAGGCAAACAGTTTGTGCTTGATGATGCAGTAAAACAAGGAACATATTGAAAGACGTTTAAACCAAAGGACTTGTTAATTTTTATATGAGTACATCATGTAGGGTTGAGAGCTGCCACTGGGGAACTGAAGTCTGAACTTTTGAAAAAATGCAATGTTTATAACACCAAGCTCAGTTAAAAAAAAAAAAAAAAAAGGCACATAATTCATATACATAACACTGCACCATTTGCAAGTCCTGTCATGTTTACTTGTTAATCACATTCTTTCTAAAGAACTTTTGTCATTTAAAGTTCCAATAAGTGCCATCATTACAGCCAGTCAGAATACAACTGTTGCATATTTATTGCATGAAGGTGATTAAATTGCCCTTTGAAAGTTCTGTCTTTGAATATTTAATTGAATTCACATTAGACTGACTGACCTGAGCACAACTGTGTTCCTTGTTTGCTGAGCTTATGAATGTGAATTTGAATTTATTATCCGGTGCTTTTCGGACTTCCCTCACTAGCACACTTCTAAAGGGCTTTTCTGTTCTCTACTTAGTGTATTATAAAGGAAAAGGTTTTACAAGAGTACATTAAAAGCCCAGCTTTTCATACCGAGAATGAATCTGCAACCTTTTTGTAAAGGGTGGACTGGCAGGTTTTATTAATGATCACTTCTATTAGTTTTCTGGTGTTATAAAATCACTGTGGCTACAAAGTTTGCTCTCCGTTTTCCAGCTTCTTACTACCGTTATCGTTATTATATTTTAATATTTTAAGTGAAACTTTGTGGATAGTCCTGGTTATGAGGTTTATATGCGTTTAGAGGCGTCTAAACGACCCACGGTCACGGAAGGCACTTCACACTGCATTTAAAAGATGAACAATACACAAGATTTTCACTTTCGATATACGGTTTGCGCATTTCAATTAAAATACATTTGACTGTCCCATTTATTAAGGCTATTTAGTATTAATTCGTTGTACAGGGCTCAATCTGAATATCCACAGCTGATCTGTGGTTTTTATACACGGCGTATATATAAATAGAAGAGCAAATCCAGAAGGGGTCAGTTGTACCACTCAGTCTCTGTCCGTAACCGCAGGGTCCCGGTGGTCTGGAGCCTGTCCCCGTGTGCCCAGGACGCGGGCAGGGCACACTCCAGACGGGACGCCACTCCATCGCAAGATTGGGTCATTGAGTCCTTACCTGTTGGGCGCTTCTTCTCTTTTACGCTACTTTCATACGAACCTAAAAACGATTCAGTTCTGCCGGTCGTTTTCCTGGATTTCCCGAATGACAAATTTTAGCGGAATAAGTGGTTTCACCATTATTTCTAACATTTCCTTTTATTTAGTTTCATTTATTTTCCTGTTCGTTCCGTGTGCTACCTCTCTCTCTCTATGTACAGGACCATAGTTAACATATTGGCACATTTAATACGTGTTTAATGTCAGTGGTGTAATGAAAATCCATCGGGAGTTTGTGGACACCGTGACGGTGCTCGTATCGCAGTGGCGCGCGAGACCCCCCCCCCCACCACAAAGGAATGTGCAACATTGTAACAACATCAAAGGAAAAACGTCACTCACCGGTTCTACACTTTATAAGACCTTGCGCAATCATCCCATACCATTTTCTCCCGTTCCACGACATCTATCGATATTTATCTACTTATATCAATATTCGGTAATTCGATATTCATTTATTGTGATGATGTTGGACATTTAAATTCCTTCTTGAATCATTCAAAATGTCTTCTGCCCATTTTTCTGGAATATTTACAGCTTCCACTCTCACTTTGTCCTCCTAATCTGTTGTGTCATTTTCCTTTCTCCTCACTGTGGACAGATTGTGGCTCTTAACCTTGCATAATTATGCAAATACTGTTTCTGATATTTCAGTGAGCTATATAGGCAGGAATCCAAACTAATTATTAAAGGAAGGCTACAATTTAACACTGACATGCTTGAAATTTCATAGGAATGGCAGCTAATTAGGGAAATGAGTTGGGATCAAAGACCACCAGTTTAAATTTGAGATCCCTGCTTGTCTTATTTCCATTAAAGGCAATATTCACATTTTAATCAGCACAACAGAAAGTTTCAGAGCACAAGGTTCCATGTTATAATCTATGATAATGACAAAGTTTTATTTAATTCTCTTAACATACAGATAGACACTGTGGTCACTACAAGGTAGTACGTGTTCGTAGAGATTGCGGTCGTATATATATCTCAGTGATGATAACTGATCACTTTGAACTGAATATCAGGACAGGAATGAAATATGTGAAGAACTGTGTACAACTGATAGCAAGTGTTACACTCTTTCCATGCAGATCAGTTGCTTAATAACTTTGGTCTCACTTCGTGTTTGTGTGTTGTGCCCAGGTAACATTGGAAGCTGGAGCGCACCCTAGGTTTGAATTTTCCACTGCATCTCCTGTGACAGGTTTGAATGAACTACTGTATATGACATATTAATTGTTATTGTGTGACTGGAGGGACTGTCTAGTGTCCCTTCTGTTCAGTGGAACTGGCTCGTAGCAGTTTAATGTTTTCTCTGGAGGCACTTATGTATCTCTGTAGCTTATCCTCTATTGTATATTGTATGAATTGCGTATTTAATAACAACTAATGCTAAAAGACATGCTCTGGGGTTAAACGGCAGTTTGCCTATAATATGAAAATGCAAAAATTGGTGAAAACCTGTCAATTCTTAGTTAACCAGTACAGTGAGATACACCAGATGTCCATTTTCTGTGTCCCTTTTTCATCTGGAAGACGTGTGGGAAACAATGTGTTACTGGGAACAGCTTTGAGGGTGAATCCCACTGTGGCCAACAAGAGAACAGGTTGGTGTATGCAATCTAAAATCCATCTAATGTCCCAGCTAGTAAAATCCAGTGTACACCCTTAATACCCGTTAGATTTGACGAATGGTTGCTTTAAGATAATTTCATTTTGGTTTCGCTATCACACACAAGACAATCCTATTTACTATGCATTACTTTGAACTGAAATGCAGCACGAAATCAGGCAGTTTTGTTAAGTACCATGATATAAAAGTGCATTAATCATTCTAAAATCAAAATGTTTCCAATGCCTTTCCTTTACCTTGCTTATGCAATTCAGTGCTTCAGATTGCAAAAGTTTATTTAAGAAGAGGACTGAGACACAGCTGAAGCTTGAGGCTGCCAGTTTGAGGATGTATATCGAGAATTTTATTTCCAAATATGGTAGCGTAGTGGTTACAGCTGCTGCCTTTGTACCCAGCCTTGAGCAAGGTACTTACCTTAATTGCTCCAGTAAAAATTACTCCGCTCTTTAAATAGGTAAATATTTGTAGGCAGCTTAACATTATAAGTCACTTTGGAGAAAAGCATCAGCTAAATGAATAAACGTAACAATGTGATTAACACCCAACCAGGCAATTTGTACTTACTGTAATACATTCATAATGCTTTTGACACCTCTGTGCTGAGCTACTTGTGATAAAGTCTAACAGTAAATCATATCATTCAAAGAAATGTGTACTGATCCTGCCTTTCGAAAGAATTCTGTGCATTTTTTAACTTATGTAAGGCTTTCCCTTGCCTTTTCAACTTTTGCACGTTCTTTTAGAACATTTTTGGTTTACGGTTCATTAATATAGATGTTGAAGAGTCATGAGACTTTTGGGAGATGCTCAACAGCAGCCAAACTGCTGACATGCACAGAAGCTGCTCACCTTGTGTGATGCACTTTAATTGTATTAAAGTTGTTGCAGTTTGCAGTAAAATGCATTATTAAATAAAATTCCACTCACTAGTCGGTAATGTATTTATTTTTGCAATAAAGAATTGAATTTTGAAAAGGATGTGTTGTGTTCTTTTAGACATCAACTTTGCTTGGTTATGCCAGTTCATACCACATACTTCCCAGCAAGCCCAGCATAAGTGTGTGTCCTTTTTTCTTAGCTGTAAAAAACCAGTAGACGGTACACCTTACACTACTCATGGTCAAAGCAGAACACACACGATTATGATACATTAAATTATTCTACTTTTGCTCTTACCTGGAATATGTAAGACAGCAGGAAGGTTACGAAATCTTTCTAGGCAACTAATGCAAAGTCCACTTTTGGATGAGGTGCTGAAGGTGGCCTCTCCGTAGGATGTTTCCTATGCAACTATAGTATTACTCTTCTAAACACTGAAGAAACATGCTGTTTCCTTTAGTAATGTCAAACACAAGAACACCACATGTTCACAACCATGTGAATTGCTCAAAAGAGATTTCACTTCTTGCAATGGTACTTATCTCACTTGTGAAGATGGAGCTCAGTCTCTAATCCCATGTAATTGCCTAGATCTTGCAATTTAATTCATGCTTTCCCACCAGTGAAATACACAACTGCTTTACCCGTCTACATAGTCCAGGTAAGTGTGGCATGTCAGAAGACAATTGTTGAGCATTATGTTCAGTGTATGTTGTTGCACAATGTGTTAAAGAAATTGTGCTTCAACCACAACCTTAGAGGACATTAGCACTGACACTTCTGATGGCTTAAAGATTACAGCTGAAATGGTTTTGATGTGTAATACAGTCTTACAAAATTATATGGCATTTGATTTTCTTATCATTTGAGCAGAGAAGATTTATAGAATGCTGTACCTAAACACCCGATGGATCTGAAAACATTTAAATCAACGTGATTTCTAATTTATGGAACCACACTGTCAAATTAGTGAAAATAACATCATTTAGATGGATGGAATTTCCTTCACTGCATTAAATTACCTTTATTGGGATTGAGCTGCTCAGTCCTCCTGTTAGGGGGTGTAGTGGTGCAGTGGGTTGGCTTGGGTCCTGCCCTCTAGTAGGTCTGGGGTTCAAGTCCCGCTTGGGGTACCTTGCAACAGACTGGCATCCTGTCCTGGGTGTGTCCCCTTTGCCCTGTGTTGCCAGGTTAGGCTCTGATTCACTATGACCTCATATAGGACAAGTGGTTTCAGATGGTGTGTGTGAGTCCTACTGTTATGCTTGTTCTTACATAATTCACATTTCATTGTCTTTATTATTTAAGAAACATCCACACATGTTAGGACCATCTCCTTGAATGCAAGTATATTTAATCATGCAATTTTTGTTTCATTTTCATGATTTCATTTTTTTATTCCCATTTAGTGGCTTTTGTTATTAATGGTTATTTTATTGTGGGGTGTGGTGGCGCAGTGGGTTGGTCTGGGTCCTGCTCTCCGGCGGGTCTGGGGTTCGAATCCCGCTTGGGGTGCCTTGCGATGGACTGGTGTCCTGTCCTGGGTGTGTCCCCTCCCCCTCTGGCTTTATGCCCTGTGTTGCCAGGTTAGGCTCTGGCTCCCTGCAACCCTGAATGGGACATGTGGTTCTGTGTGTGTGTGTGGGTGTGGTTATTTTATTTCTTTCTGAGCTTGCTGTACCTGCAAGCGGGTCATGCTTGTGAATGAGGTAGGTCATTCATAAGTGTAATTTTACTTTATGTTGTATAGGGTGTAACCATGCTTATCATTCTCACTCCCTTATATTATAAGGATTCCAAGTTATGGTTTATTTAGAATCAAAGGGGGAAACTGACTGATTGTATTAACTTTATTATTTATCCAATAATGTACTTCTTTCCCTAATTACCATTCATTGTTGTGGTTATAAGGTGTGTTCTTGTTGTGTGACTGAGTGCTGCAGTGTAGAAGGCCCTAGAAAGTACCAATATATCTTTGTTGTATGTAATTTTCCACCAGCGACTTTGTGATACAGGATAACCTTGACTAAGCTCGACTGAGATTTTTTGGGAATGTGACTGATAAGAACGGAGGCTCTGTGTCTGCCTGTGCTAGGAGCTCATTTGGTGCAGAACTGAAGGAGAACTGGACTGAAACTGGAAACGGAGACAAGTGTGCAGCTGCTCGAAGGGTAACGTCCAAAGGGAAACTTTGCCCAAATAAAATGTCTTAAAGCTTTATTGTGCCTCAACATATGAAGTTAAAAGCCACAAGAAAGTCACTTATGAAGATGTACGTACATGTAACGCACTAGTGTGTGCCTGGTCTCACACTATATGAAAGAAATGTTCTTATTTAAATGGCTCAATAATTGTAAGTTGCGTCGGAGAAAAGGGTAGATAGATGTATAGATACGAACTACGTGTTGGAAAGTTAAGCACTAGAATCGGGATGTCAAAGTTCGATGGGCTCCAATTTCCGCTCTTGCTGTAGCACTTCAATCCATCTTCTCCTTGGAGATCTTTGAGTCTCTGGACACTTTTTAAAAAGTGAATGTGATATGCACAGGGTTACTTAATTGTGTTTGTGTGTGGGGGTGGGCACGGTGGTGCAGCGGGTTCGGCCGGGTCCTGCTCTCTGGTGGGTCTGGGGTTCAAGTCCTGCTTGGGGTGCCTTGCTATGGACTGGCGTCCCGGCCTGAGTGTGTCCCATACTAGGTTAGGCCCCGGCTCACCGCGACCCTGCTCGGGACAAGCGGCTTCGGTAAACGTGTGTGTCTTTGTGCGTATTAAACGTTTCCTCAACTACACCAGAAATACTGAAACCACTCATACATTATTATTCTAGTCATTTCAGTTGGTAGGGTAATGGTTGGAGCTGAAGGTTGGAGGTTTGAGCCTCACCTCTGGCTGTAGTACCCTTGAGCAAGCAAGGTACTTACCCTAAATTGCTCTGGTAAAATTACCCAGCTGTATAAATGGGTAAATATTTACCTCAACACTGTGTAAGTCGCTTTGCGTCAGCTAAATGAATAAATGTAAATTTCAGCCACTCACTGACAGCCCTATCTATCGAACAATTCCTTCTGTGGGTCTATCAGTGAGAGCAGTTTCAAGAAATATTTTAGCCACTGGTGCACAAAATTGCTGCACCACAAATCTTACGCTTGCAAAGTTAAAAACACCCACTATTCAACTCGGAAGACGAACCGCGCTCGAGCAAAGTGCATTACAATGCAACGCGCGCGAACGCAAGACCCCGCCCCTTTTCCACTGGCTCGCGGAGCTCAGTGACGTCATTGCGAGCTGTCCGAGTTCCGCCCTCGTGCGCGCGACTCTGTCGCCTCGCCTCACGGCAGCAGGACGCGGCTGAGTGTTGTGCGGAGCTACGCTTGGGGAACTGCGTCGGGAAAGGAAGAAACTCACTGAGCAGTAGAAAACATTTAAAAAAAAAAAAATCTAATTTATGTAACTCGGTATTGCATTGCTACTGTTTTTTTTCAGCATTTTGTAATCGATGGATATGGATTAGCGGAGCGGTTAGTAAAGCGGGAACGACTCGGAGCGAGTCCATCGGTGACGCCCCCACCCGCAGCGGCTCCCGGTGACAACACACACACACTACCTGTTTATTCTTCTTCACTTGCTCGTGTCACAGGCAGAGGATCGCTGCCGGCCGACTGAAGTAAGTAGCAAGTTTAACACTCCAGTGTATTTTGGTGGAACGATGTAGTATGTACTTTATTATATAATATATAAATTGGTTGTATAGGTGTTCAGATCACGTGTGGTGACTGCGTGCGTGTGTTCAGCTTGTTGAATGCGAGCGTCCCTGCAGGTCCACACAAGTCGGAGAGAAAAGCGCGAACAAAGAAGCGGCGCAGACTGACAAACACCTCGAATTAACCCTCCGCTTGGGTTCCGATCATCGTGTTTTGCGGTTTTAATACGTCAGAAATGTCGTTTCTTCCATCTGAGTACAGTAAAGTTCCACGAGCTCCTCCGCACACCTGGTGTCTGAACACATAACATTAATGATCAGCACTTTCACTGAATTTTAACCCTTTTTTTCCCATATGTTGTACATCTGTGGTGTGTGTGTGTTCACATGGGTGTAGGAAATGAATAAGTGGGACTATAATAGAGGAAAGTGTCCACACACTCACACACACACACAGGTGGTACCATTTCAGGTAAATGAGGTCTGTGGACCATAAACCCCAAGAAGAGTAGAACTTGAGACAATGAATGACTAGTACTTAACTCGGGTAAAAGGTGTAACTCAACATTCAGTGATCATGTATGTTTTATAATTACTCTGTAAACAATCATGATGAGCTGCCCAATTTTGGACAGGGACGCCAACATCAGAAAGCTGTCTCTACACAAATCGGGGGTTAAGTTTGTTTGCGGTGCTTTGAACTGCTCAAGGATAGTGTGCCGCTGCCGTTGATGGTTCGGTTCACGTGGCCGGTGTGGTCGGTTTGTTCTGTAAGTCCACAGCGTTATCAGTCTGTGCGCTTTGGGTAACCATGTGGAAATAAACACCTTCCTACGACGGACCGCACGCTAACCGAACACTTACCCCTTGTGTTGGCATGTGGGCTCTGCACGAAACTCACGTTGAGCGTTCTACGTAAGACTGAGTGTATTGTGAGGAAAGGACTACCATACAGCAGTGCTGAGCTGCTCTTCCTGGAATATAGTTGCTCCTAGATTTAATTCAGGCTGATGGTTAGTTTCTCAAAGTTTGTTAGTTGAATGTGATGTGGAGTGGTAGGACCGGTAAAATGCACCTTTGTTTACCGAGTTATACACTGCTTTGCAGAAAAACAGCTGCTGAATATGAACGTCAAGAATCTGGACATCTCTGCACGGTGGAAGTCGACCGTGGGGCTCGGACCCGGGGGCAGATAGCGCATCCTTTTGGGGAGCTGGGATCCCTTGTGCACCTGGGCATTCTAAGTCCGTTGGCGGAAGTATTTACGAAACGTAAATAAGAAAGCTTGATAAAGAAGCCCGGTTCGTACCAAGAGCTCATGTTGCTGCTCACTTTCCTGTCCTGGATCTCTTCTTTCACCCCACACATCACATAAAATTCACTAATAGCCAGCGTAAGCCTAATAAAAACAATTATTGTAAGATATTTAAAAAAAAAAATTGCCTTAAAACACATCCAACCACGTACCAGCGTGGAGCAGGAGGTATTAGGTGGACGTTTAGGATGACGGAGAGGCAGCACTTAACTGATTACTCAAAACAGGTAAATTTGGAAGGCAGGTGATCATCCCTCTGTTTATTCTTGAGACGCCTGCATCGAGCTGAGCGCTTCACACACCGCGGGGGAAATGTCATTTACACAAGAGGGCAACCGAAGAAGGTCGAGTGCTTGTTAAACATGACCTTTGTGGTCCGTAAAGTCTTAAACTGGCTGAGTGCCACGTCCACCTGATAGCAAACAGCTGACTGAGAATTGAGGCTTGAATCTGGAGGAGATTTTTATTTTTTTCTTTTTTTAATCATGAGTTATTGGACGTTTCTTTCACTTTTCAAATGACACCTTGTCAGCCTAAAGAAAAACCTCTTTCCTAAACATGTATTAAAACATTTGACTTCATACAGTACCGTGCAAAAGTCTTAGGCACGATGATGTTTCACAGAAATATTTTAGACGGTTATTTAATGTCTTTTGTATTCTTGTCAATGGGAAAGAGCATATTTTAGATTTCCAAGCATTCCTTTAGCAAAAAGTTACAGTATTACAGTAAGGGTTTTGTATGTTGTTAAAGTACACGCACGTCTGAGACTTTTTGTCCTGAGTGAGGTTGTGGCGAACTGGAGCCTAGTTTATTGCACACATTCCTGTTCTGTCCTATCTTTATAGAAATAGTATTCTCATCAAAAATTTGTTTATACTGTATGCAGTTTTTTTTTCTTATTTTAGTGCTGAATATTACAGAACACAGCAGGTTGGTTGACTGAGCTACAGTACTTCACATTAAGCTGTTTTACTAGTGTGAGAAAAATGCCATATGTGTATTGCCTTTTACGTTTCAGTTTGTGTCAAAATATTTATTCAGGTAATATGTGCAGACAGGCAACACACACACAGAGTCTGAAACCGCCTCTCCCGAGCAGGATCTCGGCAAACGGAGCTTAACCCGGACAACACAGGACACACCCAGGACGGGACGCCAGTCCATCACAAGGCAGTCTAAGCAGGACTCGAACCCCGGACCCACCAGAGAGTGGGACCCAGCCAAGCCCACCGCGCCACTGCGCCCCCCTGACACTGAAAAGCTTTATTTATTAAAAAAAAAAAAGGATGAAGACATTCATTGGCTGTCAGTGATGATTCCCTCTGTCCTCTGCAGTATGTTGGCATGGCTCAGCGACTGCTTCTGGCAGGAACGCCTCTGGTTCCCTGAGGGTCTGGGCTGGGCCGACCTGCAGGACCGCGATGGCCGAGTCTACGCCAAAGCCGCAGACCTCTGGGTTACCATTCCTCTGGCGCTCTGCTTCCTGGTCGTGCGGCAGGTTTTCGAGAGGTCGGCCGCACTCGTCTTCCTCAGCACGGCGGCTCCGCCTCCCTGTTCTTTGACACCTTAACTTCTGCTGAATCCTCTCTTTCAGCTTTGTTTCTCACTTCTTTGGAAGTCTTCAGACTAATCACAAATGTTCTTGTCTTCCCCTTCTACATAATGAGTTTTGAAGTATTTGGGTTGTGTTTTAGCTGCGAGCGTTAATGCAGAAACTCATTCCTCTTACATTGGGGTTTAATTTGTTCCATGAAATCACCCCATTAGGCAAATTCCTTTTGTGATGAGACGAATTACAATTTCTTAATAAGGGTAATGCTTCTCAGACAAAAACATCTAAAATTAAAATGCCAAAATAGTTTTTATGTATGACAATAACATATTTTCTAATACACACACACACACACTTTCAGAACCGCTTGTCCCATACGGGGTCACAGAGCCTACCCGGTAACACAGGGCGTAAGGCCGGAGGGGGAGGCGACACACCCAGGACGGGATGCCAGTCCGCCACAAGGCACCCCAAGCGGGACTCGAACCCCAGACCCACTGAAGAGCAGGACCCGGGTCCAACCCACTGCGCCACTGCACCCCTATTTGCTAATATTTATAGCAAAAATATTTCCAGCTTGCCTTTTGCTTTTTCATTCATTAATTAATTCAAAAACTCCTTAGGAGGTGCAGGTTTACGATGGTCCAGAGTCTTGTTTTAAAGAATGTCCTAAAAGTTGAAATTGGGGGGGGAGGGACCTTGCAAAACAAGTAATACGAAAAGAATTCTTTTGAAGGGCGGTATCATTACTAATTACTTTTTTAAGTAAAAAAGCACTAATGACTACAAGCAAGTAATACGAGTGATTACACACACACACACACACACACACTTTCAGAACCACTTGTCCGATACAGGGTCGCGGGGAACCGGAGCCTAACCCGGCAACACAGGGCGTAAGGCCGGAGGGGGAGGGGACACACCCAGGACGGGACGCCAGTCCGTCGCAAGGCACCCCAAGCGGGACTCGAACCCCAGACCCACTGGAGAGCAGGACCTGGTCCGACCCACTGCGCCACCGCACCCCCCACGAGTGCTTATACTTAGTACAAAAATTGTCTGGATAGGTGTTAATAACTGAGTCGAGAAATTATTATGCAGGCAATTTTACTTTTCTGCTCATAGTATGTCTATCTTTTTTATTTTTATTTCACTTCTCCAGTCTGTCTTTTCCTCATTTTTTCCACTGTCTTCATCTGGTTCTAAAATCTGCTATGTTCATACAGTCAACTTGTTCACTTCTTAACATTTAGTTTACCCTCTATATCTGGCTGTTTATAAATAAATGCTGACTTATGAGCACATGGGGGGGGGGAAATGGATCGAAACATGCACATCGACAATATCAAGTAATTTATGTTTGTTAATTAAAAGAGAAATTCTCAGTGCTTGTTTTTGTCTTTGCCATTCTTTTAACTGGTTGGTCCTAAGGCTGCAAGCCTCTGCTGAGCCCTCTTTCCATTCTCTCCTTTCTCTCCCTGCCTTTGTGCCTTTAGGACAGTGGCCGTTCCACTTGCCTCGCTGCTCGGAGTGCGGGAGAAGGTGCGCGTGACAGCGACGCACAACCCCACGCTGGAGTCTTACTTCTGTGAAGTAACCAAGCACCCCACGCAGGTAACTGTCAGTATCAGAACTTGTCAAGATTTTACCTGGATGTTCTGCAGCCAAGTGGTATAGGGCATGTGGGATCTTAGTGATTATACAGTTATATGAACATTTAAATTGGTTTATTTATGGGATGCTTTCTCCGAAGCGACTTAGGCGGTAATTTTATTGGAGCAATTAAGTATCTTGATCCAGGTGCTGCAGTAGGATGCGAGATTCAGGCCCGCAAGCGTTAATGTCCAGTCTTCGTACTTTTTCTGGATTCTCACCCAGAGCGCAGTGGAGAGCTTAAGCAAAAAGGCAGGCGTTTCAGTGAACCAGGCCCGACGGTGGTTCCGGCGCCGAAGGAACCAGGACAGACCGAGCCTGCTGAAGAAATTCCGAGAGGCCAGGTATCCCTCAATGTTGTGTCAGTGCACGCATTCACCTTTATTTATTTAGCAGACACTTTTCTCCATAGCGACTTCCCATGAACTCTACGTAGTGTCATCAGCCCACACATCTTATTCACCGGGGTGACTTACACTGCTAGATACACTACTTACACTGGGTCACTCATCCATACATCAGTGGAACACACTCTCTGTGTCACACACACACTATGGGGAAACCGGAACAGCATGTGTTTGGAGTGTGGGAGGAAACCAGAGCTCCCAGAGGAAACCCACGTAGCTACGGGGGGAACATGCAAACTCCACACAGACTGAGCGAGGATCGAACCCACATACTCTCGCACCACCCGGGCACTGTGAGACAGCAGCGCTTCTTGCTGTGCCCCCATACCACCCACAGCTCCTCATGTCCTTAGAGATACGTGAAGAGAAATGAACGTGTCGGAATGACGAAAGCCTGTTTATTTGGTGCCTTTTTTAAGTTCCTCTCCTTTGTGTGGCATCATTACGTAATACTGGTGTGTCACACCAAAAAAGGCCCTAAGGCAGTTTCCCAGGGAACAGTGTTAACCCTTGTTTTTGTCGTGTACTGTGTAGACCGTGTCTTTAGTGGCTGACTGCGTAGGGCGTGCCCAGCATGCGGCTCATTCTGTCTGTTGTGGGTGGACTTGACGCCTCTTTCAACAAGAGCTGTGTTTTGCGTAACGTTGTCTGCGTTACGTAGATGTTAACATTTGCTGAGACTCTTATCTTCCCTTGCAGTTGGAGATTCACCTTTTACCTTCTTGCTTTCATTGCTGGCCTGGCTGCACTCGTTGACGTGAGTTCCCTATCGTCTTTGCTCCTGCCATCGTCACGCTCGCTGCTTTCCGCACTTTTGTTCCAAATACCAGGGCTGCTAGTAACCGCGCGGATGAAGTACAGTCTCCCCTCGCTTTACAAAGGGAACGTGTTCCGGAGAAGCCCTTTGTAAGGTGAATTCTCATAAGTCCAAGATGTAATTACCAGTAGTTTCAGTGGGAAACATTTGTATGGGTTTGTGAGCCCCAAAAATAACAGGCCATTTATATCACAAAATCTAGTTAGATAAATACTTCAGTAGTTAACATTAGTTATCAATACACAGCATGATGGTACAGTTTCCCTTCATTAGTTACTCTATAATACTGTTTACCTGATCTTCTTCAGCTCTTTATATTTTACACTGTACTCTTAGACAACTAGTAGTGTAGTGGTTAGAGCTTCTGCCTTTATGCCTCAAAGTCGCAGGTTTGATTGCCTGCTCTGGCTGTTGTACCCTTGAGTAAGGTACTTACCCTAAATTGCTCCAGTAAATTACCCTGCTATACAAATAGGTAAAGGATTGTAAATACCGTACCTTAACATTGTAAGGCGCTTTGGAGAAAAGCATCAGCTAAATGAATAAATGTAATAAAGTGTGGGTTTCTTCCAGGCACCCTGATTTCCCCCAATGTCCAAAGATGTGTTTCATGACCCTGTCACCACATAAACCTTGTGGTGTATGCTATAATAAACTGGAGATTACGCAAATGTTGTTAAAACACATAATATTATACATTTTGTAAACATGTTTGATATTGTAAAAAGGAAACCAAGAACACAGATATACAGAAAATCGATAGGATAATTCTTTCTGAATATAAAGGCCACCCCGCATTTTCATGTTTTCCTCCCGTAGTCCAGAGATGTGTGTTTCAGGCAAATTGGTGACTCTAAATAGTCTTTTGTGTGAATCTCTGTGCTTGCGAGACATTATTCTACTATGTAAATGGGCGGATGATCGCATGGGGTTCAGTGCAGTGCATTGAAGAGACTATAAATCTCCGTGGATAAAGGTGTCATCTGCATATGACGCAGTATATTTACATGTATTAATTTAGTAGACGCTTTTCTCCAAAGCGATGTGCATCTCATAGAAAATACAAGGTGTTCATTACATTAGCAGAAAGAGACACTTAGATGCAGGCGTGTGATTAAGTACATTTTGTTTCTCTTTCCACCATACAAACCAAGGTTCATCGCACGAATAGCTGCATAAAACTTTATCCGAATATCGATGACTTCTGATCACATTCCTAATAATATCTATAATAAACATTTGAATTACATCACACAAGTAGCTGCGTGAAGGTTTATCCATTGTTCAACAGTTATGATGTCAAAGTAGCTTGTTTCGGTATACGTGGGGGATGACTATATTCCATTTCCTTCCAATAATTTGTATGCAAGTCTTTCTGGAGTTTCATAGGCAAAAAAGTAATGTTGCCTTTTCCTTTATATTTGCATATGTGACTCCAACACATATTGCTCATCCTCTAATAGAGACATTGTCTTCCTTATGAAACCAAAATCCACAGCAGCATCATCTTTTTCCAGAAACCCTGGTTTTATGACTTGACGGAAGTGTGGAAAGGATTTCCAACGCTGGTATGTATGCAGGCACTTTCATCGGCCGCTGCTGTCGCGTCGCCTGTTTTTCTGCTCATAATTAAAAGCCCGGTGTGTGTCCCTCTCTGTCCTTGTGTGACCTGTGAATGGACCTGTCGATACTTGCGTTAAGATTGGTGTTTTGATGTTTTGTGTCGTGAGGCTCCCAGAATGCCTGATGCCAGTGAAAGGTGGTTTATTGTAAGCTTTTCCTGAACGCAAGAAATCCTATATGGTCTGGAATCCGTATTGCATCTCTTACGTTATCCGGGTATGGCTGGTAGCTTAGTGGATAGAGTTGCTACCTTTGGGTCCGAGGGTTGTGGGTTTGAGCCTCCCCTCTGGCTGTAGTGTCCCTGAGCAAGATACTTACCCTCTATTGATCCAGTGAAATAGCCTAGTTGTCTAAATGGGTAAATAATTGTAACCTTAGCACTGTAAGTTGCTTTGGAGAAAAGCATTAGATACATGAGTAAATGTGTTATATAGTATACTGTCTAATTATTTGTATTTTTCTCGGCGATGTACGTCGCTTTGGACATAAGCGTCTGCTAAATGAATAAATGTAAATATTGGAAGTCAGTTTTGAAATTTTCTACAAATGTAAGATGTCTAGGAGGCCCCACCCAAATGTCATTCATGATGAAAAGTACACACACTCACGAGTTCCAAGCGGGGTCGCGGCAAACCGGAGCCTAACCCGCCAACACTGGACACAAGGTTGGAGGGGGGAGGGGACACACCCAGTATAGGGCACCAGTCCATCACAAGGCACCCCAAGTGGGACTTGAACCCCAGACCTACCAGAGAGAGCAGGACCTGGTCAAACCCACTGCGCCACTGTGCCACCACACCCCCCTGATGAAAAGTATTTATTTCAAAACTGGCAGTTTCTGTTGATTTCAGTATTTTATTCTGCTAGTTTTCCCCAAATTATGAACTACAGGTGGTCCTCGACGGTCGACCGTGGATGATGGACCCTTAGGAGTCACTTATGGGTCATATAATTCAGTATAAGAGGATTTTCAACTGACAGCAAACTGGACTTACCGCGAAATTGGAATGGACCCTTGTCAAGTCGAAGGCCACCTGTGGACTGTAGGCCAAATTTATTGCCTGTTTCGGTAATTTCCTACCATCAGTCCCTTCTCAGTCTCTGTGTCTTTCCGCATTCCCCCCAGACGCTGCTGCCCTCCCAGTACTGGTACTACATGCTAGAGCTGAGCTTCTACGTCTCCCTGCTGTTCAGCGTGGCCACTGACGTCAAGCGCAAAGTGAGTATCCTGGCAGGACTGCGTCTGTGGCACACGCTTTTGTTTCAGTAGAAATTAATATGTTGTACGGGCCCACTGATGAGCTCACTGTGGTCCGACGGAGAGTCATCACTGGCTGGCCCTGTCCTTGTAGTACCGGCGCTAGACTGGATCCACTATGGATTGCATAATCTGCCTGTCTCATTGATCTGAACAAAACTTTATGCTGTCTGAAAACTGTATGGACTTGTAGTATAACACTGACTTTTACCATGGTACCGTAGCCAAAGTGCTACACTCTTCCTCTGGTCACTTGGTGGTCACATGCACAAGAGATCCAAAATTAAAGCACAAAGGTTCTTGGTTTTGGTGCCAATGTGATTGAATGACCTCCCTCTGTGCTTCAGAACTGTTGAATCCCTCTCAACAGAATAGTCTCAAAACATCTTTCAAACTCACTTCTCTCCTGATCCCGTCTGCTCCATAAACCTTCACTAGATATCTCTTAAAATTAAAAGTGATCAATTCCGCATGCAGCGACTCGTGGAATGTACTTTGGTTAAATGGCGATATTGGACTGACTGACTGCACTTAGAGAATTGCGTATCTGTATCTGTGTACATAAGATTTGTCATATTGAGTGGTGGGATCTTAAAACAAAAATGCATTTTGATCCATCCACATACCTGTAAAATGTTTTTATAAAGGTGTTTGGTAAAAAGCATTTGAACCATCAGGCTTATTGATGATTAATTTGTCATTTTATTTCACAGTTAAGTTGTGGGGAGTAGAACACACACACACACACACACACACACACACACACACACACACACACACACACCATCTGAAACCCCTTGTCCCATACGGGGAGTCAGAGCCCAACCCAGCAACACAGGGCGTAAGGCTGGAGGGGGAGGGGACACACCCAGGACAGAACACTAGTCCCTCACAAGGCACCCCAACTAGGACTTGAACCCCAGACCCACCAGAGAGCAGGACCCGGTCAAACCCACTGCGCCACAGCACCCTCCCCAGAGTAGAACACCACAATCATATTACTAAAGCCTGTCTATGCAGTCTGCTTGGCAGATAGACTGCGACATAGTTCTTGAGTGGAAACATTTAAACTGGGATGAAATTCTCCATTACTGTGGTTATAAGATTCTTGGATGTTCATAACACAGATGCTTGTTCTGCAAAATTAGTTTCTGTGATAGTTTTCTCTCTTTTGTTTCACCTTTCCCTGTTGGATTCAGGATTTCAAGGAACAGATTGTGCACCATGTCGCCACAATTGTGCTGATCAGCTTTTCCTGGTGCGTTAACTACATCCGAGCTGGGACCCTGATCATGCTGGTGCACGATG